>NC_064648.1:96994501-97302477 GCF_023864345.2 Schistocerca serialis cubense
ATAGAAAACAACAGCAGTCTGATTACACTTCCCTGGGGCACTCGTGACGATACTCTCATCTCTGATAAACACTCACACCTGCAGCAAAAATATCTGCTCCACCACAAAATTGTATTCCGTAGAAATGTTTGAACACGTGAGGCAATACTGACCCTATGACTTATCTTAGAAGAAAGATTAAGGAAATGCAAACCTACGTTTCTAGCATTTGCAGACTTAGAGAAACTTTTGACAATGTTGATTGGAATACTTTCTTTTAAATTCTGAAGGTCGCAGGTGTAAAATACAGGGAGCAAAAGGCTATTTACAATTTGTGCAGAAAGCAGATGGCAGTTACAAGAGTCAAGGGGTATGAAAGGGAAGCAGTGGTTGGGAAGGGAGTGAGACAGGGTTGTAGCCTATCCCCAATGTTATTCAATCTGTATATTGAGCAAGCAATAAAGGAAACAAAAGAAAAGTTTGGAGTAGGTATTAAAATCCAAGGAGAAGAAATAAAAACTTCGAGGTTCGCTGATGACATTGTAATTCTGTCAGAGACAGAAAGGGACTTGGAAGAGCAGGTGAACGGAATGGGCAGTGTCTTTAAAGGAGGATATAAGATGAACACCAACGAAAGGAAAATGAGGATAATGGAATGTAGTCTAATTAAGTCGGGTGTTGCTGAGGGAATTAGATTACGAAATGAGACACTTAAAGTAGTAAAGGAGTTTTGCTATTTGGGGAGCAAAATAACTGATGATGGTCGAAGTAGAGAGGATATAAAATGTAGACTGGTAATGGCAACGAAAGCGATTCTGAAGAAGAAAAATTTGTTAACATCGAGTATAGATTTAAATGTCAGGAAGTCATTTCTTAAAGTATTTGTATGGAGTGTAGCCATGTATGGAAGTGAAACGTGGACGATAAATAGTTTAGACAAGAACAGAATAGAAGTTTCTAAATGTGGTGCTACAGAAGAATGCTGAAGATTAGATGGGTAGATCACATAACTAATGAGGAGGTATTGAATAGAATTGGGGAGATGAGGAGCTTGTGGCATAACTTGACTAGAAGAAGAGATCGGTTGGTAGGACATGTTCTGAAACATCGAGGGATCACCAGTTTAGTATAGGAGGGCAGCGTGGAGGGTAAAAATCGTAGAGGGAGACCAAGAGATGAATACACTAACCAGATTCAGAAGGATGTAGGCTGCAGTAGGTACTGGGAGATGAAGAAGCTTGCACAGGATAGAGTAGCATGGAGAGCTGCATCAAACCAGTCTCAGGACTGAAGACCACAACAACAACAACAACAACAAAATCCATCAACACATACACTGACACTGACAGTCTCTCACAGACTGTCCTCAACTACAGCTACCTCACAGATTTTACTCACAAACAAATCTCCTGGGCAATTTCATACTCTCTCCCTCTCGTTAATGCAGTTCTCAATTACAAAAGAGTGACGACGGACCCCTCTTCGTGCCCAGGACCACCCAGGCCTCAAATGCTTCTACACTTGCTACATCTACTTACACTCTGCTCAAATCACTGCACAGAGCACGAAAGAGTGTAACTTTTACCATCCTAGTAATTTCCTGTACTAATCCACTCGCAAATAGAGTGAGGAAAAAACAACTGCCTAAAAATGTAAATACAAGCCCTAATATCTCACATCGTATCGTCATGGACCTTGTGGAAAATGTACTTTGGCGGCAGTGGATTCACTCAGCAGTCAGCCTCAAATATTGGGTATTACTTTATGAGGCCACAGCTACAACTTTTTCAAGTTGAGCCCTGAAATGGGATCCTCTCTCCCTTATATCTTTCTCGCACCAATCAGTGTCACCTTCTAACGCCCTCCTAATCTCTGTACCATCCTAGTCAGACTGTATGACATTCCCAAACCATTACCTGCACTCCATTGTTCCTGTCATTGGGACTGTCATAGTGTAAATCCTTCTCCGTGCACCAACCGACCACCACATACTCCAGTTCCACCGTTAGTAAATCCTACAATATCAAAGGCAGATCTACATGCAAAACCGTGCATGTTGTTTATCAATTAACTTGTGTCCACTGCACTGTGTTATATACATACCTGACCATCACTAAACTGGTGGAGCATACAAATGTGCATGGAAGAAGTTTCTGCCTTTGGGACATCCAGTACCCAGTTGCTCAATATACTCCACCACATGATTCAAGGGTGCTACACAACACAGGCCATTTGGATCTCCCTACCCCCCTCCCCCCCTCCAGTCCCCACCTGGTACTGGTTTCCTGGACTTCATAGTTTGGAGCTGCCCATCTGTGACATCCTCACATTTCGACACCATCCTATCCTGATCTTAATCTCCATTAACACATCCCTCCTCCTCATTTTTTTGACTAAGCTTTTCTCTCCTTTTATTGTCCACCTTCACTCTCTTACCTACCTGCCCTCTTTCTGTCCACCCCTTATACTGTCATAGTTCCTAATTCTACTATTCATTCCTCTTCCTTCTAATCTATCTTTACTTTTAACTGTGCCAGTGTCATTTCTGCACTGAAGCTGGCAGTGCACTTTATCCCTGAGCTACTCTCTCTGACATCTCTCCCTTCATCCTCGTCTACTCTCTTCCTCACTGCAGGTCTGACTGCACTCGCATCCGAGTTGGCCTCTCGTCTAACTTTCATATATCGCAGATTCCTCGAACAAAAATCCTCGCTCAGTTCTTGGAAAAAAAGCACAGGTCACATATGTATACGGGAAGGGTAGTGGAAGTGTACCACAAAACTACTGTCCGATATCCCACACACTGATCTGTTTTAGAATATTAGAACATAGTCTGAACGCTAACATAATGAGGCATCTTTAACAGAATGATCTCCTCACTGCCAACCACCATGTATTCCAAAAACATGAGTCATGTGAAACCCAACTCAGTCTTTACTCCCACGACCTACTGAAAGTTTTGGATCAAGGATGTCAGGAAGATGCTGTGTTGCTTCATTTCTGAAAAGCATTGGACTCAGTAACTCACCTATGCTTATTATCAAAACTACGATCTTATGGGGTGCCGAGTGAAATTTGTGACTGGATTGAGGACTTTTTGGTAGAGAAGTCATAGAATTTTATTGTCAGATGTAGAAGTATCTTCAGATGTGCGGAAATTGTGTTGGGACCTTGCTGTTCCTGTTGTATATAAATGACCCTGCAGATAATATTAATAGTGCATTGTTATCAATAGCTGTGTTTGAGCAATTAGCTGCCCTATTTTGGAAGTTGACAGTGTGGATTACGTGAATGATAGTGTTACTAACTGATAAATCCTTACTGGACAAGTCTTTAAGAGAATCTACATTAAAGTTATCAGAATCACCGTTTATCTTTTTTTATTGCTGTTACATAGGCCTATAGAACATCAATGTGATCTATGAACAGATTAAAATTACCCAGTAGCGTTCAGTACACCCTTACCGTCATAAATGATTTATTATGAAATTCTAGTTCTGTCCTGCATGCTTCCACAAGCTTCTTTAGGCAGGTGACAATTCCTGATGAATGCAGCAGCTCCTTCTGTTTCAATTTCTGCTCTACAGAAGCAAGAGACTAATCTAAATCCTGTTGCACTTAACACTTATATATCAGTGGGCACATAATGTTCATAGAGATAAATTATGTCAGAAGGATTTGATGACTGTTATTCACCAAGGCAGATAAGTACTGTAGTTCATTAATTTTAGTTGTTAGTACTCAAATATATGATGACTTAAATATATAAGGGGTCCGAAAACTGAACGCGTGGAATGGTTCCATTCAAAAGTAATCACCAAACTTGTTAAGGCATTGCCAAAGATGTAAAAATCTTACTGCAAAAGATTCAGACTGTATTCAGGATGTTGCAGTATTTTCCAACCAAATTGTTGAGTCACAGCTTTGGTCCGATTGGTGGTGTGGCGGCAGGCGTTATTGTGCAGCAGGTTGATTCCAGCCAGAGGGCAAATTGTAAAACAGACAGTGGAAAGATGCCACGTCTCCCCTGCCTAAGAAATCCAAAGCTGTTCACACAATTTCCAGTAAGGTCACGGTAACCTCCTCCTTCAACTCCTTGGGTCCTCTGCTTGTCGAGTTCCTCAAGTGTGGAACCACAATCAATGTGCAATGCCAGGAAGACACTCTGCCAAAACTGTGACGTGCTATAACATCAAAATATCAAGGAATGCTGTCTGATCGAATCGTCCTATTGCACGATAACACCCACCCCCACACCTCCAATCAGATGAAGGCTATGGTTCTCTGAATTGACTCTGTGATTTTCACATCTTTGATGACCTGAAGAAATACGTGTGGACATCAGTTTCAGTCAGCCTAGGAAGTGCAAGAGGGTGAGGTTGTGGATATGTCAGCGGCCGACTGTTCTGTGAAACGTGAATTGATGATCTTTTCTGCCAATGTGATAGATGTCTTGAAATTACAATGAAATGAACACCCTTAGCTGCTTACAGGCATTGACATATGTCAATGGGGACAGATGAAAAATGTGTGCCCCGACCGGGACTCAAACCCGGGATCTCCTGCTTACATGGCAGACGCTCTATCCATCTGAGCCACCGAGGACACAGAGGATAGCACGACCACAGGGATTTATCTTTGGCATGCCTCCCACGAAACCCACATTCTCAACATATTGTCCCGCACTACATTCGTAGTGCCCCCACCCATTATACTCATTACTCGCGGCGCGTTGCCAATTCCTGTAAGAGTTCGGGCACTGTTTGTGTATTCGCACAGAAGAAGTTAAGGCTCACCGGCCACTTGACCATCTTCTTCTTCTGTGCAAATGCACAAACAGTACCCGAACTCTTATGGGAATCGGCAGCGCACCGCGAGAAATGAGTATAATGAGTGGGGGCACTACGAATGTATTGCGGGACAATACATTGAGAATGTGGATTTCGCGGGAGGCGTGCCAGAGATAAATCCCTGTAGTTGCACTATGCTCTGGGTCCTCAGTGGCTCAGATGGATAGAGCGTCTGCCATGTAAGCAGGAGATCCCGGGTTCGAGTCCCAGTCGGGGCACACATTTTCATCTGTCCCAGTTGACGTATGTCGATGCCTGTAAGCAGCTAAGGGTGTTCATTTCATTATAATTTCATTCTAATGAGCTGCATGGTATCTGTTCTTTCAGACATGTCTGAAAGAACAGATACCATCTTAGTATATATATAGGTGTCTTCATTTGTGAGGTGATTACTTTTTAATGGAACCATTCCATGGTCCCATTGTAGTGGGCTTTCAGTTTTTATCTGTCAGCCCTTTGTAAGTGGTTGGAAATAAAATTTCTGCTGATTGCTGAAAATTTTTTACCAACAACTGTTTGTGCTGATGCAGTGTCTTTCTTAAACTGATGGTCTATTTTCATCCTAACTTCTCTTAAAACTATTTCTTTCTGACTTTCCTGTCCTAAAAAAATGTGCTGCCGTGACACCAGTAAGCACTGGTGTTTTGCCACTCACGAGAGTGCCCCCCCCCCCCCCCCCCTTTAAGTCCCCTGTTACTAGACCAGCCAGTTTACCAGCCCGTTTACCATTGAGTTTCTATCTGAGGCGAAGGCTGTACCTAATATAATCCCATCTACTAACAGAATCAATTGGGTCCACACCAATATGTGACAGAGCACCTGCCATAAGCAGCTGCTCAATCTCCAAGGATGTTTGCTATTTACAGTATACAATCACGATCTACTGTATAATGCCAGTTGCTCTGTGAGACTGTTTTCAGATGACGCTCTTCTCTGTAAGAAGGTCGAAATGCCAGAAAGCTGTAGTAAAGTGCAAGAAGTCTTGCGATGAATCCGTTATTGGTGTACAGACTTGCAGTTGGCCCAGAATGCAAATAACACCAGTCTGTGTGTAAATAGCTAGAGAGATTCACTACTGTCCAATTACACTACTGTTGACAAACCACCATATAAATCAACAAACTTGACATACCACAGACCAAACATTCACAATGACCTAAACTGGATTGACCATATAAAATTAAATGTAGGAAAGCCTGATGCCAGGCTGAATTTCATTCAAAAAATAGTAAGGATATTTGATTGATCCATGAAAGGAGTGGCTTACAGAACATTCGTATGAGCAATTCTGGACTATTTTCTCATCAGTCCCAACAATACGAAAAAACTATTTCAAATTTTTTTCACAAAATTAACCTTTATCGTTGTCATGAGCAACAAATATGACAATAAATCGGCAAATGCAAACAATGAATTGTTTTCAGGAGGTGGTTTGCCTTTGGAATATAATTTTTAAACATTTTTCATATAATTAATCTCTATTATCATAGTAAGCAATGAGTATAAGAAGAAATGGGTAAAAAGTAAACAGTCAATTGTTTTAAGCAGGTCGTTTCACTTTGGAACCAATGGGACATATGATTTTAATTACCCATTATTTTAAGTGATATATTGAAAGCAATATCACATTTTTCCTAGACACGATCCGACATTCCAAACACCCATGATCTCATAATGCCTAAAACAAACTATAGTCCAAAATAACAATTAAATTAGGCATAAAATGTAATAAATTCATTTTGAAACCACTTGTGGAAGCAGTAGCATAAAACTAAATTTACAGTACAACAATATGGAAGGAAAGTTGCTACTCACCACATGGCGGAGATGCGGAGTCGCAGATAGGCACAACAAAATCACTGTCACAAATAAGCTTTCGGCCAGCAAGGGCTTCATTGAAAATAGACCCTTCACACACACACAAAACTCTCACATATGACAGTGTGGCTTCAGTTGTTAGAGACTGCAGTCATGTGTGGGAGTTGCATGAGAGGGACACAGAGAGAGAGATACAGTTTGTGTGTGTATGTGTGATAGAGAGAGAGATAATGTTACATTATAATAACTTAAGAGATGCAATCTCCTACAGTCCCAAAGCAAAGCACAATCTGTGTGCTCACTAGTGCTTTATATTCTGTATAATGCACAATTTCCAGTTTCAACATTTTGTTGATACATGACGAGCAATGTTTTTTTCGGTATTTCATTAAGTGCTTATTAACAGATCGGTCACAGTTGCAGTACATAGTTTGACAACTAGTTTTAAACCAGATGGTTCATACTGAAGCCTGACCTACTGAGACTGCACTGAAAGTGCTTGATCTTCACAACAAACATCACCTGTAAGTTTGATTCTGACATGCTAAGTAGGGGCATGTTGAGTGTGAGAGTCATCTGCGATCACTTTGTAAAGCACATACTGCGACTCGGATGTGTCTTATGAAGATCAGGAACTTTCAGTGTAGCCTCAGTAGGTCAACCTTGAGAATGAAAAAGTTGGTTGAAACTAGTCGCCAAACACATGAACAGCAAGTTTTCTTAACACAGTGCCTACTCATACCTGGGAAAAAAGATCCCTGAGAATTCCAGGTATGGGGGGAAGATGGTGCCATAAGAAGTTCGTGATAAATCAATGGTGAACAGGAGGGAGGGAGGGGGGGGGACACAATAATGATGTTCCTTTCTTCTCAGCTAAAATATATTATCTGTTGTTCAACTGCAGTTTTTAAACATCAATAATTTATATGGAATAATATTCATATAATTAACACATTTAGAAACAACTAAGTATTTTAAAATTTGTGTTTCATAAAACTCAATAAAATTAAAATTCAGCACTGCATAAAAAAACGAAAAAAAAGAATTCCCCAACATTTTACAAAATTCCATGAGATGCCTCAAATTTTTCCCTATGAATTCCAGGGGTTCCAGAAGAATTGCCACTCTGGCTAATAAACACCGAGTGATAATGCACTATATTTGTAGAAGTACCTCAGTATACCATTGATTTCTCCATCTTGCAATAGCAATGGTGGTTTCTACCGATGTCTCTATCTTGCAATAGCATTGGTGGTTTCTACCTCAAAATGAGAGAGAGAGAGAGACCTGGGGGGGGGGGGGGGGTCTAGAATAAAGCTGTTGTGGATCGTGGAGGTGTTTACTGTTGAAATTGTGAGAGTGTATATTCCAAGAACAGCCAAGCATTGAATTACTTACTCCCACATGCATGTTGTGAAATGACCACAATGAGAAACTTAGAGAAATGAGAGCTCCTACAGAAGTTTATTGAGAGCCATCCTTCCTTTGACTATTTGCAAATGGAACAGGTGGAGGGACAATTGACAGTGGTCTCAGAAGTACCCTCTGCCACACACCACTGCAAGGTGGCTTGTAGTGTAAAGAATTAAATGCAGACTTGGTTCTTTCTACACCTCTTCCTTCCAGTTTCACTGGACTGACCCATTACTTTCTTGGCTGTTTCTGTTCAGTCCTTCCCATTTTTATTGTTCATGTACCAAATGCATTTGTTCCGCATACCAGTTTCATAGTATTATAGTTCCATTTTCTATGCTACCATGTAACGTGGGATGGTACAGGTAGTGGCCTCAATTCATGTTAGACAGCAATCATTGTACCATCTCACATAATCTATTAATGACAATATTTTCTTTACCTAACTCTACCTCCTGTACAGATTCATGAACCAGTAAAGCACAGCTACAGTGAGACGTCAGTTATTTAAACTAGGTGACACCATAGGCCATCAGGATTATCAAAAAATCAGATAATCCAACCTCATTGTATGGAACTAAGTAACAAAGTTGGTATCCTTACCTCACCAAGGAGTAAATCTACCAATGTGTTGTGAAAATCAGGGAAAACTTTTCTAAGTATCCCACTGACACTTCTATTCATATTCATGGAGGAAGTGCCAGTTTGGACTTATATTCACCACAGAGAAACAAACGCAAAACAGTATTGCTCATAATGAAATAAATTTAAAAAATGTTACTAAAATACATCTGTTTAAAAAGACAGTATAAACATTCTTCATACGTAACGCAAACTACACACGTGTGTGTGTGTGTGTGTGTGTGTGTGTGTGTGTGTGTGTGTGTGTGTGTGTGTGTGTGTTTACTGTAGCACATTTCCTTTCTTTTTGTGTGTGGCTGTACTGGGCGAGGAGGCGCAGTGGTTAGCACACTGGACTCGCATCTGGGAGGATGATGGTTCAATCCTGCGTCCAGCCATCCTGATTTATTTTTTCTGTGATTTCGCTAAATCACTCCAGGCAAATGCCAGGATGGTTCCTCTGAAATGGCATGGCCAACTGCCTTCCCATAATCTGATGAGACCGATGACATCACTGTTTGGTCTCTTCCCCCAAACGACATAATCCAACCCAACTAAGTGCTTCTGATTTTTGGTGAGTGGTCTTCTTTAATCTAAAAGTATGATCACAATATAATGTTTTTGCAAGAAAATCATGTGCCAAGATCTACAGTGCTTGATAGTAATATGTTGTCACTCTCCTGAACTCAACTTCTCTTTCATCATCGGGGGTGCTGACTCAGTTTTTCCAGGCATACTGAGATTAGGATATGAAGTCATGCAAGGGGCATACATGTTTGTTTATGGCCTGGAGCTAGTGCAAGGGGCATAGCAGCAGTTTCATGGTTCAATGCAGTAACTTCTTTCTTTCTCTGAACTAAATGTAGTTTCATCTTGACAAAAAAGAAAAAAAAAGATTTGAGCTTACTGCAATTTTAAACTTGATGAAATGTGAACAGCCTGTATGGCGGATGTAACTAGGTTACTTATCTTGTTTTCTTGCTCATTATCCTGAAATTCTTCACAAGAACTGAATTCAGCGCTAAAGTTCATTTAGTGTGCTATGTGGATTAAGTTACAGATGTCCCTTTATGCTTTTCATTACATTTTCATCGCTCAAAGTGGCAGAGCTAGTCTGTTACAGATCCTCTGATTAACAGTGCTGTCTAGTGAACTAACTCACACTCTGACAGTTGCTTTTGAACAATTACTCCATTGTTAACAGTACAGACTTTAGATATTAAAATTAAAAATTATCACATCAAGTTATTTTGACATACATACAAAATTGTTTCAAACACTGTTATCAATTTCAGGCATATAATTCAGCCAACAAACAGTTATCACCCCAAGTTTATGCCAAACATGCAGAACAAGCAATGAATTTTATACTTACTTTATTATTGTTATTATTATTTATTACTGTTATTATTATTATTATTCACATACAGGCCCAATAAGACTATGTGAGGTACAATCCATCTTTGGCACTTTTTATGGTTGGCCTTCCTTTATGTCCAAATTCGTTTTATCCTTTCAGAATGATGTCGCTTTCTTTCATCAGACCACGGTGTTCCAGTCTGTTTTCTAATTTCCCTCTGACCAGCTTTCCAATCAAATATCTTTTGTCTGAATGTTTTTCTATCTTTATCATATGCCTGAATTATACCGGCTTCTTTAAGATCCTTAATTACTGTGATCCATTTAATTGGCTCAGATTTGGCCTTACTTCTGTTTTCATAGAATTCTGCAATTTGTTTTTTGTCAACCTAGTGTGTGCTATTCTTTTAATGTGCCCATAAAATTTAAGTCTTTGTTTTCTCGTGTAGTCTTGTATTTCCTTATTACTTCTCAGCCTATAAGTTTCTCCATCAGTAACTGTGGGCCTAATATTTTCCTAATAATCTATCTTTCTTTCTTTTGAGTTTCTTCAATATCCCTCTTTCTATGTAAATTTAAAGTTTCTGCTCCATTAAGTAAATGAAGTACTTGAAACTAGGGGCGAGTGGTGGGAGAGAGATATCAGTTGTGTCGAGGACAGTGGGAAGACATCAGATAGGTGGGAATCAAAATGATTTGTCTTGCTGAGGTTTTCAGGGAAGGGGTGATTATCATGGAGAACAGGATAATGTGGGGTGGGATGGCTACCAGTAAGGTGGTGGAAGGCTGACCATTACTTGAGGACATGACAGGGAGGATGGAGGTATGTGCATGTCTGGCGCCAGTCCTGGCGTTTCTTTGCTGTAAGGAGGTTCCAGGTG
Organism: Schistocerca serialis cubense; assembly: GCF_023864345.2. Classification (NCBI taxonomy): domain Eukaryota; kingdom Metazoa; phylum Arthropoda; class Insecta; order Orthoptera; family Acrididae; genus Schistocerca; species Schistocerca serialis. The sequence continues at coordinate 97,005,423 of NC_064648.1, forward strand.
TGTCGCTGTAATTGTCGGTGGTAGATAAGTGTATCCCGGTCATCAGTGTGGAGGAAGGAGCGGTAGAGCCTGCAGGATTCACAAAGAAGGAGGACAGCTTGTGGAGGAAGTGCAGGACGGTGAGGGTGGATGAGTTTGGTAGGAACATGGGCCTCCACAGCATCAGTGATGGTCTTCTGAAGGAAGGAAGAGGCGTGGATGATTTCAGCAGGGTGGGGAAAGGTGAAGGGGTTTCTGTCATCCCGTGAGACAATGGATTCCCAGTAGGCATCCCAGTCAGTGTGGCAGTACTTGTGGATGAACTTTGGAGGGGCAACTTATCAGTGGGCTGTGAGGGGAGGATCATGGGCAGAGGAGACAGTGAGAAGGACAGGGAGGTGGTCACTACCAATGGGGTCGAGAACATCTGGGGTGGAGTTACTTTCAGGACAGGTGTGTTGTATGGATGGAGCAAGGTCACCATGGAGAGTGCCAAGGAACTGATGCCACTGCCAAAGGGTGGCAGGGTCACAGCTGTGGATGTTGACATCAGCAGCAATCACATAGATGGAGAAGGTATGATCAATGTGGGAAATGAAGTCGTAAGGGGGGGGGAGGGGCTGCGGATATAGATGGTGGCACAGGTGATGGGGAGGGAGGGAAGAAAGATGCTGGGGGAGAAGGTTTTCAGTTGGGTCACTGAGTGGGGGTTGTGGCTGGCTGGACCGGGAGATGCTTAAGGTGGCCAACAGCAACTCCACCTCAGGTGAGGTTTGTCAGTGTGGTGAAGAGGATAGGAAGAGGTGCAGACAACATAGTGAGGTTGGAGGAAGTTTTCATTAATGATGAAGGAAGGAGTCGACCTGGCGCTGGGATAGAGTATGCATGAAGAGGTATTTGTTGACAGGGAGGGAGCGAATTTTGACATAGAGGAGATGATACTGTTGATGCACCAGGATGTGGGAGGGGGGAGGAGAGAGGGACTTAAACGAGGGTGTCTAGGCAATTGAAGGTAAAGTGGGCCTGGTTGTGGGAGTAGGTGGCGTAGGTATTCAGATGGAAGACAGAATGGGCGGAAAGGGAAATCTGCTCAAGGGTGTGGGGGCATTGGAAGTGGTGGATGCTCTGCAGGATGATGGTCAGGAACTGGATTATGTCTTCAGGCATAGGGGGAGGGCGTTCGGAATTGTTGGCGAGGATGGGCTGGTCAATGGGGCGAATGGGGATAGTGAGCTCAGGGTTGGTGGTAGTGGGTTTGGCTTTCCATTTGGAGGAGTAGGTGGGGTGGGGGTTCATTGCAGGTTGAACCGTGAATTTACTTTCAAAACCTTTTCTTAAGAATTTACTTTATTTACTAGCGATTCATCAAGAACATGAACACATTTAATCATACTATGTGAGTGTGGAAGTAGTTGCCAATGGCAACTAAAGACACAAATTAATTTTTTTTTAATCAATGGAAATTTTATTCCTAAAAGCCTTTTTTTTAAACAGATTTAAAATTATAATCAGAACGCACCCTGTAAATATCAAGTTACAATTTATTCAGAGGCAGAAATAACATTTTTTGTTTTTGATAGTATGAGCTTTTGGGCTGAGAACCTTGCTGCTCCCTTTTAACACAGCTGTAGTCACGACCACTCACAACAACCTATGAAAGACTACACTGGTGCAAATCTGCAACACACCAGATTACTTTAAACTAAAACTTTTAACAACTCACACAAACACATAAACTATGCACCTGGTAAGAGGGATGGAAATGGTACAAAATACTAATAAAAATTATTTGCCACTGAATGTGCAACTTCTTTATAAAAGAACTCGTACAGTGGAAGGGTGGCAACTTTATATACTAAAATGACCACTTAAATAAAATCCATGAAATGCAGTTTTACATAAAGTGTACCAACATGCTCTACATTACACATATACCACCTCCCATGATGATAGGCAAGATAAAAACATATTTCAAGAATTTTGCCTTTACACTTTAATTCTATCAATTCGTTAACATCGAATCTGACAAACATGACAGAGGCAGCTATTAACGTATGGCAGATTGACAGGGGGATTACTGAACAACCCGAACTGCAGCTTGTTCTAACCCGCCCCAACTCCACAAGGGAAAACGGACCACCAAATTCATAAATAACCACCTTTCTGCAGGTGGGCAAATGGAGAAGAATGGTGGGACAACCCCAAAACAAAGTGGCTGGTGACCTCACCGAGAAAACAAGTAGAATTTAACAAGAAAATGAAACAATCTCCACTCACTTAACTTCTAATAAACTGTGATTTCTGTCGAAGACCTGGCGCAGCACCCCCAACACTCTCCCGAATCGTCTGCTGCCAGCCGCTTCAACGGACGCAGGAAGGCGCACCGATCTCCCATCTCATGGCGTCGCAGCTCGCCCCAGCCAACCCAATGTAATGGTTTGACTCTTGTTGCTCTCGTGTCCACCACGAAGCCACTACCCCTTTCTATACGGCGCGGCCCACTGGACTCACGTGGGAACCTCACATGCACTGGCGCTCAAGGAGGACTAGTCATCTTGTGTCTCAGTGTGTGACCAACCAATCGACTGATCCAACCACCAATAACTGTTGCCCAAGCCACTCGAGCAGACTGGTGGCCTAACACGCAGACTCAGATGCAGGAACACAGCCCCGACCGGGTGACCACTAGCTGAGTTCTGTTACTGATGGAGTGTCAAGACTCTCATTTTCTGGCTTTCAAATTTGATCCAAATTGCAGCCATACTAGCACTCTGACGCCAGACAGACACTGACTGCCCCACACTGACCCGGCTGACCAACTCCAGACTCCTGAGACTGACAGACTGACCGACTGCCGAGCTCATAGCACCCCTTAAATGCACGTGAACAGGCAACCTTTCCCACCAGAGGGAGACACCAAAGCTATGATTGCCACAGCGGTGCCACCGCCAGAAATGGAGGACGACTACTTCACACTACGCGCTGCGGCGTGCTATTCAAAGCAGCAAATTTTACCACAGCTCACAGGTGTTGAAGGAAGGAGGAGAGGCGAGGCTGGGATACTGTTTAAGTAAGTGGCAGGCCTTACAATGGGGACAGGTGGGGGTGGGGGTTCTTTCAGTTTTTAGTGAGGTGGTCATTGTACAGGAGACAGCATTGGAAGTGGTAGGATTGAGGAGGGGAACAGGACAGGTCAATGGGGTGGTAGTGATGAAAAACAGGGCTCCCTGTGTGAGGAGGTGGTTGATGGAGGAGGCGGACGCAGTACAGATATGCCTATGGAAGGTAGTGCCAGAGAAGTTGTTAATACAACAGGCTGAGCGGATTTCCAGGGCGAGATGGGTCTTAAGTTCCGCTAACACCTCCGCCTCGGTGATCACAGGACTGAGTTTTGTGATCACAGTGGTGAGGGTTGGCGGATGACGAGAGGGTTGGGGGTGCTTAGGAGAAGAGGATGTAAGAAATGGGGTGAGGGATGTATGGGGTCAAAGGTGATATGGGGAAGGTGCCAGAGGAGATCAGTATGGAAAGAGGAAGAGGAGGATTTGATGAGAACAGAGTCTCTGTGTGGGATAAGTTGAGTAATTGGGGCACTGGGGATGTATTTTCAGATTTCAAGGGTGGGGGTGTGGGCATCTATGGATTTCGGATCTCAGTTGGCAAGGATGAAGGTATGCAGGGTGGAGGCTCGGGAGGCAGGAGGAGGGCTGGCATCCATGAATGGATCAGAGGGAAGTGGGGCGGGCAGTGGTTTTTTGGAGGAGTGGGTGGAGATGAGGTCACCACTTGGGTGCTTGGGAGGTTCTTTGCCCAGTGTGTCCTGGAAGGTGAGGTGAGGGACTGGATGGATGGGGTGGTGGGAGCCAGGCCCCTCTTGTGAGGTGACAGCACTGGGAATGGAGGTGGGGCACTATGTGGTGGCGACTGTGGTGCTGCAGGTGGTGACTCAGGTAGGGGAAGCATGAGTAGTTGTAGCAGGGCAGGTGGGGGGAGGAAGTCGTTTCGGTTGGCAATAGCAGTGGGAGGGGGGAGGGGCAGGAGCAGGAGCAACATACTGATGGTGTTACAGGAACGAGGAGGAGATAGAAGGGGAGGAGACTGAAGAGGGGAGCTGGAGTAGAAGGGTTTGGCCCACGAGGTTACAGTGAGTGCAGGCGAAGGGGAGGTGTGGATGATGATGGTAGTGGGGGTGTCCATGATTGAAGGCAGTGTCCACTGGCGACAGGAGTCGCCAAAGTGGGAAAAGAACTAAGACAGGGGCCAATGGTGGCGAGCACAGAGCGGCGGCTAGCGTCAGGTGGCAGGTGATGGATAGCAGCGATGGTGAGCGGACGGACAGATGGCAGTGGCCAGCAGACAGATGACAATGGCAGGGGCTCTTCCAAAGCGACGATTAGACCCTGACTGTAGCGCAAACAGCGTAATTCTACTCTTTGCAACTGAGGGGATCCAAGCCTCGTATCCAGCAAGGGATGTTTTTTCATATGTGATATATTACAATACAGCATCATCGGTCTTTCGAGGTCTAACTGTGTTGGTGAGGCAGTAAATTTATCCACACGGCAGTGATGCTGCATCACTGCAATACACTTTGGAGGTGTGATGGTGGGACTTACTGTACCACCCTCCAATGGTGACAGTACTACATCAGTCAGACAGAAAAACATAGCCGGACATTGGTGGGTAGGGTGGGAAACCATTGGGTTTAGAATTGGGGTTTGTACCACCAAAGAATGTAGCTGCAGTGGGTGTGCCAGGACTATCATTAGCCAAGATCAGTATCCGATTCCTCAAGGATGGTTAGAGGAACCAGATATCGATGCCAGCGGTGTATAAGTGTGGTCCGAACATGGCGTAGCCCATGGACAGCGTACCGCAGTTCACTTTCTCATAGAGTCACTGTGCATTGTTGCATATGGTTGTCTTGAAGGGGACAATATCTGCTTCCTCATGGAGAGACAGAATTGTTTTGAGTGGTGGGGCATGCATGCTGCATCTGAGAACCTTGTTCTACAAGTGCTGCAACGACCGCACACTGGTGACACTAACTGTGGCCTATACAGCGGAGCCATAGGTGTGGGCAGGCAGGATAACTGCTCAGTAGATGCGGAGTTTGGTATGCAAGTTAAGTTCCCTAATGCGAAAGAGGAGGTACAAAGCCCTGGTCAAATTTTGCCCCTTGTTGGTTACATACACCACATGTCAGCGGAATAGTTTCATGTAATAGACAGACATAGTTTTGGTGACATTAAGATCTACTCTGTTTGTCCAACACCAGGTGATAGTGGCATCTATCTGTCACTGGAGGCGGGCGATGATGGCATCAATGATACGGCCAGTGGCATATGGTGCTTTGTCGTGAGCATATTGTGTCAGGTGGCACTCAAGGGTGACTGGCATATCATTCACATGGATATTAGAAAGAATGGGAGACAGCACTGATCCTTGTGGAGTGCCTACCGGCAATTGGCGAATGTTGGAACGCATTCCCTGTTGAGCCACCAGGGAAGACCTACTGCAGAGGAAGTCATCTACAATCTTGACATAGATATCCGGTGTAGAGGTCTGCGTCAGCATCTTGTGCACTTGGTTGTCATGCCATTGAGCGAGGTGGCGCAGGGGTTAGCACACTGGACTCGCATTTGGGAGGATGACAGTTGATTCCCGCGTCCGGCCATCCTGATTCAGGTTTTCTGTGATTTCCCTAAATCGCTTCAGGCAAATGCTGGGGTGGTTCCTTTCACAGGGTAAGGCCAACTTCCTTCCCCATCCTTCCCTAATCCAACGAAACCGATGACCTCGCTGTTTGGTCTCTTCCCCCAAATCAACGAAAATTGTCATGCCAGAACTTGTCGTAGGAGTTCTTCAAGTCGAGAAAAATGGCAGCTGTCGACTTGATGGTGTTGAAACCTTTGGTGACTTGTTCAGTGATTCGTAGGACCTGAAGTTCGGCAGAGAGGTGCAAAGTAAATTCGAACTGTTCAGGTCGGATCGTCCCAAACGCCGCGAGAGATTGGGAAAATCGATGGGGGATCACAGATTGATGGACCTTCGCCTTGGTATTTAAGAGGCTGACAGGCCTTTTGTTAGTGGGGACCACAGGGTCCTTGAACCACTTGGGGATCGCAATCAGCTGGGCATGCTTCCACTGAGGGGGAAAAAAGCCAGACGTGAGACAACCATTTAAAATCTTGGTGAACAAGATGAGAGGTGTATGTGGATGGCGGCTATGATGTTCATTGAAAATTCCGTCCAATACAGGGGCTCACCGGCCACATTTCCGTCATAGGATCCGCTGCCATGGGCGTCAGGAGGTAGACAGAGGTGGACGGTTGCGGAAAGCGGCAACAGCTATCAGGACATTGTATTCGCCGTGTAGTTCGTCTGGGGAGAGGTCGGGGCTAGTGGGTGGTTTTTGAGGCGATCCAACCGTCGAATGTGTGGTAAATGTCTGCTGTGTAAAGCATTATAATTCTCGTAAATTGTATTTAGGTACTGCAACTGTCAATACTAAAAGTTGTTATAGGGGTCACAGCAACTGGCCATTAGTTTTCTAAATGTTATCGACTATATAATGAAACAGGGACCAATCATGAGCTATATTTCATCCAGTCTCTTTACGGTGAAAGAAGTGAACATGAATCATGAAACATATGGAAGGATATGTCACAAGCAAAGTGGCCATTGGCTTCCACTACCGTCTGCCACGTCCAGGTGGGAACACAATTACTCCCACGAACAAACACTGCAGTAACTGCAAGAGCAGCTACCGCGCTGCCATCTGTTGGTGGCGCCCAGCAAAAGTGCAGTGGCCGTTCCACTGTTCGATAATAGCCTATTGTGGCAGTCGAGTTTTTTCCGCAGTTCAACGTTTCAAGGGAGAATAGTTGAATTAAATCTCAGGCCAATAGGTATATATTTTTAATTATTTGACTACCTTCCTATGAATCATCTTGCGCTTGAGCGATTTACGACAAGAATATATCACACTCGGTGATGCATTCTCTGACGAATGCTGTATACAATCAGTAATGGTTGACCAATGTGTATCTCCGGCGGTAATAAGGTTGAATACTGCCCTTCGATTTGTGCTGTTCTGGTACCAATCGAAGTGATAGGTGTTGCAGGTTCCAGCCAGCCAGCCAGCTAGCCCATCGGCGTGCAGCGGTCCAGCCAGCAGTCAGCAGCCAACAGCCAGTGGCGGTCCTCGTCAGCGGCGGTCCTCGCCAGCGGCGGTCCTCGCCTGCAGCCAGCAGCCAGCAGCCAGCAGCCAGCAGCGGTCTCCGCCAGCAGCGTCCCTGCCAGCAGCACGCAGGGTCCTCGCCTGCGCCGGCCCCAGCCAGCAGCCACCAGCCAGCGTCCAGCGTCCAGCATCCAGCGGCCAGCAGCAGTCCTCGCCACCAGCGGTCGCAGCCAGCGGTGGTCCTCGCTGCCCCCACCATCCGCCGCCAGCGGCAGCATCAGCAGCAGCAGCAGCAGCAGCAGCAGAGGCGTCCCCACCAGCCAGCCAGCCGGGTCGCACCCCCCAGCGGCAGCAGAGTGGGGCTTCGCCCCGGTCTCCTTCATCCTTCTCTGTCCCTTTCTCCTCTGTGTCTCTCGTCGCCCTGCCCGTCTCTCGTTTGCTCCTTTGTCTAGTACTGTGTTTTTTCCCCCTTATCATAATGTCAACCCCCACCACCTCTTCTACAGCCACCACCACTGCCATTATATACACCTCCCCCTCCGCTGCTGCCACCACTATCACGTGGTGTGCCGCTTCACTCCCCCCTCAGTCCATCCCCCCACTTCTCACTCTCTCGTCTCCCTCCCTATTTGTCGCCCCGTCCCCAGCTCCTCCCTCCCGCACCTCCTCTGATCCCTTCCCTCCGCTCCCTCCCCCTGCTCCTTCCGTTTCTGCGGCCCCCGCCAGGGTGGTCGCCCGGCGGGCTATGGCCCATGCTCCACTCACCCCTTCACCTTCACCTTCATCGTCATCATCTTCACCATCGCCTTCACCATCGCCCTCACCATCTCCGGCGCCGACTCCAGCCCCGGGACCTGCCACTCCCCGCCACATTCCAGTTGTTCCCATCCCCCACACCTCCTCCACCGCTGTCAAGCGCCCCAGTGGCACCCCTGCCTCCTCTGCTCCCAAAAAGGCTCCGCCACGTCCCACTTCCCCCACCCCTGATGCCATGGATGTCTCCCCGCCCGTCCCTGCCCCCTCCTCCTCCTCCTCCTCCTCTACCCCCTTCTCCTACCGCTACCTCCTCTCCCGTCCTAATCCCTCCCTCCTTGAAGCCCGGAACCTCACCCTCTTCCTTCGCCAGAATTGTCCTGGTGCCCCCATCTCCCTCCTCACTCCTCGCTGTGATTCGGTACTCATCTCCTCACCCGGCCCCACCCTCCACACAGACCTCCTTTCCCGCATCTCTGTCACCCGCTTTGGCCCTCATGCCTCCCTCACCCCTGCTCCTTCCCCACCTACCTCCCGCCAACCCCAACCCCCGTGTCGCCCGCCGACCCTCACCGCCGTGATCACTCGGCTCAGTCCGGTGATCACGGAAGAGGAGGTGTTGGCGGAGGTTCAGGCCCATCCCCAACTGGAGGTGCGTGCGGTTCGCTGCATCCACAATGCTGCTGGCCCCACCCGCCTTATGCGGGTTTTTCTGAGCACGCCCCCTCCATAGACCGTCTCCTGAAGGAGGGTGCCCTCCTTTTTAACCAGCTTTATAAGGTTGACCCCTCCCGTTCCCCTCCTCAATCCCTCCGCTGCCAAAGGTGCTTGCGGTATAATGCGCACCCAACATCTGAGTGTCACGAGGCCCCCACCTGCTCGCATTGTAGGCAAGCCCACTTTTTACGGCAGTGCCCCAATCTCCAGTCCCCCCCCTCCTGTAATACCTGTAACCTCCCTCATCCTACATACTCCCAGAAGTGTAAGGCCCGGCCCCCTCCTTCCACTCCTGAACTCACCGTTCCTGTCTGCCGTCTGGACGCCCCCACCCCTCCTGGCAACTCCCTTCGCCCACCCCCTACCGCTGAGGACATCATCAAGTTCCTCACCATCGTCCTTCAGAATGTTCATGACTTCCAGCGCCCGCACACCCTCCAACAGATCTCCCTCGCCACCCGTTCCGTTTTCCACCTCAAAATGTACGCCACCTACTCCAACAACAAGGCCCATTTCACCTTCTACCGTCTTGACACCCTCGTTTAACTCCCTGTCATGGCATGGCAGCACCGTATCCTTTTCAACAACATCTGCTCCCTTCCCGCCAACAAGAACCTCTTCCTGCACACCCTTGCCACCCACCGCGTGCATGCCTTCCTCCTCAATGAAACCTTCTTGCAACCCCACCACACCATCCACACTTCGCCCTACCTCCTCCACCGCTCCGACAATCCCCTCCCGATTGCGCGTGGCGGAGTTGCCATTAGGCACCACCGCCAGATCCCCGTTCGGCTCCAAACTCTCCTTCCCGACCCCACCGAACACCTGATCCTTAGTCTATTCTTCCCCGACCTTACCGTTACCTGCGCCACCATCTATGTCCGCCCCAACGCCCCTCTTCCCTTCGACTTCCTCTCCCACGTCGACCGTACCTTCTCCTCGTACGTGATCGCCACCGACCTCAACATCCATAGTCGTTCCGCTGCCCAGTTACGGCGGTGGCATCGGTTCCTCTCCTCCCTTCAAGGCGACCTCATTCCCATCCCCCAGCACACCCGTCCCGAATCCGACTCCACTCCCGATGTTATCCTCTCCTCCCCCAACCTCCTTGGCCGCATAACGGTGGATGTCCTGGAGCCTATTGGTAGCGACCATCTCCCTGTCCTCCTCACCATTTCAGACGGTTGTCGCCCTCGCCCTGACCCCCGTCTTGACCCTCCCCCTAAGTACGTCCATGATTATTCCCGTGCCAACTGGAATGCCTACCGGGATACCCTCACCGCCCAGGTCGATAGCCACCCCTTCACCTACCACCACCCTGACGATGTCACCCATGCCGCCTCCTTTCTCCAGCAGACCTTGTCTGATGCCGTGGAGGCCCACGTCCCTACTGTCGCCGTCCACCCTCACCGTCCTACCTTACCCCCTCAGGCCATCCTCCTCCTACGTGAATCCCGTCGTCTCTACTGTGCCTTCCTCCGCACGCGTGACCCGGACACACTACGACGCCACCGGCAACTCCAGCGACACATTCGTAATTTGCTCGCGGCTAAGAAACGCCAGGACTGGCGACAGACATGCACCCGTTTAAATGCTACACTACCAATCAACTCGTCCAAGTTCTGGTCAGCCTTCCATCGCCTTACCAGAACTAAACCCTCCCCCTATTATCCTCTTCTCCATGATGATCACCCTTTCCCTGACTCCCTTAGTAAGGCCAATCACTTTGCCTCCTACCTCTCTGATGTATTTTCATCCCGGATGATCCCCAGTTCGATTACTCCCTCTTCCCGGATATCCGCGATCGACCTGACACCTCTGTCCCTCCCCTCGCTCCTGGTTTCCAGTACTTGGACAACATTGCACACACGGAACTCAATGCTCCTATCACTACACAGGATCTCATTGATACACTCCGGACAAAACGCAACACCACTCCTGGTCACGATCGTGTCACCTACTGTCACCTTCGTGAAGCTCCTGTCTCTTTCCTCTCCACCCTGGCCAGGATCTACAATGTAGTCCTGTCCACCGGCTACTACCCTGATCTCTGAAAAACTTCCCATATCCTCATGTTCCTTAAACCCGGCAAAACGCCGTCCGCCGTCTCCTCCTACCGTCCCATCAGCCTTACCTCGGTCTTCAGCAAGGTCCTGGAATCTATCCTCACCTGACGCATCCACCAGCATCTCCGCCAGCACCGCCTCCTTCCCGTTACCCAGTGTGGCTTTCGGCCGTCCTTCTCTTCTGACGACCTTCTCCTTCACCTCACTCATCTCCTTTCCGAACAGCTTAATTCCCGTCGCTCCGCAATATTCCTCTCCCTGGACCTCGAACGTGCATATGACCGCGTATGGCATTCTGGTCTCCTCTTCAAGCTCCAAACCTACGCCCTTCCCATTAACTACGTCCGTCTGCTCGGCTCCTTTCTCTCCCTCCGTCCTTCCTATGTCACCATCCATAACACAGATTCCTACACCTTTTTCCCCTCTGCCGGTGTGCCGCATGGCTCCGTCGTCTCCTCCCTTCTGTACCTTTTGAATAAGGTGGACATGCCGCCGCCGTCACCCCCAATCCACCTTCTCCAGTTTGCTGATGACACCGCCTTCCTTGCCTTTGCCCCAACCCTGCAGCGCTCCCAACACCTTCTCCAATCCCATCTTGGCCGGTTCACCGCTTGGTGCGACCAGTGGTTGCTCAAGGTCAATCCCTCCAAAACCCAGGCGATCACTGTAGGCAAAACCACCCCTTCCTTCCGCCTCCTCAAATTCTATCTAACCGTCTATGGCCGTCCTATCGCCCTCACCCCCACCCTTAAATACCTTGGCGTCACCCTCGACCGTCGCCACTCCTGGACCCCCCATGTCTGGACAATCAAATCCAAGGCACGCTCCCGACTCCGTCTCCTCGAGCTCCACCATACTCCACACTTATAAATCCCACATCTGCCGTATCCTTTGTTACGTCCATCCGGCCTGGATCTCCGCCACCATTACCTTTTATAAATCCCTTCAGATCCTTGAACGCCATGCTCTCCACCTCACCTATCGCATCCGTCTCCCCTCTCCCACGCGGATCCTGAACGACGTCATTCCGTTACCCCACCTCCTCCTTTTCCTTGAAAGGAATACGGATCCTGTACACCTCCCATAAACTCGATCATCGTCACCCGCTTGTCTCACCCATCCTCTCCCACCCCCCCCCCCCCCCGCTGCTGCGCCTGTATTCCCAGTGCTCGTTGCCACCCCCCATTTTAATTCCCTCTTTGTACTTCGGCGTCTCCTGTCAACCGTGAGGACTGCCTGCAGTCATGGACACCCAAACTACCACCATCATCTACACCTCCTCTTAACCTGCCGCCATGTGACATCATAGAGTGCTTCTGCCGGGATTAACCCGCCTCATCCACCTCCCCTACACACAGTCTCCTCCCCATCTATCTCCTCCTCATGACTGTATTCCCACCTGTATGTCACTCTTGCTCCTACCCCTGCTCCTGCACCTGCTGCTGCTCCTGCCCCTGCCCCTGCTCCGACCCCACCTTCTGCTCATGTCGCCCTCCAAGACGAATTTTCCCCTCTCCCCCCTGTAACTACTTCTGCTTCCCCTGCTCGAGTCACCGCCCACCACGCCACAGTCAGAGCCACAGAGCGCCCTACCCTCTCATCCGGTGCTACTGCCTCACAGGAGGGCCCTGCCTCCCACCACCTCCCCATCCATCCAGTCCCTCATCCCTCCTCCCAGGCAACACCCGTAAAAAAATCTTCCAAGTGGCCCAGTGTCGACATCTCCTCTACCCCCTCATTCAAAGAGCCACTGCCCGCCCCACCTCCCGCTGACCCCCACTATGAATACCACCCCACCTCCCTCCTCTCCAGCCCCCTCCCTGTATACTTTCGTCCTAGCCACCCCTGATCCGAAATTCCTGTATGCCCCCACCCTCACCCTTGAAATCCGGAAGTACATCCCCAGTGCACCCATCACCCAACTTATCCCTCGAAGAGACTCTGTTCTCATCAAGTCTCCCTCTCCATCTTTCCAAACTGATCTCCTCCGGCGCATTCCCTGCATCAACTTTGGGCCCCATGCATCCCTCACCTTATTCCTTACATCCTCCTCTCCTCGTCAGCCCCAACCGCCTCATTGTCTGCCGACCCTCACCGTCGTCATCACAAAACTCAGCCCTGTGGTCACGGAGGCTGAGGTGTTGGCGGAACTGAACGCCCACCCTGCCCTGGAAGTCCGCTCCGCCTGCCATATTTACAACTCCTCTTGCCCTACTTTCCTCATGCGTATATTTACAGAGTCCGCCTCCTCTGTCGACCACCTCCTCACGCAGGGTGCCCTGATTTTCAACTGCCACAACCCTGTTGACCTGCCCCTTTCCCCTCATCAATCCTGCTGCTGCCAGCACTGTCTTCTTTACAAAGACCACCTCACCCAAAACTGCAAGAACCCACCCACCTGCCCCCATTGTAAAACCTCCTACTTCCTTAAACAGTGTCCCAACCTCGCCTCCCCCCCTTCCTGCAACACTTGCAATGAACCTCACCCCACCTATTCCTCCAAATGCAAAGCCAAGCACCCTCCCACCAATCTTGAACTCAGTGTCTAAGTTCGCCCCATCGACCCTCCCACCCACCCTAACAATTCCCTCTGCCCTCCCCTACAGCAGAAGACATCATTCAGTTCCTCACCATCATCCTGCAGAATATCCATCCCTTCCAGCGCCCCCACACATTCCAGCAGATTTCCCTTACTGCCCCCTCTGTTTACCACTTAAACACCTACGCCACCTACTCCCACAACCAGGCCCACTTTACCTTCACCCACCTCGACACCCTCGTTTAATCCCCTTTCTCCCCTTCCCGCACCCTTCCCACCTCCAACTTCCTGGCACGTCAACAGTATCAACTCCTCTACCTCAACATTCACTCCCTCCCTGCAAACAAATACCTCTTCATGCATACCCTCTCCCACATTGACTCTTTCATCCTTAATGAAACCTTCCTCCAACCCCACCATGTTGTCTGCACCTCCCCCTATCTCCTTCAACGCACTGACAATCCCCTTCCCCTAGCCTGAGGTGCGGTCGCTATACGTCACCTCAGGCATCTCCCTGTCCAGCCCTTACCCAATGTGGCTTCCGGCCTTCCTTCTCCACCGACGACCAGCTCCTTAACCTTACCAATCTTCTCTCCGCCTAACTTAACTCCCATCGCTCCGGTATCTTTGTTTCCCTTGATCTCCAGAACGCCTATGACTGGCATCCCGGGCTCGTCTTCAAACTTCAGACCTATGCTCTCCCCATCAACTTCGTCCGTCTCGTTGCATCCTTCCTCTTCCATCATCCCTCCTATGTGACTATCCACGATTCCAACTCCCGTACTTTCTATCCTTCTGCTGTCGTGTCCCAAGGTTCTGTCCTTTCCCCTCTCCTCTATCTCCTGTACACTGCTCATATGCCAAAATCTCCCCCACCTGTTCATCGTCTCCAGTTTGCTGATGACACTGCCTTCCTAGCCCTTTATCCTACCCTTCAACGGTCCCAACGTACCCTCCAAACCAACCTTGACCAATTCACTGCTTGGTGCAACCAGTGGTTCTTCCGTATCAATCCCTCCAAGACCCAGGCACACCACCCGCTCCTTCCGCCTCCATGATTTCTACCTTACAATTTATGGCCGTCCTATCCAACTCACACCTACCCTCTAATACTTTGGCCTCACACTCGACCGCCACCTCACCTGGACTTCCCATCTCCTTACCATCGAAAACAAAGATCACAACCGCCTCCACCTCCTGAAACTCTTGTCCGGCCGGATGTGGGGTCTGCATCCTTCCACCATCCTTCACACCTACAAATCCTTGATCCGCCCCATCCTCTGTTATGCCAGCGTAGCTTGGATTTCCGCCCCTCCCCAGTTCTATAAAGCCCTCCAAATCCTCGAACGCCATTCACTCCGCCTCGCGTTCCTCATCCGCCTTCCATCCCCTACGTGCATCCCCTACGACCTCATCCTCTTCCTCCACATTCTCCCTTTTCCTTGAACACATCCGCACACTATATATTGTCTGTCGCCTTGATCCCCCTCACCCCCCTGGTGTCTCCATTCCTCTGCACCCCCAACCAGTTTCCGCACCTTTACTGTTGTGTCCCATCATCTCCACACCCTCTATCTCCTTTCCCAACACAACTTCCACTGTCTACCCCTCCCGGATGATCTTCTCCCTGACATCTACCCTTCCTACCAACTCTAACCCCATCTTCCTGCCTCCTCCTCAGGGAGGAGGCGAGGGACTCCTCCCCCTCTTTCCTCCTGAGTGGCTTCCCCCTCCTGCTCCCCCTCCCTCTCTTATGTCCCCTTTCAGTGTATCTGCACTCCCTCCTGCCCTGTCTTCCCTCTTCATCTCCCAACCCACATGTCTCCTGCCTCTCCGTGTACCCGCTGATGCCCCTACTCTCTTCATCCCGCCTTCCCCTGCTGCCCTTTGCCTTCCCCTCCTTTTCCACCCTCTCTGCCATTTACCTCGGCAGGTCCCATCTGGCAGCTTTATTCTTCATTGTGTGAGCTACAAGTGGGTTTTAAGCGTATTGTTCTGGGGTGTTTTTAATACTGTGGCCGACTTTTAACCTGTGCATGTCCATTCAGTGTCTTCTCTGTTTTAAGAATCGCCAGCAGTGTTTTTTAACTTTCTGGTGACTTTTTTAACTATCCCCCATGAACGTCTCCATGTCAGTCTATTTTTACCTCCATTTTCTCCTTTACTCTGTTTTATGTTCCCTTTTTTTATCGCCTTATGTATTTAACATTTTATTCTTATTTTAGTTCCCATGTCACTTGGCTGAAGAGTGACGGATTGTGCCGCTACAGCCCTCCCCTGCCCATACGGGGCAGGGGAATGAAATCACAATAAAGAAAAAAAATAGTTTTGCACCATCCATAACACGGATTCCTACACATTCTACCCCTCCGCCAGTGTTTCCCAAAGTTCCATTCTCTCCCCTGATCTTTACATTCTGTACACGCCGGACATGCCGCCGCCTACACCCCCTGTCCACCTTCTTCAGTACGCTGACGACACCGCCTTCCTCGCCCTCCCCCCCACCCTGCAACGCTCCCAACACCTTCCCCAATCCCATCTTGACTGGTTCATCACTTGGTGTAACCAGTGGTTGCTCAAGGCCAATCCTTCTAAAACCCAGGTGATCATTGTAGGCAAAAGCACCCCTTCCTTCCATCTCCTTGATTTCTCTCTCACCATTTGTGGCCGTCCTATCGCTCTCACCCCATCCTAGACTGTTGCCTCTCCTGGACCCCCCCGTCTCTGGACAATCCAAGCCAAGGCACGCTCCTGACTCCGTCTCCTCAAGCTCATTTCTGGCTGCACATGAGGTCTGGATCCCTGCACCAACCTCCATACCTATAAATCCCTCATCCGCCCTATCCTCTGCTACACCCACTCTGCCTGGAGCTCCGCCCCTCCTACCTTTTACAAATACCTTCAAATCCAAGAACACCATGCTCTTGACCCCACCTATCGCATCCGTCTCCCCTCCCCCATGTGGATCCTGTATGACCTTATTCCGTTCCCACACCTCCTCCTTTTCCTCGAACGGATACAGATCCTCTACACCTCCCATAAACTCGATCATCGTCACCCGTTTGTCTCACCCATCCTCTCCCACCCCTGCCCGCTGCTGCGCCTGTATTCCCATGTCCCACCTGCTCTCCATCTCTCCACTCTCCATATCCTCTCCCATGGTGGCTTCCACCAGCTCCCCCTCCCTGATGATGCCCTCATCCCCTACATCTACCCCTCCTATCAACTTTGATCCTCCTCTTCCACTTCCTGTGTTTTTTGCTTAGGGCACCCTCTCTCCCTTCTCTCCCTCCTCTCTTCCTCCCCCCTCCTGCCCTGGGCTTCACCTACACCCCCTGTACCTTCTTTCTTCCCCCCTTCTCCTCTGCCCCTGGTATCTACACTCACCCCTCTCCCTGCTCCCCCACTTTTCCCCTTTTGGCAGGTCCCCGGACTCGCACACATCAAGTGAACATTTGCGCACTGGAGATCATCGCCATCGGTTCTGTGTGTGTGTTTTCGTGTTAGTGCTTCAGTGTTTTCACCGCCCACGCTCCATCAATTCATGTGTGTCATCTCAATCGTCAGTGTTCGTGGACAGTGCTGACATTTTTTTTTATTTTTCTACACCTGTGAACGGCTTTGTGTTTTTTTGCTTCTGTGTCTACTGTTTTTGTGCACCATTATCTTTTGTGTTTCTATGTTCTCCTTGATTCTATTTGTACTGTCTGTGGCCGAAGAGGGTCGTACTATTGCCGCCGCCAGCCAACCTTTATATGTAAGGTGAGAAAATAACAATAAAGAAAAAAAATTAGTTCTACCTAGTCTAGGGTCCCTGCTAAGGTGCAACAGCAGCACTGTATTCTGTTCAGCAACATCTGCTCCCTCCCCACTAACAAACATCTCCTACTCCACACCCTCCCCCACCACCATGTGGATGCCTTCATCCTCAATGAAACCTTTCTCCAGCCTACTCACACAATTAACATCTCTCCGTATACCTTTCACCGCACCAACAATCCCCTTCCTGTTCTGCATGGTGGAGTTGCCATTGGCCACCTCTGCCATCTCCCTGTTCGACCTCAACCTCTCTTCAATGACCCTACCGAACACCTGATCCTCGGTCTCTTCTTCCCTGGCCTTACCGTCACCTATGCCACCATTTATATCTCCCCTAATACCCTGATCCCATATGATTTCCTCGCCGACATAGACCGCACCTTCTCCTCCTACACAATTGCCGCCGACCTCAGCATCCACAGCCGCACATCCCTCTCCTTCAACATACCTGCCCAGAATCCAATACCACTCCCAACGTAGTCCTTGCCTCCCGAAACCTCCTTGGGCGTATTACTGCAGACATATTTGACCCTATAGGTAGCAATCACCTTACCATCCTGCTCACCCTATCAGGCAGACCTCGCCCTTACTCAGCCCATGACCCAGACTCGCCCCCGAGACTTGTCTATGATTACTCCCGTGCCAACTGGGATGCCTACCGGGATAACATAGATACCCAGGTAGGACGCCACCCTCTCAGCTACCAGCACCCTGATGACATCACCCATGCTGCTTCCTTTCTCCACTGCACTTTGTCGGAGGCCGTTGCGGTGCACATCCCCACCAAAACTATCTACCCTCACTGTCCTACCTTACCACCACAGGTCGTCTCCTCCACGAACCCCATCGCTTTTACCGCTCCTTTCTCCATACCTGGAACCGGGACACACTCCTCCACCTCCGGCAACTCCAACACCATATTAGAAACATGCTCACGGCCAAAAAACGCCAGGCCTCGTGACAGACATGCACCAGTCTTAATGCTTCACTGCTTATTAACTCCTCGAAGTACTAGCCAATCGTCAACCACCTTACTGGCACAAAACCTTCTCCTCACTATCCTCTCATACACGATGACCACCCTTTCCTGGACAATACCACTAAGACCAATAATTTTGCCTCCCACCTGTCTGATGTCCTTTCCATCCCTGATGATCCATAATTTGATTATTTCCTCTTCCCTGACATCCAGGACTGCACTGACACTTCTCTCCGCCCACTTGCTCCAGGCTTCCAGTACTAGGGGGCCACACCATCAACCGACCTCATACCAATACCATCACAAAAGACATTGTCACCACACTACACACCAAATGCAACACAGCTCCCGGTCACGATCCTATTACATACCATCACCTCAAAGAAGCCCCCTCTCCTTCGTTACAGGACTAGCCACCATCTATAATGTTATCCTCTCCACTGGCTTCCACCCTGACCTGTGGAAGACTTCCTGGATCCTTGTTTCCCAAACCTGACAAACCCCCTTCCAACACCACCTCCTACCACTCTATCAGTTTGACAGCATTCTTCAGCAAAGTCCTGGAATCCATCCTTACCCGCTGCATCCACCACCCCTCCACCAGCACTGTCTCCTTCCATTGACGCCATGTGACTTTTGACCTTCCTTCTCTGCCGATGATCTCCTGCTCCACCTGACACACTTCCGCTCCACTGACCTCAATTACTGTCGCTCCACCATCTTTGTATTCCTTGACCTTGAATGTAGCCTCCTTCTGCTCTCACTGCCTCTCCTATGTTCCCATCCACAACTTCACCTCTTATACCTTCTACCCCTTGGCACATGTGCCCCAAGGCTCCATGCTCTCCCCTCTCCTCTACCTCTTATATGTGGCAGACATGCTGCAGTCCCCACCACCTGTGCATCCTCTGCAATATGCCAGTGACACCACCTTCCTTGTTCTTTCCCCTTCTTCCCACATTCCCAGCGCCTTCTCCAGTCACACCTTGACCTTTTCACCACCTGGTGCAACCAATGGCTCCTTAAGTTTAATCCCTCCAAGACCAAGGCAATCATCATAGGCCATACCACCCCCTCCTTCCACCTTCTATATTTCTACCTCATCATCTATTTCCACCCCACCGCCCTCACTCCCACCCTCAAGTACCTTGGCATCATCCTCGACTGCTGCCTTTCCTGACCCCCACCCCCAATATCACATTCCAAGCCAAGGTATGTAACTTTCTGTCTCCTCAAACTCCTCTCTGGTTGAACACGCGAATTAGACCCTGCCACTATCCTACATACCTATAAGTCCCTCTTCTGCCCCATCCTACGCTGTGCCCACCCAACTTGGATCTCTGCCCCCACATCTGCTAGAAATCCCTCCAAGTCCTTGAGCACTAATCTCACTTACTGCATCCGTCTCCTGCCCCCACGTGGATACTTTATGATCTGATTCCCTTCCCCCGTCTCCTCCTGTTCCTAGAACAAATACAGATCCTATATGTCTCCTGCAAACTGGATCCCCCCATCCTTTGGTTTCACCCATCCTCTCCCACCCTAGCCCACTGCCCTGCCTGTACCACAGTGTCCCGCCTGGTCTCCATCTCCACATGCTCCATACCCTCGCCCAAGGTGGCTTCCACCAACTCCCCCTCCCAAATGATGTCCTTGTGCCTTCCATCTACCCCTCCTACCAGGTCTAAACCCTCCTTCTTCTCCCTCCTCAGGGCTCCCTCCCTCCCTCTCCCCCTTGCCTTCTTCCTCCTTTTCCCCAGCCAAACACCTTCTTTTTCCTTTTACCTCCCAGGATTCGCTCCTTTCCTTCTCCCCTCCACTGCCCCCTCCTACCCCCCTCACCGTCTCTCCCCTCTTTTCTTCCCCCATCCTCCCTTCACCCGGTGGTAGGTCCCCTTAAGTACCATGATTTTTAACGTTTTCGTTGTGGTGTCAGTGTTACTGCAGTGCTGTGTGCAGTGTTATGTTCCACCAGCACCAACAGTGTCACCAGCATCATTCATTTATGTTCCCACAGTGTGGTGTTTCTTTGTTTTGGTGTTGACACTGTGTTGATTCTCTGTATGTGTGTGTCGCTCTCATCTATTTTGTTTCTAAATCTATCGTTTATACTCATCTATTTTTGTTCATGTTTATTCATCACTTTATACCATTCTATGCTATGTGTTATTTTCTCATTTGACTATGTTTTTTCTGTAACGCTCTTGGCTGAAGAGCGGAATATTGTGCTGCTGCCAGCCCACCCCATTCTGGGGAGTGAAGTAACAATAAAGAAAAAACAAGTTTAGTTTTAGGAGTAGTAAATGGCTAGTGAATAGCAGATGAGAAGTTCCTATGAAGAAAGACCCTGTCTACCTTTATAATAATGTTGAGTTTTGTCCGCTCGACGTCGAACAAAACCAATTCATGAATAAAAAACTCTTGTGGAATGCAGTTAACCACACTGTTTGACATTTCAAATACGCCATCTCAGCTGATGATGAAGAGGAGACTGCCACAAATGTTCGACAATCCGTCTAAAGCTGTGAAACACTCCAATGGCACATGAGCAATCGGTTCAACTCTCCATATATCAGTACCAGATTCATCTGAATCGACAGCACAGATCTGCGTTGACGATGAAATGGTAAAATTAAGTGCAGTTATTCGTGTTTATAAAAGGTGTGTGGAGAATGAGATTGTGCAGATAGCTAGACTTCGCACAAAACTGTTATGGTACAAGGACAGTGCCTATCATTTTAAGTGCAGACAGCAACAGAAACTGTGTAAAAAGGATCAAGTGAAGGGCAAACAAATTTTGAAGACTATAGGATCCCAGTGTTTAAAAATAGATGCCATTGGCTTGTTGTTAAACCAGATTAGTATGCCATCTGCAAGATGGAAAGACAAAACTAAGCTGTTCGCTCTAAATTTATTATATTACAGCACTCAGACATACAGGTATTGTCAGAATGTTTTATCTTTCCATCAGTGTGCACGTTACACAGGTATATGGAAGGCATACAAATAAAATGTGGGAAAAGTGACAATATGTTCCATCTTTTAAAGCAGAAGGTAAAGCATTTCTCCGATACTGATAAACTAGTGCATATGTCATTGGATGAAAAGTCTTTAGAGGCACATTTAATGTATGACAGCACTTCTGACAGTGTTTTTGGCTTTCAGGGCTTGTAGTCTACATTCACAGTATATTTATCCCACTATTTGGCAGTTGATTTCCCCACTTAGAATAATATAAAGCTGAAGGTCGTACTAGTGGCAACAGACGACAATGACTAAGACACAGTAGACCTATGGAATGACAAATTGGGCGTTGATCCCTTTTGCATGTAGAGGTAGGCGTCTGTGCTTCTTAAGTGTGAATCTATGTGTTTATATTCCGTGAATATAAAGGAGGTAAGCTGCAGTTCTATGCAACGTCAAAAGCGTTTCTTCACGAGTGTGCGTAGCTTGCCACTGGATTCATGAGTTTTATCCCTACTTGCGCTTATTTTAAAATCATTTTTAGAAACATATATGTCTTCTGATGTTACACAAACTCTTGGAAGTAAAAAAAAAAAAAAATTCAAATATTTCTTCAATCATGTAGCAAGGGGATGCCAAAGAAGATTATGCTTACGACGCATCTTAAGTTCTGCTTCTTCGCCGCTTTGAGTGCTAGTGTCGCTCCACTTGTCAAACGGTAATAACGTTTACAGCAGTAAGTGTTGCGACTGTTACGTTAGACTGTGATAAAGCCCTGAATATAAAAAGTCTCCTTCTTTATTGAGATTTCAACTCCTCTCAAAGTGGGCCCGCTGACAGCAGATTAAAACCGCACTTCAGCCAGAAGTTACATAAACTGTATTTAAAAGGTAGTTAAAATATGTAAAAGGTTCTAAACAAAGTCATCCCCTCTGCTGGCTTCTGCCCCAACCTGTCGACAACTTCCCGCACCCAACAAACCCCCATCTGTCGCCTCTTCCTATAATTCCATGTGCCTCAACACCGTTTTCAGTAAGGTCTTTGAATCCATCCTCTCCCGTTGTCTCCATCACCACCTCCATCAACACCACCTCCTCCCCATTACCCAGTGTGGCTTCTGACCCTCATTCTCCACCGAAGACTAACTCCTTAACCTCATCCACCTTCTCTTCCTGCAGGTTAACTCCCAACCAACTCCTTATCCTCGTCCACCTTCTCTCCCTCCAGCTTAACTCCCATTGCCCGGACATTTTTGTTTCCCTCATCTTCCGAAATGCCTACGACAGCATGTGGCATCCCAATCTACCCTTTAAACGCCAAACCTACGCCCTGTCAATCGATTTTGTCTGCTCTGTTTCTTTCTCTCATGCTGTCCCTACTTCACTCTCCAAGCCACCAAATCCTATCTCTTTTATCCCACTGCTGGCGTCCCCCAGACCTCCATCCTCTACATACTCCTCTGTCTCCTGTACACTGCCAATATGTCCAAATCATCTCCTGCTGTCCACCTACTCCAATACGCTGCAGTCACCACGTTCCTACCTCTCCATCCTACCCTTCAATGGTCCTAGCACACTCTCCAAACCCACTGTTTTCATTTCTATCTCACCATTTATGGTCATCCCATCCAGATCACCCCCACCCTGAGATACCTTGCCCTCACCTTCGACCATCACCTCATCTGGACCCCTCACCTCCTGACTATTCAGCAGAAAGCCCATTCCCACCTCTGCCTCCTGAAACACCTGTCTGGCCAGACATTTGGACTGCAACCTTCCACCATCCTTCACACCTACAAATCCCTCATACATCCCATCCTCTGCTATGCTAGTAGTGCCTGGCTCTCCACCCCCTCCCCCACTTCTATAAGGCTCTCCAAATGCTAGAATGCCATGCACTTTGCCTTGCCTTCTGTATCTGCCTTCCTTCCCCTACATGACTCCTGTATGGCCTCATCACCTTCCCCCACTTCCTCTTATTTCCCCAATATCTTCACATCCTTTACACTGTCCACAGGCTTGGTCCCCCCAACCCCTGGCTTTCTCCTTCATCTCCCCCCCCCCCACCAGTTGCTACAACTCTATTGCTGTATCCCTCCCTCTCTCCATGGCATGGACCTGGGCGCTGGTGTTTACTGGAGGAACAGAGCGAGCTGAATTTCGCAAAGTCCCTGTTTGTGGAATCCATGTGCATTTTTATAGAAGATATTTTCGTTACACAGAAACGGATTAATACGTGCATGCAGAATATGTCCCATAACAGATTGACATCAACAACACAAGTCTATAACTATGTGCATCTTTCATAAGACCCATCTTGGAACTGGAATGACATGTGCTTTTCTCCAACACTACATACCCTTCGTTGCTCCAGCGATCTGCAAAGATAAACTACTTCTAGAAAGGAGACAAGGCAGATGCCAGACTGCGATTTATTGGAAGAATCATCAGGAAATGTAATCCATCAACAAAGGCAGTAGCGTACAAGACAGTCGTTTGACCAATACCTGAGTACTGCTCATCAGTATGGGATCCGTATCACTGAAAGAAAATAGGCACTATAAAATAATAATCTCTCACGGAAACCACACCATGTGGTAAAAAGTATGAATATATGACTTTATGTGTTCTTCAAAAATTTGTAATTATGATTTTAAAACGTAATATTACAAATAGCAGCCTAGAAATAAAAGTCCACGGATGATGCTGCAGTTGTAGTGAAACACGTTTCGGATATGAAACAAAATTGTGTTTTGTTAAAGGCGGACCCCGTCCAAAAACATTTGTATGTTCAGTTTCTAAATATTCACATTTTTCTCTATGAATCGGCAAGCGATTACGTCACTCCCGGTGGTGAGAATACATCAACGTCGTCCAGATTCTAAAACGCATAGGGAGACATAATAGTGAACTTTGGAAATGTGCCATATATTTCCTTTGATGGCTGCATGTCTCACGCGATTTTACACAATTGTCCCATTAAATCGCCCACTTACTAGACGTATTTACAAGCACCAAATTCACCGTCACATCTACATTCCCGTACTACACTGAAAACCACTGTGAAGTACATGGCAGAGTACTTGGCACGGTAACAAGTTTCGAAATTTTTTCCCGTTCTGTTCGCGTACGGAGTGCGTTAAGGACGAGTGCTGAGACGACTCGGTGTTGTGGCCGTCCTTCCTCTGCCTTCAGCCTCCTTACGGCAGCGACGCGTAGTGGCTGGAGAGCGCATCTGGACTCCTCGCTTAACAGTCGCCTGCGAAATATCGTAAGCAGCCTCTCGTGGGGTAACTTGCGTCCTCTTCAAGTGTCTGCCGATTGTGTTGTTTCAACACTTGCGTGGCACTCTCACGTGGGTCAACCACACCTGTGATTATTTGTGCTGCCCTTCTCTGTATACGGTCAGTAGCCGCTGTCGGTGCTATCTCGTGTGGGAGTCACACACTTGACTATCATACTATGACAGGACGCACAAGTAACCAATATTGACTGCAGTTGGCTCCACTGTCCGAGCAACCTGCCAGAGGTCCGAAGCCATCGTCACTACAAGTCACCCCAGCTCACTAGTTTACAGTTCGTCAGGATCGGATAGCGGAACAACTAAGATGGCTTGTAACAAAAAAAAGGGTGCCCCAAAACAACTCCGGGTTAAAATTTTGTTACAAATGGGAACGGAATTACGGACACTCACACTCACGGTATGTCTGCTGCATCAAATCTTAGTAAAAATGCGAGATCAGGACGGAGACATCAATCGGCTTCTGACACAACATCTGACTGCAATCCTACTGTCGATGTCTGCAACTCACTTTCCACACAGTGAGACATAAATATTTCGAATTCCTGTATAGTCTCTTAACACTGAGACTTATCCCGCCCAGACAGCTAAAATTATTGCTGACCTTACCCCTAATTATTACTCCCTATGACATCAGAGAGTGACAGTATGCTAACTATGATAGCTTACTAATTTGTATATCCTCAAAATGGGCAATTATTCTGACTGCAAAAGTTGCAGAACCTAGTCGCCTTAGAAAATCTAAAATACTTTCCAATTAAGATTGTGATCTATACGTACACCCAAAAATTAAGTATGCTCTACCCTGTCTACTGACTTCTGTTGGTGAGTTATATTATTGAAGCAACTGTAATTTTTACAGAAGAAAACTAGGTGTATTGGTTTTTGTTCAAAGTTTAAAGTAAGCCCATTTGCAGGAAACCAATTAATGTCTTTTCCAGAGACTTTATTTCTATCATTTTGAATTGGATATTCTTTTACGGGAGTAATAATGATGCTTATATCGTTAACAAAGAGTGTCAGTTCAGCTTCAGGTTTCAGATAAGAAAGAAGGTCGTTCACATATATCAAAAACAAAAGGCGTCCAAGATTGAACCCCATGGAACACCTAATGTAATTTTACCCCAGTTACATGAAGTGGGACAATTCCATAAATCACTTGACCCATACAAAGAAACTTTTTGTTTGCTGTTCTGTAGGTATCACTTAAACCACTCTATGCTATTCCATTAACACCAAAGTATAGTCTTTCTGTAACATAATGTCGTGGTTCACACAATCAGATACTTTGGACAAGTCACAGAAATTCCTAATGGTGACATTTTACTATTAAAGACTATTATGTGGACAGTGAAATTGTATATTGCTGTCTCAGTGGAACAGAATTTTCGAAATCCGAACTGTGATTTACTAAGTATCCCATCCCCGTTGAGATGGCTAACCACTCTTGAGTACATTAGTTCCTGTTAGATTTTTGAAAATGCTGTAAGCAAGGATACTGGCCAATAATTATTGACATCTGTGGTGTCCCCCTTTCTGCAGAGAGGCCTGAAAAGTGTATATTTTCACCTGTCTGGGAAAATACCTTGAGTTAGTAATGCATTACATATGTGACTCAGGACATCAGTTATAATTGCTCCACATTGTTTTAATATCTTATTTGAGATGTCATCTACTCCAACAGAACATTTATTTTTCAAAAGTTAATAACTTTAGTTATTTCAGAAGAGGTTGTTAGGTGAAACTCAATCTGACTAATATTTTTCAAAACTGACTCTTCTATGTACTTTAATAGTAATATTACTTCCCCCAGTGGTTACTTTTCCTGTCTCCCTTCTAATAATATTCCACATTGATTTGATTTTATTGCCAGAGTTGTTAATTTCTTCTCTGACACATATTTCTTGATTTACTTACAACTTTTCTCAGAGTGTTACAATAATTTTTATAGTGTAAAACTACTTCTGGATATTTACTAGTTCTTGCTGTCTCATACGGTTTTCTTTTTCTTTCTGAAGACATTGTAATACCTGTAATAAACCAAGGTTTCTTTCAAAAGTTTGTGGTGTTACGTTTAGTAATTTTCTTTGTTAAACAATGTTCAAAAATGGATAAAATTTATTAAGAAATATGTTGCATTAATCATTACCATTTGGCTCATTATATACATCTCCCCAGTTAATATTTCTAAAACTTTCTCTGAAGTGCTCTATAGATACCACGCTGAGCAACGTAACACTTTTACTTAATGGTTTCTCAACTGGACACGCTGTTAGGTTCTGTAAGTTAATCAGTTGTGCATCATGGTCTGACAATCAATTTACCACAGGGAAAGCATGTGTTTGTTTTATATCCTCTTTCTGTACAAATACATTATCTATTAGAGTGCTGTACTTGTAGGGAAATTGACCACTGATTCTAAGTTATGTGTTGTTAATAACACTTCTAGTTCACTTTTCCTATCAGAATTACTCAGAAAGTGTAGTTTGAAATCACCACGGATTAATAAATTCTCCTTTTTGTCTGACAGACAGCAAAATAGGGAGTCAAACTTTATAATGAATAGCTCCCAGTCTCCTAATGGGGACCTCTACACTGTTGCTGCTATCAATACTACATTATCTAGGTGAAGTTCACATGCAGAAACCTCAAAGTGCTAATCAACACAAAATTTGCTTACTTCTATAGTTTTGTATATAATGGCTCAAATGGCTCTGAGCACTTCTGAGGTCATCAGCCCCTAGATCTTAGAACTACTTAAACCTAACTAACCTAAGGACATCACACACATCCATGCCCAATACAGGATTCGAACCTGCGACCGTAACTGTCGCGCAGTTCCAGACTGTAGCGCCTAGAACTGCTCGGCCACTTCGGCCGGCGTTTTGTATTCATACCCTTGTTTTATGAAAGTGGCAACTCCTCCTTTATCCATCCTAGATCTACAAGTCTAAAATGCTAAATTATACCCATTTATACTGTTCACTATCCATCCCCACTGTTACATGGTGTTCAGACAGACAGAGTATATCAATCACATTCTTATTTTAGAGACCAACTAAACACGTTAATAGCTCATCTACTTTATTTTTTATTCCCCTGATATTTTGATGAAGTAACTTGATACTGCCCTTAGCTTTGCCCCTATTTACTGTACATGAAGTTTCTTTTATTCTATGTATCTTGATTGTTGTCTGTCTGGACTTTGGCTTTAAGCTAAAAAACCTGTCTGCCTGGACCAATTAACCACAGGTATCACCTCTTGTGCGACTGCCCCCCCCTCCTCCCCCGCCCTTACGGTTTCTACTAATAGAGAAGCCAACTTATTTTCCCCCTTCCTATTCAGTTGCAGGCCATATGTAGTGTATCCCCACCTACCAATAGCATTAACTGGAACAACACATACGTGAGATTTTGTTGGTGTCTGGAGCAGCACATTCAACTCACTGTTAACATACCTTAAAGCAGTGTTTACCCAGGGCTGATCATGGCGCTGAAAGACCTCCACAGACGCCACATTTGTCTGCCCAGTTTCTGCTCCTATTTTATCCAGGTCACTTCTAATACTGTATCTTGGATTCATAGCCTGGGTGTTTCCTGCCCCCACAACTATAATTACATGATCTTCCTTCTCAAAGTCATTGCATAACTGATCTTTCTGTCCCCTTCCTAAGGCTAGCACTTCGTTTCACAAAACTTGTTTCCTGCTACCCTGCACCTAATTTCTCACACTTCTCCCATGAGAGCTGCCTATAAGCAGACTTCTTCTTTTCCTATTCTGGTTTGATCCTGACCTGTCTTTCTTCTTTAAGCTAATATTCTGCTTCAACCTACTTTCAACTACATCTGGATGAGACCCTTCCTCCACTTCAGATAGCAACCCAAACTGATTTACTATTTGAATTTCTGGAGTCTTTTCAAGTGTTCCCCTTTTTCGCCCTTTGCTTTCTACTTTTTCCCAGTTCCCAGTCTCTTTTTCCTCCCTTAAATTACATAATTCCTAGTTCGCGTTTTCTAGTTCAGCCTTAAGGGCACAAATTTTTGCCTCATGTTCTGCAATTTTTCTGTCCTTTCTACATAACTTACACTGCCATCGAAGAGCCTCATTTTATTCCCTCCACGAAACCATAACTTACAGTCTACACAGAAGACCCCCCTCTTTCAAATTTCTATGGCAAACAACACATTTGTCAAATATGGTTTGATAGACAAACTTAACACAAAAGCAGACAATAAGTTGGCACAAGACCTGTACTAACCCGTAAATAAACACTAACGTATACAAACTTTTAAACTTATTTCCGAAAGTTTTAACTACATAAACACTGTATGAGAGAAACGAATTAGTTAGGATTTGTAGGGATAACTCTAGTCAAAAACAAAAATCTACACTCGTGCTATATTTACGGCTAAAAAACGTAAACAAACTAGCGACTAACGGCCATTACGAATTTCTTCCTTTTAGATCGAAATACAGTCAGGAAACCGATACCTTCAATAGATAGACTACAGGAGAAGTAAGTACATTAATCTAAAATTTAATATTAACAAAATTAGCTCTTATTTCAATATTAATCACTTAATCTAGTGAGAGCTTTGTTCTTCTTCTTCTTCTTTCGATTTCGGCCATCTTTGGACCACGTTCAACAATTCACTTGCCCGGCTTTTTGATCTTTTTTTCTCTCTTCCCAATATTTCCTCATCATTTTCGAGTGGTTCCTCCTCCGCTCTTCCGACCATTTCCTGTTATTATTCTTTAGTTTCGTTTCTTCTGGAAAACACTTAATTTCGTTCACTATTTGTCTAAACTTTTCCCTGTCCCTGATTGACTCACGGGTGACATTAAAATAGGCCAAATCCTTTTTCACCATCTGTATCCATTTATTGTTGGTTTTTTCGTTCCTGTTACTATGTTCAAACACTTTTCTTGTTAGTCTGTTTCCATCCATCCTCGACAGGTGACCATAAAACGTTAGTCTGCGTTTACGCATTGCCTCACTCACTTTCTCAATAGTTTTGTATATTTCCTTATTACTCTTTAGCTTGTACTCTTCTCCAATCTTTCTCGGTCCTAATATTTTTCTCAAAATTTTCCTTTCTTTCTTTTCCATGTTTTCTATTTCCCCCTTTTTGTTAAGAGTTAGGCACTCCGATGCATACAGGCATTCTGGTCTAATGACAGTTTTATAATGTCTTAATTTAGCTTGAATCGAAATGTTTTTTTTGGTATATATGTCTTTGGTTTTTTGAAAAGCAAATTCCATTTTCCTTGCTCTCGCCTGGTTTGCACTCTTGTCTAAACCATTCACTTGAATTATTTCACCTAAATACTTAAATTTTTCTACTCTCTTAATATTGCCGTATTTAGTAATAAGATTTTTCTTGTTATTTCTATGATTAGACATATACACGGTTTTTTCAAATGAAATCTGCAGTCCAGCTCTGGCCGAAACTTCTTGTAGTTTCTCCAGGTAGTTCTGAGCTATTTCTTCGTTTTCTGTAACTATTGCCAGATCGTCTGCAAAAGCTAAACAGTCCACTTCTATTTTTTCTTTTTTTGTTCCAATTCTGATGTCATTCTTGGTGCCTTTGAGTTCTTCTTTCCATATTCTCAATATCTTTTCCAGTACGCAGTTGAAGAGGATTGGGGATAAACCATCACCTTGTCTAACACCTGTTTTAATTTCGAACTTCCTTGAAATTTCACCCATAAATTTAACTTTGGCCTTACTGTTTGTTAGCGTCTGTTTGATAATTTGAATTGTTTTCTTATCGACCCCAAATTCTTCCAATACTTTCAGTAATGTTTCTCTATCTACCGAGTCGTATGCTTTTTTGAAATCTACAAATACTATTGCAAATCTCTGGCCTCTTGAGATTCTGTAACGAATTAGTGTTTTCAGGTTAAATATTTGTTCAACACAGGATCTACCTTGTCTAAAACCTGCTTGATATTCACCTATTTTTTTATCCAGAACTGGCTCCACGATTTGAAGTAATTTCCTTGACAAAATTTTGTATCCTACTGGTAGTAGCGAGATCCCTCTATAATTATTAACATTCATCTTATCCCCCTTTTTGTGTAGTGGGTGTATCAGGGCACACTGCCAGTCTTCAGGAATTCTTTTTTCGTCCCAGATCTTCTTAAACATATGTTCCAAAACTTGTGGGAGGTTGGTATCCATTATTTTTAGGATTTCTGGTACTATGGAGTCTTCACCTGGGGCTTTATTGTTTTTTAGACTGTGTATTATGTGTTTTATTTCTTCAGCGTCTGGAGGTTTTGACTCGGTATTAGTATTTCGGTGGTTTTCAAAACTCATTTTATCTTTGGGTGGTTCACAATTTAGTAGATTCTCGAAATATTTTGCTAATATTTCACAATTAGTCTTGTTTGTCAAACCTAGCTTGTTCTCTTCATCTTTAAAACATAAATTTGGGGATTGGTATTTGGTTAGCTGTTTTCTAAAAGTTTTGTAGAAATCTCTAGAATTATTTCTTTTAAAGTCTTCCTCAATCTGTTCTAGGTTATCCTGAAATTGTCTTCTTTTTTTATTACGGAAAAGCTTGGCTGTTTCTCTTCTCTGGATTTTAAAATTGTCAAGATCTTGAGGATCTTTTGTGGAGTTCCATTTCTGCCACAATTTCTGTCTCTTCTCCAGGTTCTCATCACATTCATTGTCCCACCATGGATGTCTTCTTACTCTTTTCACGAGACAATTTTCTTTTGCTATTTCAACTATTTCGTTTTTGATCTCCTCCCATCCCGCTTCCTTATTTATTGTGGATATGCCATCGCTATCTTTGTGCAATGCTCTTTGAAACCGTTGTTTAATTTCTTCATTTTTTAAAGTTTCTGTGTTATATTTTGGAATTTTGTAAAAGGTTTTCTTCTCTTTTCGAAATGGGAGTGGTCTGAATTTAATCGTAGTCAAATAGTGGTCTGAATCAACATCAAGGCTTTTCAGCACTTTAGTGTTTTGAATTTCTTCTTGACAATGAAGTGAGATAGCCACATGGTCAATTTGGAATTCTCCGAGAAGTGGATTTGGTGATCTCCATGTTTTAGTTTTTCGGCTCAGCTTTTTGAAATGTGTTGTCATTATTTTCAAGTTGAAATGCCTACATACCTCTATAAGCCTTTCTCCATTTTTTGAAGTTCTTTTGTGACCTGGGAAGAGGCCTACTGTTCCATGGAGAGCTTTGTTATAATAAATACTGACCAGAATATGCAGTTGGTAAAAGTGAAACCACAAAACTTGGTACAAGGAGTTTCCCAGTAACTGTAAACCATTTAAAAGACTTGCTTGACTTTATTGATAACTTGGGAAATTTCACCAGAAAGAATGATGATAGTTCAGAACAGACCACTCGTTATTCATAACAAAATATTTGAAAATATGGTAAATTGTTTTGAATAAACTGAAAGTAGCAACATTAATTTCTTATGTGAGGAAGTGAATTTAATGGGTGAACAAAAGAAATGTTTCAGATATTAGCTAGATTTTATTATATTTTGTAGGATTTTATTTTCAATATCACCAGTGTCTTGCGCTACCCTGTCCTAATACACTGCATAAGATTAGTCCATATTTTGAAACACACCAAACATGTGAGTATCTAGGTGGCAATTTTCTGTTGTACAAAACAGAAGATACAGTTCCTTTGTGAATCAGATTATGTTGTTTCACTAATGGTTGACAAAATTCACTTGAAACACTATTTGGACTACACAGGAGGTAATATTTTGGAAACTGGATTCAGTTCTAAAATTGTGGCAACTAGTGCTCAGGTTTTTATATCTCCAGTTAGGAACGTAAATGGTGAAGAACTCTTCACTAATTAAGAAAATATTTCATATACTACACGCAATTTGTTTTAATTAGCCTGTGTTGTTAGTGATAAGATTTCAATTAACACATGTGCCACATCATTCCCCTTCTCAACTGCCAAATTTTTACAAACACCCCTGTGATGACACAAAACCCATCTTTGTGATTTATGTTCTGTTCACATATTAAAATGTGTCAGAAACAACTGAATCAGTAAGTAAGATACGGATGAGAAAATAAAGTGCCCACAGTTTGAAACAATTTCAGAAAGTATACAACTGCTAGTGACCAAGTTCTCTGCAGTTAAAAAGCTACATGATGGAGTGCATACAGAGATAATAAAATCTGCCAACAAACTTAATTTAAAGGCTCTTTATAAAAGCAACATTGAGCAACAAAATTCCAAACCTGTGCTTAATAGTTTCAGTGAGATCGCTTATCAAGGTTTGTTAGCCTTGGAGGAACATTATTTTGCTGAAAGTTTTGAGAGCACTGCTAAATTCATCAAAATTAATTTGTACATGGTGGAATATTCTAAATGTTTGATGTCCTGGTAGATTATCCCTTTCAAGGATGCACTGCAGAAACCACTTTCCGGAACAAGCGACAAAAATATCAGGTATTTAGAAAGTTTTTCATCGTGGATGGATATATGGAAATGTCGTCCTGAACACACATTTGAATTATCCAATAGCACACATTTGGCCATATCAGATACCATTCGGCATTCACAGTCTAGAGATGACCAAGTACTGCAGCGAGGACACGAATTTTAAATATGTTTTTCCATGAAATGTTCAGACAGATGCTGTAGAAGCGAGATTTGGGAAATAGCGAACAGTGGAAGGATCTCAATGATTGGTATCTTGAGACAGATTTTGACATTCAGTTCAAGGTTAGGATTCAGACGCTGCTGTCCCTGAAAATTCCATCATCTGCTCTTGGAGAAGTTGGAATAGATTCAGATTCTTTTATAACTGACTGTGAAGATGATGTGACCTTACCTCCAACAAACATTTATGGTATAATCGATTTCAGTGAGGAACAAATTCAGTCTGTTCAGGAATACTTGCCTGTTTTCACATACTCATGAGGGTATTATGCCAGATCTGTTCTTAAGAAGCTGAGATGTGAGACATCTAAAACATATTTAGAGCTAGATAAAAGTCTTTTAGTAATAGAAAATGATGGACATATAAGAAACACGGACAGAAATAGGTCGTATTGTCATAATAATGAGGTTATTAATGCTGTTATTTTTACTTATTTGGCAGCTAAAAACTTGATGTCTAAAGAACATGAACACAGCTTCATGAGATGCTCTTCCCAGAGAAATTTCCTGGTGATGCAATTAAAAGAGACTGCTACCTAAGGGAGTTGTTGTGTAGTAAGGTAGATCACACAGACTACAGAATTATTTAGTGTGTACCGGTAGTAAAAGTAGGGTGTTATGTTTCTCCATAACGGTACTAACAGTAAAAGGGGAAAGTTTTCAACTGTAAAGTAGTTTGGAATAAATTTTGTGACAGTTTAACAAACAATTACATTTGTCATTTTCCCCTCAGTCCTAATTTTCTCTTCTCGATATGCGTAATTGCAGTTTTAACACTGAATATGCATAATACTAAGCCTATATTTTACTTACAATGAATCTGTAAAGAGGTCGACATCTTGAATAAAGGTGTTAATACTACATAGTTAACCAACACGTACTGCCGCGAGCAAAACATTGACTACCGCGCTGCCATCTGTTGGCGACGACAGGCAACAGCTGTGTGGCCGCCGTTCGCCATCCAGTAGCAACCGACAGCTGGCAGGCACGTTTATTTCGCATTTTGGCGTCAAATCGGAAAGTATTTGAAGTAGAGCTCAAACCTACAACTGTATATCTCTTGTTCTTTCAAGACCTTTATATAAGCGAGCGATTGTTTACACTACTTATTCCAAGAATATTTAATACTCGTTCCCATAGTTCGTGACAAATGCATATAGTTTTAAATATCAAATGCTGTAGCGTCCTCCATCAGCTCCTTTCCCCGTTCCCCCCCCCCCCCCCCTACGCTTTTACTCTCCTTTCCCCCCCTTTTGTGTTCCCATCTCCTGTCCAGTTTCTCCCCACCTGCTCTCGACTGTGGTGTCACCTTTGCCGACTTTTTCGTGCTGTGTTCTAGTGCCTATTCAGTGTTGTGTTGCGAACAGAAACCATGCTGTCGCTGGGTGTGAATCTTATGTACTTTGCGAACAGAATCCAGACTGTCGCCGTGTTTTTTTTTTTTTTAACTGTCTATTGTTTTCCCTGTCTGCTCCGTATGTATTTTTATTCGCTTCATCATCCCTCTGTTGCTTGTTTTAATTTCCCCATTTTCTTTTCACCTTGTTACTCACTAAGTCCCCGATTTTATCGCCTGTTTTTTATTATTATTTATTCTCCTGCTCTTTGTCAGAAAATCTGTAGGCTGCAGAGCGGCGTCCTAAGCTGCTGCCAGCCCGCTCCCTTTGGGGGGAATTGAAATTCAATAAAGAAAACAAAAAAAAAAAAAAAAAATGCTATAGCGCGAAGTGTAAAGCGAAACCTCCACCAGTAACCCCTGAGCTCACCGTCCCTGTCCGTCCTGTTGATGACCCCATCCACCCCAACAACTCGTTCCGTCCTCCCCCTACTGCTGAGGACATCATCCGTTTCACCACCATTGTGCTCCAAAACATCCACCCCTTCCAGCGCTCCCACACTCTTTCCCAAATCGCCCTCGCTGCCCGTTCCATCTTCCATCTTACCACCTATGCCACTTACTCCCACAACCAGGCCCACTTCACCTTCACCCCCCTCACCACCCTTGTCTAACTCTCCACTCCCATGGCACAACAACCATACCGTATCCTGTACCACAACATTCGCTCTCTGCCCACCCACAAACTCCTCTTCCTCCACACCCTACGTCAGCACCGCGTGGATGCCTTCGTCCTAAATGAAACCTTCCTTCAACCCCGTCTCTCCGTCTCCACGGCTCCTTACACTCTACACCGCACCGATAACCCGTACCCTCTCGCGCGTGGCGGAGTTGCTATTGGCCACCTCAAGCACCTCCCTGTCCGGCCCCAACCTCTCCTTAACAATCCTGCCGAGCATCTCACCCTCAGCCTCTTCTTCCCCACCCTTATCATCACCTGTGCCACCATTTATGTCCGCCCTCGCACCCCCATCCCGTACGATTTCCTGGCCCACATTGACCGCACCTTCTCCACCTACGTGATTGCCGCTGACCTCAATATCCACAGCCGTGATCCTGCCGACCTCCGGCGGTGGCATCAGTTTCTCACCACTCTCCAGGGAGACCTGGTTCCCCTGCCTCAGCACACCCGGCCCGAATCCAACACCACTCCTGATGTGGTCCTTGCCTCTCCGAACCTCCTTGGGCGCATCACCGCGGATGTCCTTGACCTCATTGGCAGTGACCATGCTCCTGTCCTCCTCACTATCTCTAACGGTCGCCACCCCGCCACGCTCCTCGCCCTGACGTCCCTCCTAAACTTGTCCATGATTACTCCCGTGCCAACTGGGATGCCTACCGGGATTCCATTCACACCCAGGTTGACGGCCACGACCTTACCCTCCAGTCTCCTGATGACATCGCTCGCGCTGCTGCCTTCCTGCACCAGACATTGTCTGACGCCGTCGCCACCCATATCTCCACCAAAGCCATCCACCCTCACCGCCCCGCCCTGCCTCCACAGGCCGTCCTTCTCCTTCGAGAGTCCCGCCGCCTCTACCGCTCTTTTCTCCGCACTCGTGACCGGGATACACTTACCCGCCACCGGCAATTACAGCGACACATCCGCAACCTGCTTGTTGCGAAGAAACGCCGAGCCTGGCGCCAGACATGTACACGACTCAACACCACACTCCCCATCAACTCTTCCAAGTATTGGTCTGCCTTCCACCGCCTTACTGGGAACCGCCCCACCCCCCAGTACCCTCTCCTCCTTCATGACCGTCCCTTTCCTGACAACCTCAGTAAGGCCAACCACTTTGCCTCCCACCTCTCTGATGTTTTTTCCATCCCAGATGATCCCCAGTTTGATTATTCCCTCTTCCCTGATGTCATGGACCGTACGAATACCTCTGTTCCTCCCCTTGCTCCTAGCTTCCAGTACTTGGGCCACACCCCAACTTCTGCACTTAACACTCCCATCACTACACAGGACATCAGCCTCACACTCCGCACTAAACGCAACACTGCTCCCGGCCACGACTGCGTTACCTACCGCCACCTCAAACACTGCCCTCCCTCCTTCCTTTCCCTCCTTGCCACCCTCTAAAATGTCATCCTTGCCACTGGCTTCTATCCCGACCTGTGGAAAACCTCCCGTATCCTGATGTTCTCCAAACCCAATAAGCCTCCATCTGATGCCTCTTCCTATCTGTCTCACATCGGTGTTCAGCAAGCTCTTGGAATCCATCCTTTCCCGGCGCATCCATCTCCACCTCCACCAAAACCACCTCCTCCCAAACACCCAATGTGGCTTTCGACCTTCCTTCTCTGCTGATGACCAACTCCTCCGCCTCACTCATCTCCTCTCCCTCCAGCTTAACTCCCGTCGCTCCGCCATTTTTGTCTCACTTGACCTCGAAAAGGCCTACGACCGTGTCTGGCATCCCGGTCTCCTGTTTAAACTCCAAACCTACGCCCTTCCTATCAACTACATCCGTCTGGTGGCCTCCTTCCTCTCCCGCCGCCCTTCCTATGTTACCATCCATCATGCCACTTCCCACACCTTCTACCCCTCTGCCGGTGTGCCCCAGGGCTCTGTCCTCTCCCCTCTCCTCTACCTCCTGTACACGGCAGATATGCCCCAACCCCCCCCCCTCCAGTACACCTCTTGCAATATGGTGATGACACCACATTCCTCGCCCTCGCTCCTACCCTCCAACGGTCCCAACGCCTTCTCCAGAATCACCTTGACCTATTTGCTGCATGGTGTAACCAATGGCTCCTGAAACTCAATCCTTCCAAGACCCAGGCAATCATCGTAGGTCGTACCACTCGCTCCTTCCGGCTCCTGGATTTCTCCCTTACTGTCTGTGCACGTCCTGTCCGCCTCAGCCCCACCCTCACCTACCTTGGCCTCACCATTGACCGTCACCTCACCTGGATACCTCATCTCTGCTCCATCCAATCCAAAGCCCACAACCGCCTCCGACTCCTCAAACTCCTCTCTGGCCGGACATGGGGGTTGCACCCCTCTACCATCCTCCACACCTACAAATCCTTCATCCGTCCCATCCTCTGTTATACCAGTCCTGCCTGGATATCTGCCCCCCCCAAATTCTATCAGTCCCTCCAGATCCTTGAGCGTCATGCACTCCGCCTCGCCTTCCGTATCCGCCTCCCGTCCCCCACGCGGATCCTCTATGATCTCATTCCTTTCCCCCATCTGCTCCTATTCCTCGAACATATCCGCATCCTCTACACCTCCCGCCGTCTCGAACCCCCTCACCCCCTAGTTGCTCCTCTCCTCTTCCATCCCCGCCCCCTGCCACGTCTTCACTGTTGTGTCCCCCCTACCCTCCATCTCTCCACCCTCCATCTCCTTTCCCAAGGTGGCTTCCGTCAACTCCCCCTCCCGGATGATGCCCTCTCTCCCTCCATTTATCCTTCCTATCAACTCTGATCCTCAATCCCCCTCCTTTCCTCTGTCCTTTCCCTGGGCTCCCTCTTCCCCCCTCCCTTCCGTCCTGTTTTCTCCCCACTCAACCTCTCCCTACCTCCCTTCTCCCCCCCCCCAGTCCTTTTGTATTCCCCTCCTCTGCCTACCCCACTCCCTGTCGCGTCTGCCCCCCACCCCTCTTATGGGTCCTCATCCTCCTTCAGCTCCTTTCCCGGCTCCCCCCCTTCGCTTTTCCTCTCCTTTCCCCCCTTTTTTGTTTTCCCCTCTTCTGTCCAGTTTCCCCCCACCTGCTCTCGACTGTGGTGTCACATTTGCCCACTTTTTAGTGCAGTGTTCCAGTGACTATTCAGTGTTGTTTGTCTTTCTCGTGTTGCGAACAGAAACCATGCTGTCGCTAGGTGTGAATTTTATGTCCTTTGCGAACAGAATCCAGACTGTCGCCGTGTTTTTTTTTTTTTTTTTTAATTATCTATTGTTTTCCCTGTCTGCTTCGTATGTATTTTTCTTAGCATCATCATCCCTCTGTTGTTGTTTTAAGTTCCACGATTTCTTTTCGCCTTGTTACTCTCTAAGTCTCCGATTTTATCGCCTGTTTTTTTTTATTATTTGTTCTCTTGATCTTTGTCACAAAATCTGTCGGCTGAAGAATGGCATACTAAGCTGCTGCCAGCCCGCCCCCTTCGGGGGGAGTTGAAATTCAATAAATGGAAAAAAAAAAAAAAAAATGCTATAGCGGGAAGAGCGGCGTATTGAGCTGCTGCCAGCCCGCTCCCTTCGGGGGGAATTGAAATTCAATAAATGAAAAAATTAAAAATAAAAATGCTATAGCGTTGGAAATAACATTTGAATTTAACTAAACTTTTCTTTAATTTTTGGCAGAGGCTCAACCAAATACGGTTTGCGCCCCTTAATCGTATAAATTTCTTAAAAGACGTCATAGTCGCCGTTGACCGTATAAAATATTTATTGTTACGATTGCAATTTCGGCCTTAGAGCCATTTTCAAGTAACACCTCAGAAGTTGCCTAACACAAAAAAATACAAAAGTGAAGCACAGGGTTTATATATATAATTACGAAAACATTTCATTAAAATAGTAGCGTAATTATAAAAACTAATGTACATAACTTACATTCTGTCAGACTCCCGATCACGTAGGCTAGGGCCGGCCCAGACCCGGCAGCATTCCGGGACGTGGGCGTCTCTCCAACCCGACACGAGGGGCCTGCGCACTCACTCCCCAGCCTGAGCTCATAGCCGCACCTCGGCAGTTGTTTCAGGAGCGTCCAGTTAAGGTGGTTCGTATTTGGGGCTTACTGATTCATTTTTCTTCGCCTATCAGTTTGGTTCCATTCCTTGTAGAAATGAGTTGGGTGAAATTTGGGCTCAACAGAATAAAAATCGGGCTGTACTTAAGCCCTGAAAGGGGATGTTGATATGTTTTCTCTACCAGTTTCGCTTTTCACTTGGATACAGAGACAGCACTCGCGCTTCCTTTAATTCTCCGACAGCACGCATCGTTATCAGCAACACCGTACGTATGCAACAATACCTCTGCGTATGCCATTTTTCAAAGACACTAACAGCAGTTGCAATTTGGTCCACATTAGTTACTTATACAGTAAGACACGACCGAGAGGATAAAATAGCAAGTATGAATCGTTATCAGCGACACCTTACGTATGCGACAATATCTCTGCGTATGCCATTATTCAAAGACACTAACAGCAATTGCAATTTGGTCCACATTAGTTACTTATACAGTAAGACGCACTGTTGCTGATGCGTTTCGAAGGAGCAAGACAGAATTACTCTGCAAGAAAATAAAGTCGCTACAAAGTAATAATACTCAACATTGATGATCACTTCCCTTGTAACGCGTAACTTAATAAAACGTGTTCAACTTCTATCTGTTGGAGCAGAGCATGTTCGATATTGGAAAATAATTCAATGAATAGAGAACCTCAGCCCATTAAAATAATGTTC
The DNA here is from genome assembly GCF_023864345.2 of Schistocerca serialis cubense. Taxonomy (NCBI): domain Eukaryota; kingdom Metazoa; phylum Arthropoda; class Insecta; order Orthoptera; family Acrididae; genus Schistocerca; species Schistocerca serialis. The sequence goes on from NC_064648.1 coordinate 97,045,206, forward strand.
GACTGAGGACGAGGCTGGAACGACATAACCAGGCAGTCCAACGCCTCGACAGCCAGTCATGCAGGAGACTGCAGGGTAGAGGTGGAAAAAAATAACGTAACTGATAGAAATAACCGATTACTGAGAAGTAACGGTTACTGCGATAACCGTTCCTCTGATTCTGGCAGTTATTTCAATAACTGTTTAGTGTCAACAGTGCCTCGCGCCATCTGTTGACCGAAGATCGTACTGCGCGTTTGGAAGGCGTTCTATAGACCATGGGAATAACTGTGAGACTGCGCGCCATCTGTTGATAAGAACTGTGTACTATTTCGTGGGCCTTCGTTACTTTTAGCATAAACAATTAAATAAAGTTAATGTCTGAGCCGTGGCTGATAGGAGCTGCAGTACAGGCATTAACAAGTACAGTCGATCCCTTGAGCCACCGCCTTATGTGTTAATTTAGCTTGGACGCGTAGTACAAGGAAAGTTACTAAGGAATTCGAGCGACTATGGAAATAACTGTCAGAGACCGGTATTCTCCTCTGGCAGTTATCGTTATTGGCTCGTAGTTCTAGTTCTCTGGCAGTTATCGGGCTACCACCACAGATAACCTGGAAGCTGGTAACGGAATAACTGTGTGTCTAGACGTTCCTGACTTGGTGACTCCAGTTAAAGGTCGTAATTCCAGGTGATATTTCCAGAGAGGATAGTAACTGGAGCGAACAAATATTTTCGTACTGCTACGGAAACGACGGTGGGCCATTGGGGAGAGGGGATGGCAAATAACGGGAATCTATCGTCTCATTTCTCTGCAATTCTTGGTGTTGCGGAACAGGTGTCACTATTTTTCCGGCCTTTGGTTGCGTTACAGGGTATTGACTTTCGTTCCGCGTTCATGTTTTTCTTTGTGTTGTTGATATTAGTACCAATAGTTGCCAACATGAAGAGGTCGAGGACAAGCGAAATGAGGTCATATTTCGAAACTCTTGATCGAGAGTTTGCGAAATGTACTTTGTGCGGTAAGAAATTATCGTACAAATCGACGACGACGAATTTAAAAAAACCTCTTCAGAAATCACATTTAATTGTGAATTTCTCTTCACAAAGACCTTCGGAGCTAGATTTGGGTGAGTAATGAAAAAAATATTTTTATTGCAATTACGGTTATTTCAGTACATGCATAATCATTTATTTTATATTATATTAATTTTTTTAAAATAAGAGGATACTATACAGTGTGGTGCTTTGTGCACTTTTACACGCAAGTTTTCATTTGTCGTGACTACTTAAGCTGTCGATACCACCGCACCTGTTTGCCTTGACATTTTCAAACATTAAATTGTTGCATATGGTGCCGGAATACTTAATTATTTAATTGGAAGTTATTGTTGCAGGTGTAATAACGATAGTGCTAATAAAATGCCACTGTGTGATATATGAACTGTCGTCTCGCAATTATTAGTAACTAAACGGATAGCAGATTGTATCAGTGCTCATTCCTGTGTATCATTTGTTTTTAACCCTGACGATGCCGGGAGGGATGGGGGGGGGGGGGAGAATTAGATACTGTTTCATACTTTAAAATTTTGAAAAGGATAATTGTTTTTAATGGAGTCTTCAACTGAATTCCATAAATGTTTTAAATTTTGTGGTTAAACTTAACCCAAAAATTTGACACGTTAATAGTACATGTGACTTTCCACAGTGACAGTCATATTGAATATTTTGAAGTTCAGGGCCCTACTTATACATCATTATTTGTTTAAAATATATGTCAACAACAATTAAGATATTTTTTTAGGGTGAAAATACAGTACCCTCTTTTCCCCCCAATACACATTATTGAAAATGTGTTGGTGTTGCTAGGATTAAAGAAGAAACTTGAAGCTATAGTCATTACTAAAACTGAGTCAATTGTCAACTTGTTTGAAGTAAATATTCAAGCTGCAAGTACCATGTAGAATACTGTACGCAAACATTGTAATATATATCACCAAAAATAATATGGCATCATTTCTATTGTGCTTATGCTGATATGAAACCTATTTTTCTGTAGGTGAAACCCTTCCTGTAGAGGTGATCCTTGGCACCAGTACATCTACATCTACATCTACATCTATACTCCGCGAGCCACCTTACGGTGTGTGGCGGAGGGTACTTGTTGTACCACTATCTGATCCCCCCTTCCCTGTTCCATTCACGAATTGTGCGTGGGAAGAACGACTGCTTGTAAGTCTCCGTATTTGCTCTAATTTCTCGGATCTTTTCGTTGTGATCATTACGCGAGATATATGTGGGCGGTAGTAATATGTTGCCCATCTCTTCCCGGAATGTGCTCTCTCGTAATTTAAATAATAAACCTCTCCGTATTGCGTAACGCCTTTCTTGAAGTGTCCGCCACTGGAGCTTGTTCAGCATCTCCGTAACGCTCTCGCGCTGACTAAATGTCCCCATGACGAATCGCGCTGCTTTTCGCTGGATCATGTCTATCTCTTCTATTAATCCAACCTGGTAAGGGTCCCATACTGATGAGCAATACTCAAGAATCGGACGAACAAGCGTTTTGTAAGCTACTTCTTTCGTCGATGAGTCACATTTTCTTAGAATTCTTCCTATGAATCTCAACCTGGCGCCTGCTTTTCCCACTATTTGTTTTATGTGATCATTCCACTTCAGATCGCTCCGGATAGTAACTCCTAAGTATTTTACGGTCGTTACCGCTTCCAATGATTTACCTCCTATGGCATAATCGTACTGGAATGGATTTCTGCCCCTATGTATGCGCATTATATTACATTTATCTACGTTTAGGGAAAGCTGCCAGCTGTCGCACCATGCATTAATCCTCTGCAGGTCCTCCTGGAGTACGTACGAGTCTTCTGATGTTGCTACTTTCTTGTAGACAACCGTGTCATCTGCAAATAGCCTCACGGAGCTACCGATGTTGTCAACTAAGTCATTTATGTATATTGTAAACAATAAAGGTCCTATCACGCTTCCCTGCGGTACTCCCGAAATTACCTCTACATCTGCAGATTTTGAACCGTTAAGAATGACATGTTGTGTTCTTTCTTCTAGGAAATCCTGAATCCAATCACAAACCTGGTCCGATATTCCGTAAGCTCGTATTTTTTTCACTAAACGTAAGTGCGGAACCGTATCAAATGCCTTCCTGAAGTCCAGGAATACGGCATCAATCTGCTCGCCAGTGTCTACGGCACTGTGAATTTCTTGGGCAAATAGGGCGAGCTGAGTTTCATATGATCTCTGTTTGCGGAATCCATGTTGGTTATGATGAAGGAGATTTGTATTATCTAAGAACGTCATAATACGAGAACACAAAACATGTTCCATTATTCTACAACAGATTTACGTAAGCGAAATAGGCCTATAATTATTCGCATCTGATTTATGACCCTTCTTGAAAATGGGAACGACCTGCGCTTTCTTCCAGTCGCTTGGTACTTTACGTTCTTCCAGCGATCTACGATAAATTGCTGATAGAAAGGGGGCAAGTTCTTTAGCATAATCACTGTAGAATCTTAAGGGTATCTCGTCTGGTCCGGGTGCTTTTCCGCTACTAAGTGATAGCAGTTGTTTTTCAATTCCGATATCGTTTATTTCAATATTTTCCATTTTGGCGTCCGTGCGACGGCTGAAGTCAGGGACCGTGTTACGATTTTCCGCAGTGAAACAGTTTCGGAACACTGAATTCAGTATTTCTGCCTTTCTTCGGTCGTCCTCTGTTTCGGTGCCATCGTGGTCAGCGAGTGACTGAATAGGGGATTTAGATCCGCTTACCGATTTGGAAGAGGAGCAAGAGGCACACCAACACCAGCAGATGAGTCTCCGTTTAATACTTGGGATATTATAACAGTAAGGTAATTCTAGTTTGGGTACATTTTTGGCAGATTTGAACTCCCCCTTAAAATGAAGATATAACTGTAGGGCATAGCATATATTTGTTATGCTACATTAAAAGAGTACTAGTGGTTTTGTGTTGAAGTATTTAATGTATACTGTCGGTCAGTAAGACAGAGCACTTTGTTCCAGTTATAGCTCCAGAAGTCAGTCACCAGCATCAGATGTCACACAGTTATAAAATGGGAAACTTGAAGAATAAGGTACTAGTGGTTTGGATACATGTGTGGGAAATTTCATCTTTCACTTAAAATGAAGGTACAGTTACAGTCCTTAAGAGTATACTGGCAAATGGTAACTCGAAGCTCTTTGTTTCTGTTACAGCTCCAGAAGTCAGCAGCAGCAGACGTCACACAGCCATAATGCGAGAAGCTTGAAGAATAATGTGGTAGTGGTTTGGATACATATGACATATTTCACCTTCAGTTTAAAATTGAAGTTTGTTTATATTGGCAGGTGGTAACTCGGAGCTCTTTGTTCCAGTTATGGCTCCGATAGTCTTCCAGCAGCAGCAAATGTTACACAGCCCTATAGAGGCAAACTTGAAGTATAAAGTAATAGTGTTTTGCATACAATGGCAAACTTGACCTTTCGCTTAAAATGGAGGTACATTTGCACTGAGTTTAATGTTATGACACGTGAATGGATTACCAGTGATGTATATGTAAATACTGGAATTTGTAACTTAGAACTTAATTTCAGTATCGGCTTTGAAATTTGGTCACTGGATACAACTATATTATCTTTCATGTTGATAGCAGCAATCATCAGATTGCAATCCAGTTAAGTACCTGTGAGGCATGAGATGTCAAAAATGCTTGTGGGTTATTGGTAGCCTGTGTCAATGCATGTGGCACCTCAAAGTTTGTAAGTATAGTAGCATTTTGTTTTCTGCTTTACTTAAAAATTGGTAGCTGTAGCACCCATTCTGACATTCAATTATTTTGATTCTCAAGTTTCTTAGAATGATACTGACATCAGTTTGTTAACACTAATCCGTATATTATTGTTAATATATGCTGCTCTTTTCCTCAGATGTTAACTGAAATTGTTTTATTGTTATGATAACAACACTTCAGCCTTTGCAAACTTGCAGTATAGGTTACCTGCTGAGAAATATTTACTGGAAGAAATGGTTTCTTGAATAGGACCGAAAGGAAAACCACTGAAAATGCCAAACGTGAATTGGTGAAACATCTTGTGCTCAATACTAAATTTCATTTGCAAAACACGGAAGTTTTCCTATCTTTGTGGTGGAACACAACAACTTCTCATAATTTTGCTAGTTTGTATTCTAGAAAGGGTGCTAGAAATGGAAGAGTATAATTTTTATTAAATCGGGCATTAAATGTAAGTAGGTTGGAGTACAGAAAGGGTGCAACTGGCCTTCCCCACTGTAGCCTGATGTGCTCCAACATGCATTTGTACTGATGTGCAGGTGGTTATAACACTAGTATCAAACTGTATGGTACCCACTTACTAATGTGACCTACCCTTGCGTGATCTTCTGCAGACAGCAAGAAATCCGCTACTGCTCTTACTACCTGTCCAACAGTTGTGGAGGATTTTTTCCCCTTGGTGCTTGACATGACATGTTTTGCCCTCTGCCCTTAAAATCTCAATTCTTGTTACAATTTTCATCCATTTTCTATCTCCTGATGGACCTGTATTGATTAAAAAACTAATCACTGCAGAGGTGGTTGTAGAACTTTTGCTAGTGGCAGTGTGGAGGGGCCCCACTCTTCAAAAAATAAAATTACATTGTGGGACATGGAATTTTTATTAGATGCTTTCATGGACATTTTGTTTACTGAAAAAGTCAGTCATTATCTGAGGTATTTAAATGTTAACTTCAAATCTAAAACTGCACAAAAGATAAATTTCAGTAAGTCTTTAACAAGTTTCAGTATCTTGCTTCACATGCTGGAACCTCCAACTATAAAAAACTGTGTTTTGCAGAGAACAGCTATTCAGATGTTAACATCCCAGAATTTGTGTAGAAGATATCCCTTACATTGTTAGTTTCATTGTGGTCACACTCTACAGTGTAGTGTTATCAGCATACATATAGAAGTTTGAAGAACATATTAAATTAATTGCTAGACATGCCTTAAGTGAATATGTTTACTACTAATATGAGTCAGCTAAGTAGTTGCTGCAAGTTTTTATGTTGTTTCTAAAGTGTCTTTAGACAAGGATATTTCTGCTGTTTGTTTCCTGTTCTTCTGTTTCAGATAACTACTCATATATGCAGCAACTGCTGAAGCAGCCTCTGGCAGTTTATTGAAGTTCCGTGAACAAAGTGTTGTGTGGTCTGTTTGTGTAAAGTGATAAAGAACAATGTTAAAGTGTAATTGCATATGTAATTGTGTATATATTTAATCATTATTTTTGCTAGTTGTAAGATCTATTTTCATGTAAATCAGAACATTGTATAATAGGTAACAACCGAATGAGGCAGTGTAGCTATTAACAGCACTGACCTCATATTCGGGAGGATGGAGTTCGCACTGTCTGGCCATCCTGGATCGCTAAGGCAAATGCCGGGATGGTTCCTTCATCAAGGCCACGGCTGACCACCTGTCCCGCCCTTAAAGAGATCCTTTAAACATTGTGTGTATACCCATATTTTGAATTATTGATGTTTGTTGTATTATGTTGAAATATTCTTGGATGAAATTAAAAAAGTTTATACATTTGTATTTGTGGTCACATGTTAAATTACTGAGAAAATTGCAGAGTGATTATGGCACCAAATTTCCATTCAGGTGCATTGGGATCCTTCGCCTGTTTGAACATCCTGATTTACATTTTATTTGGGTTCCCTAAATTCCTTTAGGCAAATACTTTTGTTGGTTCCACTGAATAGGCCATGGCAGATTACCTGCCATGTCCAATCTGAGTTTCTGCTCAGTCTCTTGACATGTTAACTATTTATTCATTCTCTTTATAATGCTGCTATGTTTTAAGTGTTCCATATCATGGCGAAAAAGTCAGAATAAAATTGATCATCTCACATGTACATACATTTGTGTTGGTTACCATTTTTTATTTTAACTTATCTTCCTTTTGTTCCCTGTACTCCTAAGTAATTTGTTAAAAACCCATAAGGTCAAAGACGAGCACTTACTACCATTTTAGGATATATTTTATGTACAAATAAGGTAATCTCTCATGTGGCATGGTAATGTCTTTGTTGAGGTGATATTACTGTCTCATGAACATAGGTGTCTTACATAGAACATACAGAAAGTAAACAGCTGTGCAGTAATCTTGTAAGAATATATTTTAATTTTGGGGCAGGGTAGGAAACATCTCAAGTGATACATGTATCATCTCCTACCTTCTCAAGAAAGGTCAAAATTTGTGGCACTACTGTGAGCACAAACACTTGCTGTCTCATACATAGTATGGAAAGCTATGAAGTGTAGTAGTGTGTATGCAACATGTTAATACTTTCTAGGGATTTTAAACTTACTGAAATGCCTTGAGTATTGGCGGTGATCTAAAAATGGAACATAGTTGAGTATCTTCTCCAAGTATACCCCATCACTAATGCTTGGTAGCATCATGATGAAAAAGTGCCAGTGCTGTATCAGGTCAACTTGAATACAAAGAAACTTATGTAATTTGGTGAGACTTAGCTTTGTGGCATTAGCGAGAGAAAAATTAGTTTTCTCAATTTGTACACATCCATTGCAAATAGGTTTTTTTTTCATTTAATTAGTTTTTGGTCATTGACTTTGAAACATTTTATACATAGTTTGGAGCATATCACTTTTATGCGGGAACAGTGTACACTTCAAACATAGGTATTGCAATTGAAGCATTTCACGGAGGTATATTTGGCATGATTACCATATGCTTACAACAATAATCACGTCAGATACATATTTACTTACATTTGGGCCTATTAGCACTTGTGCATACTACATGAACGGTTTTGAATAAAATATGCTTTTTTATTTTCAAAGAGCTCAAGTCAGTTCATTTTCTATTATGTTAGGCAGCACTGAAAAACTCTGTTAGGTGCCCTCATTGCTACGTTGAGGTTGTTATATGCAAGACTTAGCCCTTCATTTTGAGTGCTCATCTTGTCTTGTTCATGAATTAGTCTTACCTATTCAGACAGTTAACTGTCATGATATTAAACTGCAAAAACATCAAAGCAGGCAGCTGGCATTGACAGATGAAGTGTTTCGAAAGGATTCGTGTTATTGCCTCATGTGAGACAGAAAAAAAATCAAAACGTGGAATCCACAGGTAAAGCATTCCCCAGGAAAGGACATTTTGTATTTCCTATAGATGAATATCTTAACAGGGACTGGTAGAGTAACTTAAGTAAAAAGTATTATTTCAGTTTTGACAGCACTTTACTGCAACAGACAAGATCAGATTTCTGAAAACTTACTGCAAATTTGTATTACCTACACAATACCATTAATTCATACTCTCACAATCTGGATATACAAAGAAGAATTGTATAAAACGAGTGAAAAGGTATTGTAATGACATCTGAGACATTAAGCCTTATGGGCTGTTAATCAATCATTCAGCACTGGAATTCTGTATACAATAATGCCAAACATGACAGATACACAACAAACTGAAGGCTTGGACATATGCATTAGTCATTCTCCCACCACAAAATCAAAACCCTCACTGTAGATTAGATTAACTTGTTTTTGTCTAGGAGACCCAAAAATGAGATGATTCTCCTGGATGTGCAACATGTCAAAGTATAACATAAAGCATTTGAATATAATACTTACCACCATCATCATCTGTCACGAGATTGTCAAAATATGCGAATATATTGCAGTAAACTGGAGCTGCTAATATGTACAGTATTAATATACTGCCAGAACAAAACATAGTTATGCACTTTTAATAAATTTATCACACACAGAATACCTGATCTTGACTGTTGTGACCAAGTGCTGTCAAAACTGAAATATGCTGGTAGCAGAATTTTTACTTAAGCTGGTCTAACAGTCCCTGTTAAGATATTCATCTATAAAGTAGAAGTTGCCTATCAAAAAGTCTTTCAAACTCTCAGTAAATCGTGATTTATCTGAAACAAAGTTTTTAATGGTTGCTGGCAGTTTATTGAAAATGTGTGTTCTTGAATGTTGAACCCCTTTCTGGTCCAAGGTAAGTGATTTTAGATCTTTATGTAGATAGCTGTTCTTATTCCTAGTATTGATACTATGTATTGTTCTATTGGTTGGAAATACTTGCAACAAATTTCATTAAAGAATAAATATACTATAAAGCAGTGGTTAGAATATGAAGTTCCTTGAACAGGTTTCTACATGGTGTTCTTGAATTTATACCACAAACGATTTTTATTAGGCCTACATGCTTTTACATGCTAAATACTTTTGCTCCATTGATGAGTTACCCCAGAATATGATCCCTTATGACATAACAGAATAAAAGTATGTAAACTTTTTTACATTTGTGTCTCCTACATCTGACACCATACTCACTGCAAATACAGATTTGTTTAGGAGCTTTAGCAATTCTATGGTAAGTCCTCCAATTGAATTTATTATCGAGTTATAATCCCAGAAATTTAACACTGTCAATCTTTTCGATCTGCATGTCTTTATATGTTATGGGATTACAGAACCTTACGTCACGGGTCAAAGCAGATGGGTGGAATGGGACGCTTCCATTCATCCTATGTTATACACATGCTGCAGCTGGGGAAATCGAGCAGTTTTCCAACTAGCGTACTCACACTTTCAACCATATGACTATCTTGTAGAGGAGTAAACGAATCTTTCACATTACGTAAATTTTTGTGTTTTATTACAAGGCAGTACACTTATTCTATTAAGTAAACAACACAAGAAATTAAGCTTCGAATTTAACCTAAAGTATTCAGTTTACATATTTCTTCAAACTTAAAAACGCACGTTGTTAACATTTTACTTAAACAGCGCTGTGGCGAAGTTCCGCGTACTTTCTGTTGCAGCTGCGAGGATAATATTTCTAATAGCGACCTACATACATATAATCTGAAACACTAATAATCGTTCTAACATCAACTAAAATGTACCCGGAGTTAATAAGCTGAGGTTATGACAAGATTCCTGCTATTTCACACTACTCGCAGTTATACTGATAACTTAACTGATGGATTCCAACTATGTCGTTATTTAACTGTCGGAGTTATCGGTATTCGCTAGCGAAAAATAACTTGGCAGTTATTAATAACCGTTAACGATAACGGTTATCAAAGAATAACTGGAACTGTGATAACGGTTACTCCAGAATAACCGTTTGGCCCACCTCTACTGCAGGGGGTTGAGCCCACAGCTTCTGACACACAGGCCTCACGGCCAACTGTGACGTCATCGCCGCTAACCCATCGCTGCATTACCGCAAGAGCCTGCACTTCTTTCGTGAAAGCGTAACAGTCACCAGACTTAGTTCTCGAATATCAATCGGTGTGCCACAATTTACAAAGAAATTGTGCCGCCCTTTATCATTTAAAAAGAAACTAAGCCGTTCCTGTATGCTGTTGTGCAAAATGCATGTTACGCTGGATACAATGCTCTGTGATTTTCTTCTATTGTGTTTGCTATCATTTGCAAAATCTTACTGCTTGTTAAGAAAAACGTTGTGAGAGAAACCAACATACACCACAACCTGTGAATTACACTATTTGAGTTACTGTGATAGAGATAGTTTTAGTAAAAGTTAGCAGACAGGATGAAATAATTATTCTGGTGATTGTAAGTTTGATTACTTAGTCAGAACTGTAATTCACTGAGACGTAAATGACTCACCAAAGATCGTATCTATATTGTCACCTGGGTTAGTTTAATTGTAAACTGTCATGTAACCAAGTTTTAACAAGAAAAGACCAAAGGGAGATTTCATAAACCTGACACCCCCGTCTGTATGTGCCATCAGAAGTGTCAAATATGTACCAGAATACCGCTGATAATGAAACGAAATCTTTGTCAGTAAAATATAGGCTTAGTATTATGCACTTTCAGTGTTAACAATGCAATTACACGTATTATGAAGAGAAAATTAGGAATGCTGGGAAAATTATCAATGCAAATGTTTGTTAAACTGTCACAAAATAACTACTTTACAGTTGACAGTTTTCCCTTTTTGCTGTTATTACCGTTACGGCTATCGTTAATTTTTTAACGTAATTATTGAGAAACATATTACATGATACTTTTACTACCCACTGAAGAATTCTGTCGCCTGTGTGATCTGCCTGAAGTAAAAGAAGACCCCCTTAGGTAGAAGTCTTTATTTTTAATAACATCTAATCTTAAAAAGTAAACTTCTCTGGGAAGAGCATCTGATTAAGCCGGTTTGATGTTCTGCAGAGACCATGATTTCAACAAGCGAATAAGCAGAAATAACAACATTAATAACCTCATTGTCCTTCACTGTTTTCTATTGCTGATAGTGTTTTACCTCACTCTAGATATGTTTTACGTGTCTCGCATCTCAGCTTCTTAAGAACAGCATTGGCACAGTACCCTGACAAGTATGTGTAAAAAAAGGCAAGTATTCCTCACCAGACTGAATTTGATACATACTGAAATCCGTTGTGCAGTCAAAGTTCGGTTGTTGTGGTCGTAAGCTGACATCATCTACACATTCAGCTTGCCAAGAGTCTAAATCTGTTCCAACTTCTCCAAGAACAGATGTTGGAATTTTCAAGGGCAGCGGAGCCTGAATTCTTAGCTTGGAATCAATTTCGAATACCTGCCCCAGAGATACCAAATAGAGTCATACTGCCATTGTTTGATATATTCCATATCTTTTTTCTGCAGCATCTGTCTAAACCGTTCCTGGCAAAATATATTTAAAACTCGAGTCCAGTACTTGGACATTTTTAGAAGAGCCTAAGGGGTATGAGACATGTGCAAATGAGTGTCATTGGATAATCCAAATGTGTGATCAGGACAATGTTTCCATATATTCAGCCATGATAAAAACCTTTCGAAATATCTGATACTGTGCTGGAAAGTTGTTTCTGCAGTGCATCCTTGAAATGGATATCTCTACCAGGTCAGCTAATATTTAAAATGTTCCACCAAATACAAATTAATTTTGATGGATTTAGCAGTGCTTTCAAAACTTTCAGTAAGATGATGTTCCCCCAAGGCAAACAAACCTAGAACAGTCCTCCCATTGAAAATATTAAACACAAGTTTGATATTTTGTCACTCTAGGTTGATTTTATAAAGGACTTTAAGTTTCTTAGCAATAATTTATGATCTGTGTACACTGTGCATCATGCGGTTCCTTAACTGCAGAGATTTACACCATAATAGGTTGTGTACTTTCTGAAGCAGTTTCAAACTGTGAGTACCTTATGTCTGATCTGCATCTTCTTTATTGATCCAACTGTATGTGACACATCTTAATATGTGAACGGAATGTAAAACATAAAAAGGGGTTCTGTGTCATTACAAGGGAGATTGTAAACAACTGTCAGCTGAGAAAGGGGAAGCAAAGAATGATGTGGCCTGTCTGTTAACTGACATTTTGTCACTAGCAACGCAGACTAATTAGTGAATCAACATGAACTGATTCACAAAGAAATTGGAACTTCTGATTTGTATACAACAGGTACTTGCCACCTAGCTGCTCAACTGCTGGATGTCTTTGGAAATGCAGACAAATCTTATGCCGTGTATTAGTTTGCGCTCCTTATAAACTTGTAAGTGTGTGGTGATCTTGAAAATAAAATACTAAAAAACATAATACAATCTGGCGAGTATCTATAATCCTTCATTTGGACACCCACTAAACTCACTTTATCACATAAAAAAGTATTGTTGTTACTTTCAGTCTCTTCAAAAAAATTTACTGTATTTTTTAAATAATTGGATATTAATAGTAAGTACTTTATTCCTGAGGTATCACTGTTCTTTCTGATGAATTTTTCCAAGTTATCAATAGCGTCAATTAAGTCATTTAATCCCTCTGTGCATTACCTACATTTTATGCACATTTAAATACCCTGCGTCCAAAGGACATGTTGCGTCTAATTCGAGAATTAAAATGGAAAAAGTATTTCCTGGATATGAACATGCAGAAAAATTTTGTTTTAAAGTTTATCAGTATAATAAAAGACAGCTGTGTTCATGTTTAACGCTTTTATTAAATCAAAAGTAGTGCATTTTTAACCCTGAATAATTTTCATTAAATAAATTACACTACTAAAACTGTTCTCACACTGGCGGTTATGGTATTCACAAAGAACAAATCGCTAAGCATACAAGGATGACATTAATTTTTACAATTGTTATACACCACACTTCTATGTTCCTTGCACACGTTTTGTACATTTACAGAACACTGTCTTGGTTTTTCTGTCCTTTGAAGCAGGGCACAATGAACACCGTCTCTTCTGACGACTCACTGTGCTGTTGTTACTACTGCTGATTTGTGTTTTAGGAATAGTAATGAACTTTTCCCTATACAGGTAGATGGATTTCTGTAGAAAGTGATTAGGCGATCTTCTGGTCATAAATGGTTATATCATCTCAACTGAACTATCCTTAATGAATAGTCTCCTCTTGTGCAAAATCACTTTGTGATCCATGGGATGTTGTGTTTTGAAAAGAATAAAGCGATTTAGAGTGCGTACATCCCTTCTGGTGTACCAGAGAGCCACTGGTCAGCGTTTAGTTTGCCCTTTGCATGTATAATCAGGCACTAGTTGATCCATAACATACGCACCATCCTTCGTTTGGTTAGAAAATTTCACAATCTCAGGCTTCAGATTTGGATACTGTTCATCTACAGATTTGTCAGGATGCATGGAGTGTAGGAGGACTACACACTTGTTTTTCTTTGGTGAAAAACCAACCATCTTCATTTGAATGTACCGCTCTGCTCCTATTTGGCATCATCTCTTTTGGAATTTCTCTTTGATTCATCACTGTTGTTCCCACAACAATTAGGTTCTTACACAACACATGCTGTGTTTTGAAAAGAATAAAGCGATTTAGAGTGCATACATTCCTTATGGTGTACCAGAGAGCCACTGGTCAGCGTTTAGTTTGTCCTTTGCATGTAAAATCAGGCACTAGTTGATCCATAACATCCACACCATCCTTCGTTTGGTTAAAAAATTTCACAATCTCAGGCTTCAGATTTGGATACTGTTCATCTACAGATTTGTCATGATGCATGGAGTGTAGGAGGACTACACACTTGTTTTTCTTTGGTGAAAAACCAACCATCTTCATTTGAATGTCCCGCTCTGCTCCTGTTTGGCATCACCTCTTTTGGAATTTCTCTTTTATTCATCATTGTTGTTCCCACAACAATTAGGTTCTTATACAACACATGTTCTGCCAATGGTACACTTGTAAAATAATTATCTGCAGTAACATTTCTGGCTGCACCAGCAATATTTTGCCTGCAAGGGTGTTCTCTGTAGTAAGGCCCACATTTTTCTGGGGTGGCTCACCTGGTCCTCTTCCCGTGTACACAAGCCTGTCAGTGACATAACCAGCTTAGCTTTGCACATCCAGAATATCTTCATTTCATACTTTCCAGGCCTGTTTGGCATATATCGCGCAAACCCATAACAGGCCCCTAAATGGAACTAGCTGTTCATCCACAGTTACATTACTTTTAGGTATCATTATTTTCTTGCACTGCCAGTAAATATTTTCTGTTTGTCATAGGATACAAGATCAAGCTTATCGGTTTGTAACCTAGCCTCTTTGTTCTTTTGTCATCGATTCTAATGAATCTTCTTATTGCCTGAAACCGACTCACAGTCATTGTAGCTCTACATAGCGGATTGCAATACCTTCCCTGAAAAAGTTCCTTGATTGGAACATCCCAAACCTTATCCTCTCCAATATGAAGTAAAATCACCCAGAAGGCGAACATTTCGTCTCTAGCTACATCATTCCAGTTTATTTACTTTGCACAAAAACTCTTCTTGCTTCTAAGTTTGTGCGTATCACAATTTCATCCGCAATGGCTAGAGGAGTAAATAAATCCCATGCATCTTTGGGGGTGTTAATGATTATGCCCCTTGCTGGTCCTGGAATACTTATTCACTAAATTATGTGCAGGCATTTTATTCGGCACTGGGGGCACTAACCCCACTGCTTACCATTTGGAGCAATATATATGGTAGCATTTTCACTGCTTATTTGTCCCGAGGCATTATTACCTATGTCAGTGTCATCATTATCATCATCATCGTCACTAACACTAACACTAACTAAATTTCGCCAAATTGTGTGCAGGTATTTCATTCGGCACTGAGGGGCACTTACTCCATTGCATACCATTTGGAGCAATATATATGTTAGCATTTTTATGTTTATTTGTCCAGAGGCATTATTACCTACATCATCCTCATAATCATCATCATCATCATCACTATCACTATCATCACTACTAGTCTGTTCTCCACTCAGAGAGCTGCATGCCGCTCCCTGAGGACCAACTTCATGGTTTTCATCTGAAGCTATACTTTATCTAAAAGAAAATCATCATTATCAGCTCCCCACTGACTAACAACTGATTCAAAATTTGGTCTTGATAAGTGTATGCTATCTCCTTTCCTGCTCCTTCTTATAGATGTAGATCCTGACATTATATCTGAAAAAATAATGTGAAGAAATAACCTCTCTTCTTTTGTCAACTGAGGGATTGTAACTGTTGTTCATTTTATTGTTTAGTGTTAAAAGTGACACCTTTCTTCCTCGTTCGTATCGAATATCAAACACACCACTGCTGAGCAGCAAACTCCCACAACATTACTGTATTGCTTCACATACTCGTAATAACCCACTACAATATTTCACTCTGTTACACAACACAGGGATATGCTATCTGTTGTGAGTTGTAACAATTATATTATGTGCCATGATAACAATGTTTAGGTGTACCAATAGCGCATTCTCTGAATTCCGACAAAATGTTGTCGATTACATCACAATCTAATTTGGTAACACTACAACATGATCCATAGCTTACATCGGGCCCATGTTATGTAAGTGAGTGTATAAAGACGAAAATGTAAGTGTCACTTAAAACTAATCTTGATTTCTAAGGGTACCTTTACCGTGTTACTGGAAACTGCTAGGGAGCATACCTGATAAGCTGGGGCACAATTTTAAAAACTTTCAAATAGTAATTAAAAGTTAAAACTGTCTGCAGTTCTGGTGAACCCAAGGTATGCATACCAGGGTCTAATGGTTCAGAGTTAATGGGAACGTCCTTGTACCAAGTTTTGTGGTTCACTTTTACCAACATGTAACTGCATAGTCGGGCCAGTATTCACCACGACAGAACATGAAAGTGTAAGAGTATCTGTCGTTTCTAGTAGAGCAAAACTAATTACACTGTATGACTTTATAGCATGCCAATCTTTGGATAGCTTTAGCGGATCTAAGGACTAAAGAAAGCCATTTAAGTCCACGAAACGTCTTTCCTGTTCATACTGGGCACAAGTTGCCAAATTGGCTGCAATAGCTAGTTCAAAGTTTCTGTTTTCCATCGCTTCTATTGAACAAGAAGCTGACGAGAGGTAATTCAAACACACAGAATCGATGGTACAGTTACTGGTTTAAGACGAGGTTTCAGAAGAGGCACAGAACATTTCTTTACTGTGGATCTGTCGAAATATTCACCAAGTCTCAGAATGAGGTCCTCAGTGAAATGGAGTCCGCAGACTTTGAAATAATGACAAAAACTTTTTTATCAGCTGCATATGATAATGCCCAAAGGGCAAGATTGCCATTAATACTAACGCACACATGCGATTAGTGTCAGTTTATTTCAGAACAAATCAACCAATATGACTCGGTATTTTGAGTTATAAAGCTGCATAAGTAAATTACAGTCTGCTAGGGATTCAGTACTGCATACAGTGAACTTTCTGTGCCGTAGATTGGCATCATGTCTACTGAAATTACGTTGTTCCTGAACAACTGAACATCATGCTAACACGAATACACAGCAAGCTGGCCATCCTCTCTATATTAAAGCACACATACTGTGACACAATCTAAGTGCCTTTGTAATGTCTCTTAGCAAACCACATATTATATGTGGTAAAAAAAGGGAGAAAAGAATAATTGAACTGGATGATTGTAATTGCGTGGACAACGATTGTGTGAATTTTATGTAATAAAGAGAAAGCATTATGTGTCATGTTTTGTTCTTGTATAGAATTATGTACCGATTTTTTTAAAGATAATATCTGTGTCGGCGAGTACTGAAACCGCCACAGACGATACTTATTAAATATCAAACAAAGATGAGAATATGTGACAAGTATAAATAGTAGTGACCGAATATTAATTTCTCTGTCGTCTTCTTGGAGTTACGTGAGTAGGAAGAACCTGTGACGTTATATTGTATGCTTGCGTAGCATTCTTTTGTCAAGATCGAGAGACGTACGTCATTCTCATTGTAAAGGTGTGTAATAATTTAATCTGTTTAAATGCTTTGAATAGAGTTACTTAGTGAAAACTTGCATTATGATTTGTAATAAGCTTGCCTGGTATTTTATCCCATCCTTTTAAGACATATTCAGTTATTTAAATATTACTCGTGGTGCAGAACTGCGCTACGAACGAACGAGCCGCTGCCGCGGCGCATTCAAACTGCATTAAATGAAACCAATCATACCGCAGAGAAGTGGACAAGTAATAGTAAACTAAAATTATTTGTTTCAGCTTTCGCAATTGCAGAGCAGAGCAGCAGATTTTATGATGTATCTCACAGGTTGATGCTGGCTGCTGATGATATAAATAGTATAAATAGTAGTGACCGAATATTAATTTCTCTGTCGTCTTCTTGGAGTTATGTGAGTAGGAAGAGCCTGTGACCTTAAGAGTGCAAAAAGATAATTTAACTTCATAACATAAAAGAAATCTTGCTGTGTGTAGTTCTGGCCTGGCAAACCTTATAGTAAAAACGTCTTTTTCTATGATAATAGTCTCATGTTCTCGTGTTATTCGTGGTACTTATTGGTGTTTCACTGATAACAAAAATCCACTGCAAAATTTTCATGTTGAACACTCATTGCATACTGTAGCAACAGTATTGATAATGAAATAATTTTCATTAATCTTTTCAATAACTGTAAAGTAACGAAGATATTTTGAAGTTTATGGCAAGTTACAGTAACTAAAAAATGTTCCTTTAATAGAAAGCCATATCCAGAATAATAAGAACATAATATATTTTGTTTTGTTGAACATTAATGATCCAAAGAAAGTCGCAGCACAGCATCACTAAAAGGTATTTCAGGGCTCCTTTTGTAGCAACATGTTGTTGTTGTTGTGGTCTTCAGTCCTGAGACTGGTTTGATGCAACTCTCCATGCTACTCTATCCTGTGCAAGCTTCTTCATCTCCCAGTAACTACTGCAACCTACGTCCTTCTGAATCTGCTTAGTGTATTCATCTCTCGGTCTCCCTCTACGATTTTTACCCACCACGCTGCCCTCCAATACTAAATTGTGTTCTTGATGCCTCAGAAGATGTCCTACCAACCCATCCCTCCTTCTAGTCAAGTTGTGCCACAAACATCTCTTCTCCCCAATCCTATTCAATACTTCGTCATTAGTTATATGATCTACCCATCTAAACTTCGTCATTCTTCTGTAGCACCACATTTCGAAAGCTTCTATTCTCTTCTTGTCCAAACTATTTATCATCCATGTTTCACTTCCGTACATGGCTACACTCCATACAAATACTTTCAGAAACGACTTCCTGAGACTTAAATCTATACTCGATGTTAACAAATTTCTTTTCTTCAGAAATGCTTTCCTTGCCATTGGCAGTCTACATTTTATATCCTCTCTACTTCGACCATCACCAGTTATTTTGCTCCCCAAATAGCGAAACTCCTTTGCTACTTTAAATGTGTCATTTCCTAATCTAATTCCCTCAGCACCACCCGACTTAATTCGACTACATTCCATTATCCATGTTTTGCTTTTGTTGATGTTCATCTTATATCCTCCTTTCAAGACACTGTCCATTCCGTTCAACTGCTCTTCCAAGTCCTTTGCTGTCTCTGACAGAATTACAATGTCATCGGCGAACCTCAAAGTTTTTATTTCTTCTCCTTGGAGTTTAATACCTACTCCAAATTTTTCTTTTGTTTCCTTCACTGCTTGCTCAATATAGAGATTGAATAACATCGGGGAGAGGTTACAACCCTGTCTCACTCCCTTACCACTGCTTCCCTTTGATTTGCCTCGACTCTTATAACTGCCATCTGGTTTCTGTAAAAATTATAACTAGCTTTCCGCTCCTTGTATTTTACCCCTGCCACCTTCAGAATTTGAAAGAGAGTATTCCAGTCAACATTGTCAAAAGCCTACTCCAAGTCTACAAAAGCTAGAAATGTAGGTTTGCCTTTCCTTAATCTAGCTTCTAAGATAAGTCGTAGGGTCAGTATTGCCTCACATGTTCCGATATTTCTACAGAATCCAAACTGATATTCCCTGAGGTCGGCTTCTACTGGTTTTTCCATTCGTCTGTAAAGAATTCGCGTTAATATTTTGCAGCAGTGACTTATTAAACTGATAGTTCGGTAATTTTCACATCTGTCAACGCCTGCTTTCTTTGTGATTGGAATTATTATAATCTTCTTGAAGTCTGAGGGTATTTCGCCTGTCTCATACATTTTGCTCACCAGATGGTAGAGTTTTGTCAGGACTAGCTCTCCCAGGGCTGTCAGTATTTCTAATGGAATGTTGTCTACTCCCAGAGCTTTGTTTCGACTCAGGTCTTTCAGTGCTCTGTCAAACTCTACACGCAGTATGATATCTCCCATTTCATCTTCATCTACATCCTCTTCCATTTCCATAATATTGTCCTCAAGTACATCGCCCTTGTATAGACCTTTCTTCAGTAAATGAAGAAACGTAGCAACATATTTTATCTCATATATTAGTTGTTACGTGAGCAATAATAAAACAAAGCAAAGGGAGCCGGCGAAAACTTGTAAGATGTTGAGCTTACCTTCCAATTCTGTATAACCTGGAAATATTCAAGATGTATTGCAGTCTGATTTACAGTTCTGATTTAGCTCTGTCCATTTCGGACATAATTTCCTCTGCAACGAGGCACACAACACATATATCAGCTGTGTAAATGAAACAAATTAAGTAATGGATGCAACTGTGAGAACTTCAGTTGGTTAAGACAAGTTCCTGCATAATGTTAGAAATCGAAATCAGTTATGGCTGGTGCTGCCATCGAGCGGCGCGCCACGCAACTACCCCTTGCTGCAAGCCGTCGCCACAAGATGGCAGCACGGTGGGCAGCCTCACACTTGTCGTGAACGATCGTTAACTCGTGCAGTTTGTAGCGTAAAGCTCGCCGTATTAAGGTAACGCCACCTAGAAACAAAGCCTCACAGCGTGCGAAATAACGTCATACAGTATCGGCGCTTTGGCAGGCCTTGCAACACCGACTGTCCAATTAAGTGAATGTACCATTACTTCCTGCTTCTTGCAAAATCTAGTAGTAGTAGTAGCTTTATTCATCCATAGATTTCTTTTTTCAGGGATATAGGACATGTCAAAGTATTTAGAAATTTAGATCAATTTAAAATAAGTTAGTTAGAGACTGACACACACAGTGGTTACGGTTACTACAAGCCACACCACAAGTTGGGAAACGGGGTCAAATTTCTAGTAGTTTACTGTCGAGATTTTCACAAATGTTTTATTCGTATCTTACAGAAACTAGCAGTACGGCAATAAACAGCCTTTTAAAACACGCCACTAACGCAATCAAAATAATTTATAGCAATACAAAAATTAAAAAAAATTTAAAGAACATTAGTAAATCACCCACTCAGGGATGCTCAGGCTAGACACAATACTGACCAATTTAAATACGCTCGTAAACACAATTGCCACTCTCAGGCTGGTCACTGCACCGACTTTTAGTCAGCGAAAACTTGTAATAAGATGGCTTAACTTGCTGATACAATTAGAGCTAACCTCGTGCAAGGAAACATTACACCACTCAGTCCTGAATGATCAACCAACAAGAAGCATGGATTTACTCATAACCCACAACAGAATAACGAAACAATTAAACTGCCAAAGCTACACCTCCCATCGGACAGTGGCGAGAGGAGGAGGAAAGATCACTGTCCTCAGTTATACCAGAGCCAGGGACAGGAAACCCGGTCGCCGGAGGCCACAAGGCCGATGAGACGCTGGTTACGCAGACTTATTACTTAATGATTAAACCTTCCGCGAACTTAACTTGCAGTTATGCTCGAACAGGCCGTACACGACCTCAGATGGCAAGCATCCACACATCCGACCGCGCACGCGTCGCCAGCGTACCCAACACGCCACGGTCACGCGACGACACGCTCTGTCACCGGAGTTCACGTCTTCTCTGCAACATTGACGGGTAGTGACCGCACCTTCATGGTAGGTGTCTCCTTTTAAACTCCAGTGTTGAAACGGAGGATTTAAAGAAGCTTGCTAACGTCCCACCAAGGCGAAATGAACAGCAACTACTCGTGGGGCGATTCTGTATACAACCAACACGCGGGGAGCTCTTCCGTCAACTCGACCCGCTCGTTACACACAACCGACGTACATCACGTGGCGATTCGGTTCAACCGACCACACCTGCTTCGCGCTGGAGAGCCACACTGCCCTCCCGTGTCCACCAGACTCTCTGAGCGCACGCCCCTACTTCCCCGCCACCACACGAGGTTACAACTGGTCAAAGATCTCACTTCCTACATAGCAATTTCCCGGAAGCAAAAACGCAGATGTCGAAAGCAGAGGGACAAGACAACCAAGCAGCCACTTAATGACAGGCAACATATCAACAAACATGTCAGGGGAAGAAAAGGAAAACCAATACAATCTAAACACAAGGTGTAGCACAAGTCGATACATGGCATTAGATTTACTCCTGGTATACAATACTTCCTTTACACATAACTTATTAAATAATGTAATGCCACACTTCAATCATATCTCACTATCAGTCACTGCACACACTATACACAGATTGTTTCATAACACTTCACTCACTACACACCCACCCACCCACACACACACACACACCCACACACACACACACACACACACACACACTGGTGATCTCTGGGCCATTTCCTGTACCGCAACTTCCCGTTTGCTATCCTGAAAAACTGAGTCAGCATCCTCCAATAATGAGTGAGATGTTGAGTGCAGAAAGAGGAAGAGGTGTTAGTATTGCTGTTTGTGTAGTTTGTAAATTGGATTTTCAAAAAACGTAAGATAAACATGGTCATAATTTCCTTCACTGTTGTCTACTATAACTGCAAATCTCATATTCGCAATATTTCGATTTCTTTGAGGTGCAACGTTGTAATTTTAACATAACTCATAGAGTGACAATACATAAATCGTAATTTGCGCCTTTTTACGTTACAATTAGCGATCCACGTCAGCGCTTGTTTTATGTAATATATATATGATCAGAATAAGGTATTAACAAATTTTAATGGAAATCAAGCTCAGATGTGAATCACTAATTGTAAAATACAGCAGGAGTATACTACGTTCATTTCCTGTTACTATAAAATTACCGAATTACCTGAAACCTAGCCACCAAAATTTTGTTTCATACGAATACACATTTAAAGAAGCTGCACACAAATTATGCAAATGTATCGAAATCTATTGATTCATGTAATGTCATCAATGAGTAAGGAAACACACTTTCATGACTCTTTAGAATAATTGAGAAATTGTGTTACATACAATTTTCACACACACACAAACACACAGACAGACAGACAGAACAAAAAAAACCACATACACACATAAAGAAAGCGAGGGTGTGGGAAGAAAAGGAATGTAATTAAATAAAAATATAAAATGACTTTTTACTTCACCTCATAATATGAAATCCAAACACTGTCTTACATGTCATTAAATAAATTAAAGTACGCTTTAGTCACATTTTTTCATTCTTTTAAAACATTTATATTTTTCTTCGTAGTTGTATCACTACTTCTCTTAGTATAATTATTTAATACGATATTTACACAACAGAGCAGTAAGGAAGACCAGATAGATTCAAGACTATGTCTGTTTGTACTAAACAAATCACTGGGAATATTACAGGATGCTACCATCAAAAGCACACACCGTCAATTTGCCTGCTGCAGAAACAAAATTTCATTTTCTTATACAATTTTTTGAAAAGTTAAATAATCATAAGTTCACATGCCACTACATATTCTTTGGGATATGCCAAGCCTCCTCGATCCTTTGCCATTCTAAAATGATAATCCTGCTTTACTTCATCTGAAATGAGAATTACTTTGAAATACTCACAGGAAGATTCTTCAGCACCTGGTGTCTCCTGGATTTCAAAAGTTGTTTCAAAAATATCTGGCACCTTAATAACCACATTTCCAACTACATTAAACTGTACTAAAAGAGAAAACATGCTCTGCATGCTAAGTTTCTGGTTGGTTTAAAAACATGTCTAAGAGAAATGTGGTAATTTCCCCCACTTAGCTGGCGGTTTTTACCAAACCTTTCTAACTGTCAGTCTGCACTCTTCCAAGAGGCAAATAGGAACTGTTTTTGTCAGACAGCCAATAGCTACTGAAATCAATCAAAGTGGCTGTTGTATGATTTGGAGCAAAGTGTGTCTCTTTAGAAAGTTTCCTGTTATCATTCAACCCATGCCTTAATCTAACCAAGACACAAAGCTCTTAAAAAAATCAAATATCTGATGGGAATTACAAGTTACAGGTTCCTATAAAATATTTATTAGCCTCTGACACTGGAGTAATGTTTTCACACTCACAATACACCACCAAAGATTTACTCTTTTTATAAATGTCACAGTGCTTTCCCGATTTTTAATTCCTTTCTTTGAGCCTAGTCTGCAATGCAACTACTGTCATATCATTAAAAATACGAATCACTAATTTAACATTTTGCTTTCCAATTGAAGTTGTAAACAGAGGTTTTAAAGTTAGAGAGTTTCCATATTGTAATAAATCATCTTTTCCAATTATGTGTAGCTCTTTTAGTGCTGTGAATGATGCAAAACCTCCCTCCATGCTCTCACTGAAATCAAGAAAACACAGAATCTGCTCCTTTTCATTGAACCAGTTGTTACAGATACACTTTACAACATGAACTGTATCCACAAAATAGTACAGTGGGCAGGGTGACAGCGTTTTTCCTTTACTTCTGGCGAAGTACTGAAATTAGATATTGGTTTCTATTAATTGAATTATTGTCTGCCACTAATCCATCACCTTAAATCAAGCTGCTTCTAATTTAAGAATTACTTCTTTTATTTATGAGAAATGTACATCAGCCTCCATTGTTTTAAGTGGGAGGATGTATACCACATCCTTGTAAGGTGAATCTAAAATTTGTATCATAAAAACTTAAGCACTGGTTGCACAGAAACATTCGTCAGAGTTGCAGGCACCACATACAATATTCCCACCTTAGTAATGAAGCTGGGTTTTCAAATGTATTTCATCAATTAAGAGAAGAACCGTTTTATCCTGTGAGGCAAGTGTTCCATATTTCTGTGAGATACAACTCGTAAGTTGATCACTTTGTTTTTCAGTGACAGGTCTTGTTAAAAGTTTAGTACAAAACCTGGACAGTGTATTTGGATTTGGCATAGAAATGATGCCAGTGCTTCTGGGAGACTTATATTCACGTGGGGTAATAGCATTTACTAATCACCACATGATTAGAGAGTCAGCATAATATCCAAATTGATATGAACTTTTACATTTCAGGAATGAAACGTATTCCTTTGAAAAATATATTTCACTTTCCATTTCTGGCAACTTCTGTACTAAATTTTGCAAATTATCTTCAATGGACGAGAGAGCATTACCCACAGGAACCTCGTCGTTACTACACACCAAATACATTTTCCTAAGAGCGTCACTCACCTCTTTTGTGTTGCAGACATTTTTGGGAAGTTTCATGTTTCCAAGACATTTCACTTCCACATCATTAATAAAAACACTGAGAAATAAATCACTGTTTATACAGAGTAGCAAACAACTCTTGGCTAAGGATTGTGGTTATTTAATAATAAGCACACACTGTCACGTTAACTACAGTCCAGTCACTACGCTTATCACAGTCACTTATTTTACTTTTTAGTTGCTCTAAACTACAGAAAGAAGTCGCTCCTATCAACTTCTCCTGCGTTTCTACACTTTCCGGAATGGAATGTGAGGGGCAGTGTTCTCTAGTCGCTCGCTGCGACTTTTGGGGTCCTCTCAGGCTGATGTTGGACAAACATGAAGGGTATCCCAGTAACTGTGAAGGTATAGCATCTGAAAAAGAAAAGTTTAACATCAAACCAGATGCAACTATACAACCAGCTTCCTCCTTATGAAATAGTAATTTGCAAATGTAGGGCTCTGCCTAACATTTGGTTCTTTAACCTACCTTTCCTTGAGCGTCGACGATCCAATGGTGCTGTTAACAGCTTGCCAGTTCCTGGGTGGTACATACTCGTACTGCTTAATATACCTTCATCGCTGAAATGCAGCTCACAGACCTTAAAAGAAGCGTACAGTTGATTGTTAAAGATGTTATGAAAATGAACGTCAAGTTGGGCGGAACTGTGTATTGCTTTCATGCGTAATATATTTTGGAATAAAAGTTATTATGTGTTACGCTTTATGTAATGTTATTGTAGTAGTTAACAAAAACAACGGTACTTACAACTGAATGTTTTCTGGGCATCCAATCTTGTCTGTGAACAGCCGAGAACCATTTCAGTTTTAGAGATTCATCAGGCGGAAAATAAAACACAGAAACATTAGGCTCACTGCTGCCTGAGACGTGCGCTGTGAGGCTTCGTTTGGAGGCGGCGCTGCGTCAGGTCCCAGACTCTCAGAGCTCTGACGGCGCCGTAATTCGCACAGCGCGGAACCGCGGCGCACCCTGAACACTGCCGGCACTCCACGCAGCACCGCGACTGGCGACACAGCTCTGCAGGCTGCATGGCTGAGCGGCCGGCGCCTCCGTTGCCCGGGTTTCCCACTCTCCATCTGCAACCAACCCACCACATCGACTGGCAGTGAAATGCTTAGCACTACCGCTCGACACATTACTAACGTGGAACGCACACCTCGTCACCATCCAACAGCACCCACTGTCCTCGCCTCCAAGTCCTACCTAAACCGTCCCACAGAGCGGTGCGGGGCTGATCCTGTGTCCTTAGCAGGCTACAAGACTTCCGTACTGACAGAACTCTACACGTCGCTCTTAACGGAACAAAATGGACAGATGTAACGGTTATTTCAGCAGTACCACAAGGAAGTGTGATAGGCCTTTGCTGTTTACAAAGTATGGAAATGGTGTAGTAGGATGCTTCGTGTAACGTTCATATCACATCCCTGCCCACGTTTGTTACATTCTTGTTGCTGTGTTTTAATGCACGCTATAGGAAGATTTTGCTCCAAGAACCGAGTCTTTTATCACCTACATTTACTGCTTAAATATTAATACACAGCTACAGCGGTGCTGATGACGTTGCTTGCAGTTTTGTACTTCTGTCACGTTGAAAGATTCTCTTCAGTCGACGTTGGTCCCGTTCTTGTAGGATCTTTTACTGGCCGTAGCGACGTCAGAGATTTGACGTTTTAATTTTAATTTTAATAATTAACAGCCTCAGTTGCACCGTTTGCCTAGAATTTACCTAGGTTTGGGTAGGTGTAACTGAACCTTCTTCAGAATAACAGTAACTACCGTCTTTCCATAGTGGACATCGTGAAGCTAAAACTACAAATCCATAAATTAATACACAGAAACCTAGGTAAATTGTAGGTAAACGGTGCAACTGAGGCCGTTAATTATTCAAATTTAAATTAATATTTACACAGTTGCTGACCGGGCCGCGAAATGTTGAAGGTATTTAAATTTGATGTTTTACCGGAATGCTGATATTCACGGCACACTCGTGAAATGTTTGTACGGAAAACTCCCCACTGCATCGCTACCTCGGAGGTGGTTTATCCCATCGCTCGTGCGCCGACTGCAACATCATAACAACCGCGTCAGGCTCTTCTTATCTTACATACGCGATGCCGACCGCTGCGCCGTATTCTGCCTGTTTACATATGTCTATATTTGAATACGAATGCCTATACCAGTTTCTTTGAAACTGCGGTTATCCCATCAGACATTATGTCTGTTTTTGTAATCGTCAGCTCTCTTAAGAGTTTGGCGCCTACCCTTCGGTCCATCAATTCCATCAATAAGCCCTGACAGCAACTAAAATTTGTAATTAGCATTTCCTGAAGAATGGGTGGTATTGAAATTATTATTAACTTGTTTTCGCTGCAAGTAACGTCATCAGCACCGCTGGAGCTGTGTATTAATATATATGCAGTAAATGTAGGTGATAAAAGACTCGGTTCTTGGAGCAAAATATTCCTATACTGTGCATTAAAACACAGCAACAAAAATGTAACAAATGTGGGCAGGGATGTTACATGAACATTACACGAAGCATCGTACTACACCATTTACATACTTTGTAAATAGCAGAGGCCTCTCACACTCCCTTGTGGCACTGCAGAAATAACCGTTACATCTGTCCATTTTGTTCCGTTAAGAGCGACGTATTGAGTTCTGTGTACTTTGGAAAAGCGTCGTGTATTTCCGTTGATGGCTGCACGTCTCACGCGATTGTACACAGCTGTGCTCTTACATCGTCCACTTAGACCACGTCTTCACAAGCTCCAAGTTCACCGTCACCTCCATATCTATATACCCATATGTACATCTAAATCTACATGGTACTCTGCTATTCACACCTAAGTGCCTGGCAGAGATTCATCGAAACATTTTCCTACTAATTCTCTACCATTCCACTTTCGAATGGCGCGTGGGAAAAAGGAACACCTAAATCTTTCTGTTCGAGCTCTGATTCCTCTTATTTTATTATGATGATCATTTCTCCCTACGTAGGTGGGTGTCAACAAAATATTTTCGCATTCGGAAGGGATAGTTGGTGATTGAAATTTCGCAAATAGATATCGCCGCAAAGAAAACCTCCTTTGTTTCAGTGACTGCCACCCCAACTCGCGTACCATATCAATGACACCCCTACAGCGCGATAACACGAAACAAGCTGTCCTTCTTTGCACTTTTTCGATGTCCTCCGTCAATTCTACCTGGTAAAGACCCCATACTGTGCAGCAATATTCCAGCAGAGGACGGACAAGTGTAATGTAGGCTGTCTCTTTAGTGGGTTTGTCACACCTTCTAAGTGTTCTGCCAACAAAGTGCAGTCTTTGTTTCGCCTTCCTCACAATATTATCTATGTGGTCTTTCCAATTTAAGTTGCTCGTAATTGTAATTCCTAGGTATCTAGCCTCATTGGCAGCCCTTAGATTCGTGCGGTTTATCGTATACCCAATATTTATCCGATTTCTTTTAGTATCCATGTGGATAATCCCGCTTTTTTTTTTTTTTTTTTTTTTTTTTTTTTTTTTTTTTTTTTTTTTAGTGCCAATTGTCACTTTTCGCACCACCTTAAATTCTCTCTAGATCATTTTGTAATTGGAACTGATCGTCTGATGATTTTACTAGACGGTAAATTACAGCGTCATCTGGTAACAATCTAAGAGGGCTGCTCAGATTGTCACCTACTCGTAGATTATTTCTGTAAATCAGGAACAGCAGGGGGCTATATAACTACGTTGCGGAACGCCAGATATCAACTCTGTTTTACTCGATGATTTACCGTCTATCATTACGGACTGTGACCTATCTGAGAGGAAATCACGAATCCAAACTGAGTTAATACTTCATATGCAAGCAATTTGATTAATAGTCTCTTGTGAGGAACGGTATCAAAAGCCTTCTGAAAATCTAGGAATATGGAATCGATCTGAGATCCCTTGTCGACAGCACTCATTACCTCATGTGAATAAAGAGCTAGCTGTGTTGCTCGAGAACGATATATCTGAATTCGTGTTGGTTATGTATCAATAAGTCATTTTCTTCAAGGTGATTCATAATGTTCGAGTACAGTGTACGCTCCAAAATCTTACTGCAAATTGAGGTCAATGATATGGCTCTGTAATTCAGTGGGTTACTCCTATTTCCTTTCTTGACTATTGGTGTGACCTGTGCTACTTTCCAGTCTTTAGGAACAGATCTTTCGTCAAGTGAGCGGTTGTATATGATTTCTAAAAAAATGGATCAAATGGCTCTGAGCACTATGGGACTCAACTGCCCCTAGAACTTAGAACTACTTAAACCCAACTAACCTAAGGACATCACACACATCCATGCCCGAGGCAGGATGCGAACCTGCGACCGTAGCGGTCGTGCGGTTCCAGACTGTAGCGCCTTTAACCGCTCGGCCACTCTGGCCGGCTATATGATTTCTAAGAAAGGCGTTATTGTGTCTGCATACTCTGAAAGGAACCTGATTGGTATACCATCTGGACCTGAAGACTTGCCTTTCTTAAGTGATTTGACTTGTTTCGCAACGCCTAAGATATCTTCTTTTATTTCACTCATGCTAACAGCTGTTCTGGTTTAGAATTCTGGAATATTTACTTCGCTTTCTTTCGTGAAGGAATTACGGAAAACTGTATTTAGTAACTCCGCTTTAGTGGCACCATCATCGGTAACATTTCCATCGCGATCGCGCAGTGACGGTATTGACTGTTTTTTGCCACTGGTGTACTTTACATACGACCAGAATCTCTTTGGGTTTTCTACCATGTTTTGAGACAATATTTCATTGTGGAAACTGTTAAAGGCATCTCACATTGTTGTCCAAAGTAAATTTCGAGCTTCCGTGAAACTTAGCCACTATCGGGGATTTTGCGTTCTTGTGAATTGGTATCCTTTTTTCGTTGTTTCTGCAGCAGTGTTCTGACGTGTTTTGTGTACCATGGTGGATCAGTCCCATCTCTTATTGACTTATGCGGTATGAATTTATCTACTGCGGTCGATAGTGTATCTTTGAATTTGAGCCATATCTGGTCAACACTTACGAAATTAGCTTGCGAGGAATGGAGACTCTCTATTAGGAAGGCATCAAGCGAATTTTTATCTGCGTTTATTTTTAGAGGTTTTGGTTGATATGGTTCTGAGCCTCGCTACCATGACCTTGTGTTCACTAGTCCCTGTATCCTTCATGACCCTCTCTATTAGATCAGGATTATTTGTGGCTAACAGGTCAAATGTGTTTTCGCAACCATTTACGATTCGTGTGGGCTCATCAACTAATTGTTCAAAGTAATTCTCAGAGAAAGCATTTAGTACAATTTCTGAAGATGTTTTCTGTCTACCATCGGCTTTCAACATGTATTTTCACCAACAAATCGAGGGTACATTGAAATCTCCACCAATTATAACTGTATGAGTGGGGTACTAATTTGTAATGTGAGTCAAGTTTTCTTTGAAGCGTTCAGCTATTATATCACTTGAGTCGGAGGTCGGTAGAAGGAGTGAATTATTATTTTGGTACAGCTGTTGAGTATAACCTCTACCCATAGTAATTCGCAGGAACTAGCTATTTCAACTTCACTACAAGATAAACTACTACCAACAGACACAAACAGACCACCACCTACTTTATTTAATCTATACTTTCAGACCACGGTTTGCGCCTCTGTAAAAATTTCGGCAGAATTTATCTCCGGCTTTGGCCAGCTTTTTGTTCCTATAACGATATCAGCAAACCACTATGAAGTGCATGGTAGAGGGTACTTGGCACGGTAACAAGTTTTGAAATTTTTTCCCTTTCCGTTCGCGTACGGAGTGCGTTAAGGGCGAGTGCTGAGACGTCTCCGTGCTGTGGCCGGCCTGACTCTGCCTTCAGCCTCCTTACGGCTTTTCGGTCAAAAAATCGATTTTTCAAAAACATTGTTTTTTTTATATAAGCAGTTTAATCTATGTTGTTTGTGAATTTTATCACGCTAGTAGCTTTAAAAATGCCTTTAAATTGTTAAACTGATTAATTCTTCACTTGGGGCCTCTCCCACCTTTTCTGAGATTTGGGAAACTGCTTGCTTCAGCGAAATTCTTTTCAGTGTGAAGGCTATTTTCTTTCTATATTTTGGCTGACATCTATATCTCTGGCTGACATCTACATCTTTGCCTGAAAGCTTTCTTGCAGTGGTTTATGTACGTTTCGACTATACTAACATATATTAGTGGGTGGACGCTTGAATTTGCAAACCTTTACGTGGAAGTTAAGATTTATGCATAATGTTGGTGGAAAAACTGTGTTTGGGTGACGCAGATTTAATGGAAATCGGTTTACGAACAAAAAAGAGGAAGCAGCTCGAAATGAAGAACATAAGCTCTCAGCTTCAGCTTCGGAACTTGGGACAGGAGAATTGTACAGGTGCGTGGATGATGTTGATATCGATTCCACTGGATTCAGACTTATTGATTTAGATCTTCTATGCCAGGCTATAAAGTTTCCATGTTCGTGTGTTTGCTGTAAAAATACGCAATGCATGATTGTTGCTGGAGAAAGAAGAGTGGGAACAGCTTGTGACTTTAAATTAATTTGTAATTCGTGTGGCTATGAATTTTCATTTTCCTCCTCCAAGATAACTGACACTGGTACCTATGAAAGTAATTTTAGGTTAGCATATGCTCTGATATGCATTGGACAGGGCAGGGAAGGAGGTAATTTATTGTGTGGTTTTCTGAACATGCCTCCACCTTGTGCAAGGTGTGAAAAAATAAATAAAGGAATGTCTGATGCTGTATGCGATACTGATACAGTTTCTATGAAGACAGCAGTGCAGGCACTGGTGGAAACAATCTAGAGAGATCCTTGAGTAGATATTCATGACAGTGAATCTCCTACAAATGTTAATGACCAGTGTGTGTTTGTAGATGGGACTTGGATGCACATATCTCCATGGAGTTGCATCTGTTCTTGCTATTGACTCAGGTACAGTTTTAAATGTAGAAATTACGTCTAAATACTGCCGTCAGTGTGCAACAAAGAAAATATCCAACAGTGAAAGTGAGAAACTGTGGCAAGAAAAGAATGCAGTAGCATGCTCTAAAAATTATAGTGGCTCAAGTGGGGGCATGGAAGCTGCTGCAGTTGTGAGGATGTCCTCCAGATCTGAGGACCAGTATGGTGTTAGATATACTAAATACCTTGCTGATGGGGACTTCTCTACGTTCACAGCTGTAACAGATATAAAGCTGTACAATACAACAATAGATAGGTTGGAATGTGATGACCACATCCAAAAGAGGCTTGGTGGTAGGCTTCGTCGCTTGCTGAAAGAGAAGAAAGGTGAAGTACTTGAGGATGGAAAACCACTAGGGGAAAAAGGCATGGTTACTCTGAAAGAAACTGATTCTCTACAGTTATATTATGGGAGAGCTATCAGAAAAGACACACATAATTTAGAGGCAATGTGGCGTGCTGTGTGGGCAATTTTTTTCCACAAACTATCCAGTGACCAAACACCAATGCACACTCTGTATCCGAAAGACGATTAGTGTAAGTTCAACAACAGAAACGAGATGTATTCACATAAACATGTAGTGATTAATAAAAAAGAAAGAAAATGAGAAGAAAAGAAAAAGAAAGGGTTGAAAATATGGGAAGAAATGGTGAATAAAAAGGGGGTTTCAAAATCGTTATTGACCGTGAAAAAGGGAAAGAATGAAATGCAAATCGGACTTCGTATTACAGAAAAGTTATTGGACTTCGTGATTCGGAAAAGCTATTGTTGAGTGGTCCTTGTGACGTTTCTGAGCAAAAGTCAAACAATTTCCACTACAAATATTATTTGAAGGAGAGCAGAGAATAACAAAACGTGATTATCAGGAGGAAAGGGCGTAGATAAGAGTTGATCCTTTACCATGTTAACATGTCCTCTCTTCTGCGGCGTCCAGGTCTTCAAAAATCTCCTACTTCATTTCTGCATGAAAAGTAGTAGCTGCTCCGAAATCTTGCAATCGTCCAGTAATCACTAATTTATACAAATAAAAATCATCTTGATACTGAATGCAAATTATTTTACGTTGCTACTTCCCTCCTCCGAATTTCATACCAACTTCCACAATACGTCTGCACATCAATGAGTTTTTTCGTCTTAATCCGACCAAGAATAGCTAATACGTAAGTTAAGCTTCCGCTCTCAAAGACAAAAGCGGGTAGTAAAACAGAAGGAGTTAAAATTTTTTGTACCTTCATATTCTTATTTTCTCTGCCGTCGAGAGCTTATACCGCTGTGACGGTGTAATTTATGTCTGAGGGAACGAGTGTAGTGCGGCGAAATTCAAAGTCCCGCTACAAACCCTCACTACCAGAACCAGTTATGAATCCAATGAAGCCCACATTCAGGTTTCTTGCCAACCCTGGTTTATTGAGGAAGTGTCTTCATGGAAAGACACAAAATTTAAATGAAAGCCTCACTAATTTAATTTGGATTGGATGCTCAAAAAGGTCATTCTGCAGACTTGAAGTACTAAAAATAGGTGTCTATGATGCCGTTTTATGTTACAATAACGGAAATAATGGCAGAATTGAAGTACTGAAGAGAGTTGGTTTAGATCCAGGAACGTTTACAACAAAAGCATTCTACACCATCGACGAGAGCAGGGTCAAGAAAGCTAACAGATGAGTGTCTTACCGGCAAATACAGGGCAGTCAGATTCGAGCAGGAGAGAAGAGAAACCTGGAGTACGAGTATCAGTATGGAGAATAAAATTTTCAGATTAATTGCATGATTGGAATTTGAGTTATGGCTTTTTATGAAGAGGACAATAAAAAAATAAAATTCTGTTCAGTGTCAAAATATTAATTTTGCATATTTATTATTTTTCCATTAAAACAAAGCTCTTTTGCTTTACACATGAAAAATTTTAGGTTTGTACATTAATAAATACGGTTACAATGATTTTTTAAATAAGTGTTTACAGTTTCCGTTACATACCCCCTTAATAGTCACCTGCGAAATGTCGTAAGTGGCCTCTCGTGGGGTAACTTGCGGCTCTCTTCAAGCACCTGCCGATTGAGTTGTCTCAACACTTGCGTGACACTCTCCCGTGGGTCAGCCACACGTGTGACAATATGTGCTGCCCTTCTCTGTATACGTTCAGTAGCCGCTATCGGTGCTGTCTGGTATGGGACCCACCACTTGAGTATCGTGCTATGACGGGACACACAAGTGTTTCCTAACCAACATCGACTGCAGACTGGCTCCACAGTCCGAGTGTCCTGCCAGAGGTCTGAAGTCATTGTGACTGCATTTCACCCCAACTCTCTAGTTCTCAGTTCGTCAGTATCAGATAACGGATCAACTAAGATGACATGTAACAAAAAAGAGTGTCACCAAAACAGCTTTGGGTAAAAATTTTGTTGCAACCGCGAACGGAATTTCGGACACTCACGCTCACGGTATTTCTGCTGCGTCAAATTTGAGTAAAAATGGAGTATTAGGACGGAAATCTCCATCGGCTTCTGCCGCACCATCTGACTGCAGTCCTACTGTCGATATCTCTCTGTCCGCACAGTGATACATCAATATTACGCATTCCTGTGTGATCTCTTAACGCTGGGACATTACCCGCCGCGACAGATATAGTTATTGCTGATCTTCATACGATGAACGGCCTCTCTGTTCATGAAAATGTAAAGCATGAGTGCCGACCGCTGGATCAAGTTGACGTAAAGTAAATACCTGTGCCTAAAAGTCAACAGCGAATATGAATGGCCATCTTAAGTACTCAGAGTGCGTCAAGCTGACAAACCATTGGCATATTATAAAGTCGGGGGTGCCATTGGTTTGTTCTAATAGAAGCTACAGATATTCCTACACTTTTGCGCTCTGTTGTGATAAATACTGACGAGAGTATGTAGTTAGTAGAAGTGAAACCACAAATCTTGGTACAGGTATGTTCCCATTAACAATAAACCAATGAAAGGTCTTACTTGACGTTATTGATATCTTGGAAAACTTCGCCAGAAAGAACAATGATCGTTCACAGAAGACTACTTGCGTTTTGAAGTATTTTATTTTCAATATCACTACGAGTTTAAAAAGAGCACACACTGTTTTGTGCTACCACATCCTAATACACTGCATAAGATCTCTCCTCATTTTGAAACGCACCCAGCAGGTAAGGAGCTGGGTGGCAATTTTCTGTTGTATACAAAGCAGAAGATTCGTATCCTTTATGAATGAAATCATGTTGTTTCACTAATAGTTGACGAAATTATCTTGACGCCTTATTTGCACTTCACGGGAGATAACATTTTGGAAACTGGTTCAGTTCTAAAAATGCACTAGGCTCAGGTTTTTATCCTTACAGCGAGAAACATAAATGGTGAAGAACGCTTCACTCTAATTAAGAAAATAGTTTCTAGACTGCATGCAATTGGTTATAATTATCTTGTGTTGTTAGTGACGAGAATTCAATTGAAGGGGCCACATCATTCTCTGCTTCCTTTCCTCAACTGTCAATAGTTTTCAAACACCACTGTGATGAATCACAACCCCTCTTAAAGTTTTATTTTTTTCACATATTAAAATGTGTCAGAAACAACTGAATCGATAAAAAAGATACTGATGAGGCAATAAAGTAACTACAGTTTTAAACAGATTCAAAAAGTATACAACTGGTTATGGCCAAGTTCTCTGCCATTAAAAAGCTACATGATGCAGGGTGTATACAGATAATAAAATCTGCCAATCAACTTAAAGTATCATTATAAAAGCCACCTAGAGCGACCAAATGTCAAACCTGTGCTTAATAGTTACAATGAGATGACTGTTCAAGGTTTCTTAGCCTTGAGGGGACATCATCTTACTAAGTTCTGGGAGCACTGCTAAACTCATCAAAATTAATTTACACATGGCGGAAGATTTTAAATTTTACCTCACCTGGTAGAGATAGCCATTTCAATAATGCTCTTCAGTAACCACTTTCTAGCAAAAGTGACGAAAATATCAGATATTTAGAAAGATTTTTATCATGGTTGGATATAGAGACATGTTGTCATGATTGCACTTTTGGATTATCCAATAACACACATTTGGCCCTATCAGATACCATTCACAGTCTAGAAATGACCAAGTATTGCAGTGAGGAAGTGCCAGGAAAGGTTCAGATACCTACTCTAGAAGCGAGATTTGGAAAACGTCGAACAATGGCAGGATCTCAACGTTTGGTTTCTTGAGACAGGGATTTGATATTCAAATTAAAGCTAAGAATTCAGACCTGGCTGCCCTTGAAAATTCTGATATGTGCTCTTGAAGAAGTTATAACAGATTCAGATTATTTTAAACTGACTGTGTAGTTGATGAGGCCTTACCTCCACTCCCACCAACTTTGACAGTGAAATGGATTTCAGTAAGGAACAAATTCAGTCTGTTCAGGAATACTTGACTATTTTCACATACTTGTCAGGGTTTTATGCCAGATCTGTTCTTAAGAAGCTGAGATGTGAGACATCTAAAACGTAATTAGTGCTAGATAAAAGACTTTTACTAATAGAAAATGATGAACACATAAGAAAGGTGAACAGATTTGTGTCGTAGTGTCCTAATAATGGGTCATTAATGTTGTTCTTTTTACTTATTTTGTTGTTAAAATCATGGCATCTAGAGAACATGAACACAGCTTCATGAGATGCTCTTCCCGCCGGCCAGTGTGGCCGAGCGGTTCTAGGCGCTTCAGTCTGGAACTGCGCGACCGCTACGGTCGCAGGTTTGAATCCTGCCTTGGGCATGGATTTATGTGATGTCCTTAGTTAGGTTTAACTAGTTCTAAGTTCTAGGGGACTGATGACCTCAGCTGTTAAGTCCTATAGTGCTCAGAGCCATTTTAGATGCTCTCCCCTGAGATATTTACTGTTGTTGTAATTAAAAGAGAAGACTTCCACCTAAGGGACTTTTCTTGTAGTAAGGTAGATCAGACTGACCACAGAATTATTCAGTGTGTAACAAAAGTACCATGTATATTTTTTTCAATAATTATGTTTAAACATTTAACGAGAGCCATAATGGTAACAGCAGCAAGATGAGAAAATATTCAACTGTATATTAGTTTGGAATAAATTTTCTGACAGGTTAACAAACATTTACTTTTGTCATTTTCCCCTCATTCCTAGTTTTCTCTCCTCAATATGCGTAACTGCACTTTTAGCACTGAATGTTCATAAAACTAGGCCTATATATTATTTTTTCATTTTGTTTAAAACTTGGTTACATGAGGGTTTAAAATTTAATTAATCCCAGCGACAATATCGATACGATCTTTGGTGAGTCATTTATGTGTCAGTGAACTACATTTTTGTCAAAGTAATTAAACATAAGGTCATCAGAGTAATTACTTCATCCTGTCTTCTAATTTTTACTAAAACTATCTCTATCACAGATACTCTTGTAGGGTAATTTACAGGCTGTGATGTATGTCGGTTTCACTCTCAGCATTTTTCTTAACGAGCAATAAAATTTTGTATATCATCTCAGACACAATGGCAACGCGTTTGCGATAAATTTTCAGCGCCCTGTGACCTTGAAACGGCAAATGATAAAAACGTTAATGTTTAACTTGAAAATGATTGACGATAAAAACTCACTCCTCAAAGAGCACTCCTATACGTAGACATTAACTGCCGATAATCGTTATATGGGTCTTAGTATTGCAATGACTATAATAAGTCATTTCAAGGCTGACGTGTTTTTGTAAATATCACGTATGCGCACATGAAGTCCTGTGAGAGGCCCGTATCGAACGCTGACGAAATTCGCGGTCGTCGACTTTTGCGTGTGGGGTGAAAGTGATGTCACGTTTGCGGGAAGTTGTGCGAAACGAGTGTTACCAAATTGGCTGTGAAGACAGCAATACAGGTAGAGATTTCAGTGCAGTGACCTCCTTCATAATGTTTCATTTTCAAGCAGTCAAATAATTCTTTCAGTTTACAGTGGAGTAATGTTATTTCAAACGATTAGTTACTGTATCGAAATTAACACTGTGACACAGTTAGTTGCAAGTTCATGCTCGTTTTAGAGAAACATTCCGTCGCTAAAAGGTTGCCACTACTATAGTATAACGTTTACTAAATTGAAACTGTAATAATAAATCAAGATACTACTACAATAAAATTGAGAAAGTGACTCGCTTTAGCGTGAATTAACTGATTTTGATGATGGACCCCGTCAATACTACTATACTACTTATGCATGTAAGGATTGGAAAATTCTTATCCCAATTATAAAAAAAGAACTTCTGGTAGACAGTTGCACAATTTCTGATGTCACTTGAGACGAAGCAAGTTCAGTATCCTGGCTCATCTTCTATGTTTTTCAATCCCGATAAATTTTCGAAAGTAGCTATAGTAATGATAACTGTAATAATGACAATATGATACTGCACCTAGTACCCAGGGAGTGCATAGTGATTTCAGGTTCTTAAATAAGCTTAGCCCTAC
The DNA here is from genome assembly GCF_023864345.2 of Schistocerca serialis cubense. NCBI lineage: Eukaryota > Metazoa > Arthropoda > Insecta > Orthoptera > Acrididae > Schistocerca > Schistocerca serialis. Next base: position 97,083,577 of record NC_064648.1, read on the forward strand.
TGACTTCCACTCTCATTACACAGTACTTACTAATAGAGTTGCAGTTATCTAATTAGTTAACTCAGAAACTTTGTCTATTGTGAATTATTGTTAATTGAAAAAGTTCATACAATACGACCATACAAATGTAGCATGTGGTGGGAAACGTATTTCAGCATGTTAACGAATATCATTTGAAAGTACCTATTTCAAGAATTCCACAAGGTATCTAAAATTGTCTGAAACTAATTATCTTCTGAATCAATTATTATTAAAGCTAACTACTGTTACAAATTATGTCGAAATTACTGATAGATTCTGAACTTGGATTTTATAATTTTATTAGTAAATTTTTATGTTCCATTTGATATGCAGCATTTGTTGATTACATAGCTAATTATAAAGCTCAGTATTTGGAGGGTTATAAAATATTTTATGCAAGATGGCTGCTATCAATAATGAGTAGCGTAGAACATATTGTTCATAGGCGAAACTACATACAGACCTAGTACATGTGAGGTAAGGCAGTCTGTGGCTGAGGGTAAATGGAGCAACATTTGTATCTCTTGTCATGAGCTGTGTGCTGTAGTCTGATAACTAACATTCTGAAATATTCACATATATTGTGTACTGTACGATTCCTTCATTCGTGACTTTTCTGACAGTAATTACTTATTAATTCCGAGTGAGAACTTATCATTCACTCCCATGAACAATGACCTCTTAGCAGGGCAGTGTTGTCGGACTTTATTATTTTTGTGCACTATCTCAATGGTTTAGAGTTCCTTAAATGTGTATGAGAGCAATGTCATGGATTACTAATACGTTAAATTTTTGTGACATGTGAATCGCTTTCAGTTGCTGGGCTGTGTAGTGTGATTACTAAAACTAGGACAATTTAACAATATATGAATCAGTGTAGTAGCTTTTCTTTGATTCAAACTACATGTGAGACCCAAATCTGGCCTTATCGATGAATACTTTACACTGTGAGTGTAATTAAAGTGTTTTAAACCTACCTCTGGTGTCGACCACAGTATCGCTTTAGACTATTAGTAGAACCAGCATCTTTCAGCCAGTTCTGGAGGCAGCACAGCCACCGAGAACAGTAGAAACTTATGCAAAAGAAAACAGGATAGTTCTATATTCTTCCTTCAAAAGTACTATAGGTTCAGTTCTAAATAAGCATAAATATTCATTCTAAGCCTCCAATTAGCCACGAATGTAAATCAGTAGGCTTGCTATGTTTTTCTTCTACAGACCACTGGATGACAGAAACGTCCATACCCAGGTACTCAGGGATATGACACAAAACTTGTTATTCGAACAAAAATCAAGAAGATATTAAAAGAAATTACTTCTTTACGAATTTGCGAGAGCTGCAGGGAAGAGTGACATTCCAAGACAAGAAACATTGTGAACAAATTGAGAAACAAGAGTAATGGGAAAGGTGGAAGGCCCACAGTTCTTACCGGGACTGGAGAAAGATCTTTTGTAAAAGACAGTATCTGTGTCAGTGATGTGGGTCTCTCAATATCAGTCTTTGAATTGAGGTGCATGATTAAATCATATCTTCATACCTATAAAAGGAAAGTAGACTGCTTTGCTGATATCACTGTGCAACAATGAAAATGTCAATCGAATGAAAATAGCCGATTCCTATCAGTTCTAATGTACTTATCGTGAATATCACAAAGACAATTCAAAATTAGCTCTAGTTTTCATTTTACACTGTTGAATTACGGTGAGATTATTATATACGGATTTCTATGTTAAGTTTAAAACCAAATATTATATTGGTTTGTTAAAGTCATAATTACTAGTAACAATGCATTATATCATTGTCTTTGCCCTTACCTGTGCATTATTTTAGCTATAAACATTTTGATATAAGTCTTAGTGATCTTTTTGTCTCCCTCATCTTCAACTTCATAGACTTTATGAATGCATGTAATAGTTTTTGCTGATTTGTTTCCAGATTAACTACCAATTGTTCAAGGTGACTTCTACTGAAGTGAACAAAAATGCCACGAGTTTGTGTTAACAGTGCAGACACATTTTGCTGTGTGTGGGGAGAAGTGACATTTGCTTTACAAAAGAGAGTGAACCTCTAGTAGACCCTAAAAGATTCTGCTCCCGCCCTTGCACATCAAGTTGGGTCTCATGAAAAACTTTGTTAAGGGATGATCAAAGATGGTGACGCATTTAAGTACTTAAGGCAAAAATTCCCTTCCAGGTTGAGATTTTCACTCTGCAGCGGATGGCAGATTAAAACTGTGTGCCCGACCGAGACTCGAACTCGGGACCTTTGCCTTTCGCGGGCAAGTTTGGAAGGTAGGAGACGAGACACTGGCAGAAGTAAAGCTGTGAGACCGGGTGTGAGTCATGCTTCGGTAGCTCAGATGGTAGAGCACTTGCCCGCAAAAGGCAAAGGTCCCGAGTCTGAGTCTCGGTCGGGCACACAGTTTTAATCTGCCAGGAAGTTTCAAAAATTCCCTTACTTAAGTGATGCCAAAGTAAAGAAGGCCACCTTTGTAGGCCCACAGATTCGAGAGCTTTTTGGAGACCATACTTTTGATAGAATCATACAAGGTGATGAGAAGCACGCATGGGAATGTTTTAAGGCAATCTATCAACAGTTCTTATGGAACAAACGCACAAGAAATTACAAGGAGATTATAGATAACGTGTTGTCATCTTATGAAAAACGAGGTCCATACATGTGACTGAAAATGCATTTCTTACATAGTCATCTTGACTTCTTCCCCAAAGATTGTGGTGCAGTAAGTGATGAACATGGGGAGCGATTCCTTCAAGATACTGCCACATTTGAGAAGAGGTATGCCAGAAAGTGGAGCCCTACTATTTTAGCAGATTACTGCTGGACTGTCATAAGGGATGTTCCCTTGTTTGTGTATAAACGTAAAGTCAAGCGAAAACGGTCATCTTCTGTATTTATCTCCGAACAAAATATGTAATTGTATATACTATACGTATGGACATTTAACATTTCTAATCCTTTATATATATTTGTGGCCAGTTACTTTATATATTTTCTTTTGTGCTTTACATAGTTCTGGTACAATGTACACTTACAGAGTATTTTCAATCATGTAATATCATCTTCATTTTTCCTTATTATTTTACTTTTGTACTCCCAGAATGGCACTGAAATTCATCAATGCATAACACATAACATAATTCAAGTAATTATTCAGTTAAAATTTGTTATGCTGAATCTTGGAACATGAATACATACTTAGTTAGTGAGTTATTTATACAAAAATGTAGATTACTTTTTCAAAAACTAGAGCTAAATATTTATGAAGATGATGCATCTGTATCATTTTATATTGAAAGAAACATAACTAACTCAAAATCATGCAACTTACACGCTTCTACTTCAAATTTGTTGTTCAGTGTAATATGCTTGGATGGGACTGGGGAAAGGCATTTTTAGAGAGACAAATTCTGAACTGTCTCACATATTTACAGTCAATATTTCAAGGAATTCTGCTAATGTAAATGGGAATGTATAACTTTTTAGGGAAATAGCAAGCTGAGGTTGAAGGCGTCCCTGTGAAATATCTTCAGTTTTGATAAAACTAAGTTTCAAGACATACCAGCAAAAGAAAGCTCTTGTTTTGCCAGACATGTCGACGTCCTGAGAAAACCTCTCATGTTATTTGGGAATGCACAGGAGAATTCCTTCTCCCTTATCTTATTTAAAAAGAAAAGCCAAAATGGCCTGACTGGATTTACAGTCACCTCCTGGAATGCAAATGAACACTGCAGAGCGGCTGGCTAGAACAGAGTTGTTTGGCAATTGGTTTCAAACTCACTTCCTCCTGTTTGCCTTAAAGAGAGAAGGAAGGAGAGTAATTATTGAAGATAATCTCTCTTGTGACATCTCAATGACAACTTCGGAGCCGTATGAGGAAGACAACATAAAGTTCATTTGCATTCCACTGAACGCTACTAGTCTTCTGCAATGTTGTTTCTTTTTGTTCTCTGAAGAGTTTCTCTGGTGGAGGAGGATGACTGCAAATGAAAAGAAGAAACAGCGTTTTCTGTTGTACATTTAGTGGCGCATTGGCGAATATTCTGCATTTAGGTGAACAGACAGCTTCTACAAATTTAGTGAAACAATTGAGAAATGTGGATATTAAATGCGATGTGAGTCTTACAGCATCTCCCTATTATGCCAGAAATAAGTCTTGTGCTATGAGACATGTGGGAACTGAATTCCACAAATGTTTGGAGACGGTGAGTAAGACAGTCAGTTTTCAATGTGACAAAACGTATATGTTGCCCATAGAACCAGGGGTGATATGGACGTTATTTTCGGATAGGATATGCATTAAAAGAACAAACAGCTTTCATAGCCATTTTATTATTTGATTTAAAATATCTTTTATTTCCCCTGAACTCTAAAGAGTGGTTTATGTTCCTTTAGCCTTCCCCTTAGTGGGGAATTAGTTTAAGAGTAGAGAAGTCGACATTCCTGCATACCAACACGTACTGCTGCATGCAATAGAATGACTACCGTACTGCCATCTGTTGGCGACGGCCGGCAACAGTTGCGCGGCCCGCCCTTCGCCTTCCAGAGCGGCCGACAGATGGCAGTCACGTTTATTTCACTCTTTGACGTCTTGACGGAAAGTATTTGAGGTAGAGTTCATCTGAACAAAAGCATATCTCTTGTTCTTTAAAGACTTTGGTATGACAGAACATAGATTTGCAGTAACTTATTCTAAAAATATTTAATATTCGTTCCTATATTTTCTGTCATATGTTATATATTTTACAGCACTTTCAATGACCAGTTGTACAATATTGGTATCAGTTATAATTTTTGGCTGGAGCAGATTCGAAATGTGATCGGTTTTCCATAACTTTTATTGAACGTTGGGACGTGTGGGTTGGATCTATGCATTAGTGATTCACGTCATATTTTGGAACCAGCGATAGCCATTAGGTAATTCATTTCAAAACCCAGAAGCTCTAGAACTGATGCCTTTCGAACAAGCAAAATATATTTGCTCTGCAAGAAATAACAAAGGTGCTATAAAACAATAATATTCAAAATTGGTGTCACTTCCCTTGTAAACTGTGACTTAATAAAACGTGTTTCAACTTTTTTCTGTTGTTTGAATATAGCTGGAGGAGAAGATGTTCGATACTGGAACATATTTCGATGAATAGAGAACTTTCGCCCATTAAAAAAATTTTCGACTGAGGACAAGGCTGGAACGACATGACGAGGCAGTTCGACTACACATTCAACAGTCGAGTCAGGCGCACAGAAGGCTGTAGGGGGTTGAACCCATAGCTTCTGATTTACAGGCCTCATGGCGCAACTGTGACGTCATCGCCGCTAGGCTGTGGCTGCAAACTTCCATCATACTGCAAGAGTGAAAGCCTAACAAAATCACGAGACTTACATCTCGACTATCAATCTGTACGCCATTTACAGAGAAATAGTGCCGGCCTTTATCATTCATAAAGAAACTATGTGGTTCCTGTATGCTGTAGTGCAAAATGCATATTACGCTGGTTACAATACTCTTTGATTTCCTTCTATTGTGTTTCAGATCATACGCAAAATTACGAGTGAAACCAACATACAACACAGCCTGCAACTTACACCATTTTAGTAAAATTTCTCAGGCGAGATGAAGTAATTATTCTCGTAACAAAATGTCGTGTGACTAGGGCCTCCCGTCGGGTAGACCGTTCGCTGGGGGCAAGTCTTTCGAGTTGACACCACTTCGGCGACTTACGCGTACACTTATTTTGGTGATCGTAAGCTTAATCACTTGGACAAAAATGTAATTCAGTGAGACATAAAGATCTTATCGATATTGTCGCTGGGATCGGTTTAATAGTAAATCGTCATCTTACCAAGTTTTAACCAACAAATCAAACAGAGTGTTTTCATACATCTGACACCTCCATCTGTCTGTGTCGTCAGAACTGTCCAATATGTACCAGAATAGTGCCATTAATTAAATGAAATCTGTTTAAGTAAAATGTAGGCTTAGTATTATGCAGTTTCAGTGTTAACAATGCAATTAAACAGATCAAGAAAAAAAATTATATAAATGAGGGGAAAAGGACAAATGTTAATGTCTATTAACCAGTCACGAAATTTATTCCAAACTGCTTTACGGTTCACATTTTTCCCTTTCTGCTGTTATTACTATTATGGCTATTGTTATTTTTTTAACATAATTATTGAGAAGCATATTACACCCTACATTTTATTACACACCGAAGAAGTCTGTTATCTGTGTGATCTACCTGACTACGACAAAATTACCTTAGGAAGATGTCTTCTTCTTTAATTGCATCAACAGCTAATCTTAAAAGTAAATTTCTCTGGGAAGAGCATCTAATGACGCTGTGTAGATGTTCTCCAGAGACCATGTTTTTAACATCGCAATAAGCAGAAATGACAACATTAATAACCTTATTGGCCTTCATCATTTTCTGTTGCTGATAATGTTTTATCTCGCTCAAAATATGTTTTACATGTCTTACGTGTCAGCTTTTTTCGATCCTCACAGAAATCCGTTATATTGTCAATGTCTGATCGTGGTGGTGGTAAGGTGACATCATCTACACAGTCAGCTTCCAAAGAATCTAAATCTGTTCCAACTCCTCCAAGAACAGATGATGGAATTTTCAAGAGTAGTGGGGCCTGAATTCTTAGCTTGGATTCAATTTCAATTACCTGTCCCAGAGATGTCAAATGGTGACATACTGGCGTTGTTAGATATTTTACGGTTTTTTTTCTACAGCATCTGTCTGAAACTTTCGTGGCAAAAGATATTCAAAATTCGAGTCCTTAGTGCAATACTTGGTCATTTCTAGATGACCGTGAGTGGCATGAGGTATGTGCAAATGAGTGTCTTTGGACAATCCAAATGTGCGATCAGAACAACGTTTCCATTTATCCAGCCATGATAAACTCTTTTCAGAATATCTGACAGTGGCTTCTGCAGTGCATTCTTGAAACAGATTACCTGTTCAGCTAATATATAAAATGTTCCACCATGTCCAAATTAATTTTGCTGCTGTCAAAACCTTCAGTAACGTGATGTTCCCCCAATGACAGGAAACCTTGAACAGTCCTCTCCTTGAAAATATTTAGCACAGATTTGACAGGTAGTTTTTATAATGAGACTTTAAGTTCGGTTTTTTTACAAAAATTGATTATCTGTGGACTTTCCACATCATACAGCTTTTTAATTGCAGAGATTTTGCCCATACTTAGTTGTGTACGTTCTGAAATAGTTTCAAAGTGTGGGTACTTTGTCTGATCTGGATCTTCTTTACTGATCCAATCCTATGTGACACATTTTAATATGTGAACGGAATGTTAAACTAAAAAGAGGGTTGGGTGTCATAACAAGGGAAATTGTAAACAACTGACAGTTGAGAAAGGGAAGCAAAGAATTGCATGGTCCATCAGTTAACTGAATTTTTGTCACTAACAAGGGAACCTCCCCATCGCACCCCCTACAGATTTAGTTATAAGCTGGCTCAGTGGATAGGCCTTGAAAAACTGAACACAGATCGATCGAGAAAAAAGGAAGAAGTTGTGTGGAACTATGAAATAATAAGCAAAATATACAAACTGAGTAGTCCATGTGAAAGATATGCAACATCAAGGATTGTCTGAACTCTAGAGCGCTGTGGTCACGTGGTTACTGTGAGCAACTGCGGAACGTGAGGTCATTGGTTCAAGTCTTTCCTTGAGTAAAAAATTTACTTTCTTTATTTTCGCAAAGTTATGATCTGTCCGTTATCATTGACGTCTCTGTTCACTGTAATAAGTTTAGTGTCTGTGTTTAGCGACCACACCGCAGAACCGTGCGATTAGTAGACGAAAGGATGTGCCTCTCCAATGCGAACCGAAAATATTTGATCGCAAGGTCATAGGTCAACCGACTCCTCCATAGGCAAAACACGTCTGATATATTCCATACGACACTGCTGGTGGCATGTGCGTCGCATGACAGGAATATGTTGTCGACCCACCTAACTTGTACACTTGGCGAATGAGTAAAAGCATTCTTCTAAAGAAGACTGGGTGTGCGTTGTGCTTTGGTAGCTCAGATGGTAGAGCACTTGCCTGCGAAAGGCGAAGGTCCCGAGTTCGATTCTCGGTCGGGTACACAGTTTTAATCTGCCAGGAAGTTTCATATCAGCGCACACTCCGCTGCAGAGTGAAAATATCATTCTGGGAACATTCTTCTACCTTGCCCGATTTAGGTTTTCTTGTGGATGTGATAATCACTCCCAAGAAAGTGATGAACACGTAAGAGTTTGTCACATAAACTGAAAATGAAAAATTAAAATTTTCACTTGCGGGAATACTTGAACGAAAGACCTCTCGTCCCACAGTTGCTTACGCTAACCACAGGACCACAGTGGTCATGGGGTCGGATGGTTCTTGATGTGAACTATGATGCACATCAACTACTCAGTTTCTATATTTTGCTCATTATTTCATAGTTCCACACGACTTCTTCCTGTTTTCTCGATTGATCTGTGTTCACTTTTTCAAGGCCTATCGACTGTGGCAACTTATAACTAAATCTGAGGGGGGTGCGGCGGGGAGGTTCCCTTGTAAGAACAGAGACTAATTAGTGAAGCAAAATGATCCGCTTCACACAAAAAGATTGGAACTTGTGTTTTGTATACAACAGGTATTTGTCATCGAGCTTCTAACCTGCTGAGTGTGTTTGAAAATGCAGCCAAATCTTATGAAGTGTACTAGGATGGGGTAGCACAAGACAGTGTGTGCTCCTTATATACTGGTAAGTGTGTGGTGATATTGAAAATAAAATACTACAAAACGTAATACAATCTGGCGAGTATCTGTAATCCCTCTTTTGGACACCCATTAATTTCACTTGTTCACATGAAACATTAATGTTGGTAATTTCAGTTTTACTACTCGTGGCTCATTTTCATAATTTCCTCTGCAACGAGGCACACAACACTTCTACACCATTCCGAACGATTACATTTCACTGCCACATATATCAGCTTTGTAAAATAAAACAAAGTAAGTAATTGATGCTACTGCGAGAACTTCCGCTGGTTCAGACACGTTCCTGCAAAACGCAAGAAAACGAAATGAAATCAGCGACGGCTAGTCCTGCCATCGAACGGTGCGCCACGCAACTAACCCCTGTTGCAGGCCGGTGCCACAAGATGGCAGTACGGTAGGCAGCTTCACGCTTGTCGTGAGCGACGTCTCTCTGCTTGCAGTTTGTAGCGTAGAGCTCGCCGTCGTCAGGCAACGCCACCTGGAATCAAAGCCTCACAGCCGGCGTCGTGTTGTCATAGCTGGTGGTCAAGCAAATATCGGAACTTTGGCACGCCCAGCAAAACGGTCTGTCCAATTAAGTGAATGTATCATTACTTAATGCGTCTTGCATAAATGTAAATTGTCATTTCAAATAACGTAAAGTAAACATGTTCATAATATCCTTCACTGATGCGTATTATGACTGAAAATCTCATATTCGCAACATTTCGACTTTTTTCAGGTGCATATTTGTAATTTTAGCATGGCCCCATAGAGTGACGATACATAAATCGCAATTTGCATCTTAATACCTTTTTAATGGAAAACAAGCGCACTCTAACTGTAAAATTTAGCAGGTGAATTTTTTCTGTTGCTGGAAAATTACCGAACTACCTGAAATCTAGCCATCAAAATTTTGTTTTATACGAATACACACAAATTACTGCAAACATTATGGAATCTATTCATTCATGCAATGTCATCAATGAGTAAGGAAACTATTTAACATAATTGAGAAATTCTGTTGCAGACAGATGGGAAAAAAACACAACACAAAAAGCGAGGGGTGGGAGGAAACGGAATCTAATTAAATAAATATATAAGAGTGACTTTTTATTTCACCTCGTAATATGATTTCTAAAACACTCTTGTACACGTCAATAATAAATTAAAGTACACTTTAATTACATTTTTCATTCCTTTAAAAACATTTATGTTCTTCTTCGTAGTTGCATCATTTCTTCCCTTAGTATGATTATTTAATACGATATTTACACAACAGAGCAGTATGGAACAGCGGATAGATTCAAGACTATGCCTAGTTTTACATTGTAAACCACTAAACATATCACCGGGAATATTATTACAGGATGCTATCTTCAAAAGCACACGCCTTTGATTTGCTAATTGGAGAAACAAAGTTTCATTTTCTTTTACAATTTTTTGAAAGGAAAGTAAATGTAAGTTACACATGCCACTATATCTTGTTTGGGGTATACCAAGCCTCTTCAATCCTATGCCACTATCAAATGATCATCGTGCTTTACTTCACCCGAAATGAGAAATACTCACAGTCCAATACTCACAGTGAGTTTTTTCAGGACTTGGTGTGAGCAATATCCTGGTATGTGGGGCAATAATGGCTAAGTGTCCTGTACTGTGCCTTAAACATCATTCTCATCTACTGCTACATTTAATAAATCTTTTAACTCCTGGATTTCAATAGTTGTTTCAAAAGTATCCGACATCTTAATAAGCACATCTCGAACTACTTTACATTGTGCTCTAAGCCCTAAGTTTTTGCTCAGTTTCAAAAACCTGTCTAAGAGAAATGTGGTAATTTCCCCAAGCTAAATGGCAGTATTTACTCAACCTTTCTTCCAAACTGTCAGTCTTTACTCTTCCAAGGAGCAAACAGGACCTGTTTTTGTCAGAGAGCTAATTACTACTGAAATCAGTTAAAGAAGCTGTTGTATGTTTTAGAGCAAAGTGTGTCTCTTTATAAAGTATCCTGCATCATTCAACCCATGCCATAAACCTAACCAAGACACAAAGCTCTTTAAAAAATCAAATATCTCATGGGAATTAGAAGTTACAGGTTCCTGCAAAACATTTATTAGCCTCTGGCCCTTAAATAATGTTTTCACATTCACAGTTCACCAGCAAAGATTTATTATTTTTATAAATGTCGCAGTGCTTTCCCAGTTTTGAATTCCTTTCTTCGAGTCTAGTCTCTGCAAAGCTACAACTGTCTTATTATTTAAGATACGAAGCACCAATTTAACATCTTGCCTTTCAATTGATTTTGGAAAAAGAGTTTTTAATGCGAGAAAGTCTCCATATTGCAATAGATCATGTTTTTACAGATACACTTTAGGAGATGAACTGTATCCACAAAAGAGTACAGTGGGCGATCTGCAGAAGTTTGTGCAGGGTGACAGTACTTTATCTTTACTTCTGGTGGAGTAATAAAGTTTGATATTGCTTTTCTATAAATTTAATTATTGTCTGCCACTAACCTAACCACCTCAAAGCAAGCTGCTTCTGAGTTAAGAATTACTTCTTTTATGTATCAGGAAAGTTCACCTTCGTAATCAAGCTAGGATTTCAAATCTATTGCATCAGTCGACACAAGAAGTGCTTTACCCTGTGAGGCTAAACCTCCAGCTTTCTGTGAGATATGACTACTAACTGATCACCATGTTTTTCAATGATGGACTATTTAAAAGCCTACTACAAAGCCTGGACAGTGTATTTGTATTTGGCATAGAAATAATGGCAGTGCTTCTGACAAACGTACATCCACGTCAGCTAATAGTATTTAGTAATGATCACAGCACCAGTCAGTATAATATCTAAACTGAGATGAACTTCTACATTTCAGGAATGAAACCTGGAACTTTAAAAAAAATTTTCAATTTCCCTTTCTGGCAACTTCTCCACTAAATTCTGCAAATTATCTTCAGTGAACAACAGAACACTATCAACAGGAATCTCATCTTTATTACACAATAAATAAATTTCGTTAAGAGCTTGACACACCTCTTGTGTGTTGCAGACTTTTCGGAAGTTTCATCTTTCGAACACATTTCAATTCCACACCATTAATAAAAACTCTGAGAAATAAATCACTGTTTATAACAGAGTAGCAATCGACTGTAGGGTAAGGATTGTGGGTAATTAACAATAAGCACACACTGTCTAATTTGTGATCTACGATCCACTCACTATGCTTATCGCAGTCACTTATTTTACTTTTTAGTTGTTCTAAACTACAGTAAGAAGCCGCTCCTATCAACTTCTCCTGCGTTTATACGCTTTCTCGAATGGCGATGTGAAGGGCACTGTATTCTAGTCGCTCCCTGCGACTTTCGGGGTCCCCTCAGGCTGATGTCGGCGTATTGGACAAATATGAAGGGCATCCCGGTAACTTTGAAGGTATTGCATCTGAAAAGGAAAAGTTTAACATCAAATGAGATGCAACTATACAACCAGCTTCCCACTTAAGACATTGTAATTTACAAATGTAGGCCTCTGCCTAACATTTCGTTGTTTAACTTACCTTTTCTCAAACATCGACGATCCAATGGTGCTGTTAACAGCTTGCCAGTTCTTGGGTGGTACATACTTAATATACCTTCTTCGTTGAAATGCAGCTCACATACCTTAAGTGAAGCGTACAGTAGATTGATAAAGATGTTATGAAAATGACCGTTAAGATGGGTGGGACTGTGTATTGCTTTCATTCGTAATACATTTCGCAATAAAAGTTATGTGTTACGGTTTAGTAGTTAAGAAAAACAACGATACTTACAACTGAATGTTTGCTGGGCATCCAATCTTGTCTGTGAACGCTGCCAGATCCATTTCAATCTTAGAAACTCATATATGGAAAATAAAATACAGAAACTTTAGGCCCATTGCCGTAATTGCCTCTGCAATTTGGCAAGCAACACCTCCGTGGCATTCTGATAAACGCCGTAATTTATTTAGCACAATCTAAAATGTAAACAGTCACTCGATCCGAAGCACAACACACCATGTGGTACTTGCCAAAGTCTCAAAGACCTCGGTTTGTTATGACCCCAACGTGTGACGTCACAGATGCCTCAGACGTGCGCCGTGAGGCTTCGTTTGGAGGCGGCGCTGCGTCAGGCTCCAGACTCTCAGAGCTCTGACGGCGCCGTAATTCGCACAGCGCGGAACCGCGGCGCACCCTGAACACTGCCGGTACTCCACGCAGCACCGCGACTGGCGACACAGCTCTGCAGGCTGCGTGGCTGAGCGGTCGGCGCCTCCGTCGCCCGGGTTTCCGACTCTCCATCTGCAACCGACAGTGTTGCACTGTTTCTGACAGTGAAATGTTTAGGACTAGCTCTCGACGCATTACTAATGTGGAACGCACACCTCGTCACCATCCAACAGCACCCGCTGTCCTCGCCTCCAATTCCCTCCTAAACCGTCCCACAGAGCGGTGCGGGGCTGATCCTGTGTCCTTAGCAGAATCAATGTCTTTTTAGAGAAATACAAAGCCGAGGTTGAAAGCGTTCCTTTTGAAATGTTTTCAGTTTTGATGAAACTGGGTTTCATCACATACTTGCGAAATAAAGCCCTTGTTTCGTCGGACATGTCGATGTCCTGAGAAAACTGAGGACACCTCAAAACCTTGCCTCACTCTCATATTGTTTGGGAAGGCAGCACGAGAATTCCTTCTCCCTTATCGTATTGATAAAGGTAAGCCAAAATGGACAGACTGGATTTACAGTTCACCTCCTGGAGTGCAAATGAACACATTAGAGTGAGTGGCTAGAACAGAGTGTGTTTGACAGTTGGTTTCGGACTCACTTCCTCCTGTTTGCCTCAGAGAAAGGACGACGGAGAGTAATTATCAGAGATAATCCCTCTTCTCACATCTTAATGAAAACTACAGGGCTGTGTGAGGAAAACAACATAAATTTCATTTGCATTCCACCGAACGGTACTAGTCTTATGCAGTCTTTAGATGTGGCTTATTTTTCTTCTCTGAAGAATGACTGGAGAGAGATTCTTTGTCAATGGAGGTAGACTGCAAATGGAAAAAAGAAACATCGTTTTGCGAAGGGTGTATTTAGTGGCCCACTGTCGAAGATTTTTTAGATGAACAGACAGCTTCTACAAATTTAGTGAAAGGATTGAGAAATGTCAAATGCGCTGGAAGTGTGATAATACCAGAAATAAGCCTTGTGTTATGAGAAGTGTCTAAACTGAATTCCAGAAACACTTGGAGAAGGCCAGAAAGACAGTCAGAATTCAATGTGAGGATCGTCAAAACGTATTTGTTTCCCATAGAGCCAGCGATGATATGGACGTTGTTTCGGGGTAGGGTACGCATTAAAAGAACAATCATCTTTCATAGCCATCTGTTTTTATGTAATTCAAAATACGTTTTAATTAGCTTGAACTTTGACAGAAGAGCTGTTTATTTGTCGTCGGCCTGCCTCTTATTGGCCAACCAAAGTATTAGGAAAGAGGTCGTCATTCTTGCATACAGGTGTTAATACTACTACTACTACACGTACTGCTGTGAGCAAAGGACCGGCTACCGCTCTGCCATCTCTTGGCGACGCCCCGCAACAGCTGTGCGGTCCGCCGTCCCCGACCAGTAGCAACAGACAGCTGGGAATCGCATTTATTTCCAATTTTGACGTCTTGTCGGATAGTATCTGAAGTAACGCTAATCTCAACAATTGTATATACTTTGTTCTGTAATGACGTTGATGTAAATGAAGGAAGATTTACAATACTTCTTCGAAGAATGTTTAATACTCGTTCTCACACTTTGTGACAAATGCTATATAGTGTTCAGAAACTTCATATACACATGCATCTCCGGCGGTACACCGCAAGGTTACCGCCCTTCGATAGTGCCTTTTTCGCGCTAATCGAAGTGTTAGGGGTTCCAGGAGCCAGCCAGCCAGCAGTTCCCGGTTCCGGCCTGCAGCAGTGGTCCCGCAGCCAGCCAGCCAGCCAGCCAGCCAGCCAGCCAGCCAGCCCTCCGGTGGCAGCAGCAGTCCAGCCAGCAGCAGCAGCAGCAGCCGCCGCCGCCCCGGCCCCGTCCGCGGCAGCAGCGTCCCTGCCTCTCGCCGTCGCCGTCGCCGTCGCCGTCGCCGTCGCCGTCGCCGTCGCCGTCGCCGTCCGTCGTCCCCCAGTGTGTGTCCTGTCCTTTTAGTGCTGTGTTTTTCTTTCTTCTTCTTGTCGTCATGTCCGCCCCCACCACCACCGTCACTACTACCACCACCGCCATCGTGTATACGTCCCCTTCCGCCGCCTCCACCACTATCACTTGGTGTGCCCAATCCCACCCCCCTCCTTCCATCCCTCCCCTCCTCTCTATCCCTTCGCCCTCGCTCTTTGTCTCCCCATCTCCCGCCTCTTCCTCTCGTTCTGATCCTTTCCCCCCACTCCCCCAGCCTGTCACTGCAGCTCCGGCTAGGGTGGTGGCCCGTCGGGCCACTGCCCACGCCCAGCTCTCCCCATCGCCATCGCCATCGCCATCGCCATCACCGCCACCACCGTCATCATCGTCACCATCACCATCACTGCCACATTCGCCTGCACCGTCACAGTCACTATCTCCGGCGCCGACTGCTGCGTCCGTGCCGGGACCTGTCCCTTCCCACCACCTCCCCATCGTTCCCGTCCCTCCTGTCACCACCCGCCCATCTGCCGCTGTCAAACGCCCTAGTGGCGCCTCCACTTCCTCTGCTCCTAAAAAGGCTCCACCCCGCCCGCCATCCCCACCCCAAAATGCCATGGACGTCTCCCCACCAGGCCCCGCTCCCTCCTCCTCCTCCTCCTCCTCCTCCTCCCCTTCCCCTCCCGGTCTCTACAAATATCTCTTGTCCCGTCCCGATCCTTCCTTCCTCGAGGCCCGGAATCTCTCCCTCCTCCTCCGCCAACATTTCCCTGGCGTCCCCATCTCTCTCCTTACTCCCAGACGGGATTCTGTTCTTATCTCCTCTCCCAGCCCAACCCTCCATACTGACATCCTCTCCCGCCTCCCCATCACCCGTTTTGGTCCTCACGCCTCCCTCACCCCTGCTCCCTCCCCATCTCCTACCCGCCAACCCCAACCCCCGCGTCGCCCGCCGACCCTCACCGCCGTGATCACTCGGCTTAGCCCGTCGATCACGGAGGAGGAGGTGCTGGCGGAGCTGAAGGCCCATCCCACCCTGGAGGTGCGGGCGGTCCGCCGCATTTTCAACGCGACCGGCCCCACCCGCCTTATGCGGGTTTTCTCTGAGGACGCCCCCTCCATTGACCGTCTCCTGAAGGAGGGTGCCCTCCTCTTCAATCAGCGGTACAAGGTCGACCCCTCCCGTTCCCCCCCTCAATCCCTGCGCTGCCAGAGATGTCTGCGCTACAATGCACATCCAACAGCAGAGTGCCGCGAGGCCCCAACCTGCCCACATTGTCGGCAAGCGCACTTCCTCCGGCAGTGCCCCAACCTCCAATCCCCTCCCTCCTGTAATACCTGCAGCCTCCCCCACCCCACCTACTCCCAAAAGTGCAAAGCCCGACCCCCTCCCACCACTCCTGAACTCACCGTACCTGTCCGTCCCCTGGACGCCCCCACCCCTCCTGGCAATTCCCTTCGTCCCCCCCCCACTGCTGAGGACATCATCAGGTTCCTCACCATTGTCCTTCAAAACGTCCATCCCTTTCAGCGCCCCCACACCTTACAACAGATCTCCCTCGCCGCCCGTTCCATATTCCACCTTAAAATGTACGCCACCTTTTCCAATAACCAGGCCCATTTCACCTTCTCCCGCCTTGACACCCTCGTCTAAGTCCTTATCATGGCGCGACAGCATCGTATCCTTTTCAACAATATCCGCTCCCTTCCCGCCAACAAGAACCTCTTCCTGCACACCCTTGCTACCCACCGTGTGGATGCCTTCCTCCTCAATGAAACCTTCCTCCAACCCCACCACTCCATCCACACCTCCCCCTATCTCCTCCACCGCTCCGATAATCCCCTCCCAGTTGCGCGTGGCGGAGTTGCCATTGGCCACCACCGCCAGATCCCCGTTCGGCTCCAGCCTCTCCTTCCCGACCCCACCGAACACCTGATCCTTAGTCTCTTCTTCCCCGGCCTTACCATTACCTGTGCCACCATCTATGTCCGCCCCAACGCCCCTCTTCCTTTCGACTTCCTCTCCCACATCGACCGTACCTTCTCCTCCTATGTGATCGCCGCCGACCTCAACATCCATAGTCGCTCCGCTGCCCAGTTACGGCGGTGGCATCGGTTCCTCTCCTCCCTTCAAGGCGACCTCATCCCCATCCCCCAGCATACTCGTCCCGAATCCAACTCCACTCCCGATGTTATCCTCTCCTCCCCCAACCTCCTTGGTCGCATTACGGTGGATGTCCTGGAGCCTATTGGTAGCGACCATCTCCCTGTCCTCCTCACCGTTTCAGACGGCCGTCGCCCCCGCCCCGACCCTCGTCATGACCCTCCCCCTAAGTACATCCATGACTATTCCCGTGCCAACTGGAATGCCTACCGGGATACCCTCTCCACTCAGGTCGATAGCCACCCTCTCGCCTACCGCCGTCCTGATGATGTCACCCATGCCGCCTCCTTTCTCCAGCAGACCTTGTCTGAGGCCGTGGAGGCCCACGTCCCTACTGTTGCCATCCACCCCCACCGTCCTACCTTACCACCACAGGCCGTCCTCCTCCTCCGTGAATCCCGTCGTCTCTACCGTGCCTTCCTCCGCACGCGTGACCCGGACACCCTACGACGCCACCGGCAACTACAGCGACACATTCGAAATTTGCTCGCGGCCAAGAAACGCCGGGACTGGCGACAGACATGCACCCGTTTAACTGCTACCCTCCCTATAAACTCGTCCAAGTTCTGGACCGCCTTCCGTCGCCTTACCGGAACTAAACCCTCCCCCTACTATCCTCTTCTCCACGATGATCACCCCTTTCCTGACGCCCTTAGTAAGGCCAATCACTTTGCCTCCTACCTGTCCGATGTGTTTTCCATCCCTGATGATCCCCAGTTCGATTACTCCCTCTTCCCAGATATCCGCGATCGAACTGATACCTCTGTCCCTCCCCTCGCTCCTGGTTTCCAGTACTTGGACAACATTCCACACACGGACCTTAATGCCCCCATCACCACACAGGATCTCATCAATACACTCCGCACCAAACGCAACACCGCTCCTGGTCACGATCGTGTCACCTACCGTCACCTTCGTGAAGCTCCTGTCTCTTTTCTCTCCACCCTGGCCAGGCTCTACAATGTAGTCCTGTCCACCGATTACTACCCCGACCTGTGGAAAACCTCCCGTATCCTCATGTTCCTCAAACCTGGCAAACCGCCGTCCGCCGTCTCCTCCTACCGTCCCATCAGCCTTACCTCGGTCTTCAGCAAGGTCCTGGAATCTATCCTCACCCGCCGCATCCACCAGCATCTCCGCCAGCACCGCCTCCTCCCCGTTACCCAGTGTGGCTTTCGGCCGTCCTTCTCTTCCGACGATCTTCTCCTTCACCTCACTCATCTCCTTTCCGAACAGCTCAATTCCCGTCGCTCCGCAATCTTCCTCTCTCTTGACCTCGAACGCGCATATGACCGCGTATGGCATTCCGGTCTCCTCTTCAAGCTCCAAACCTTCGCCCTTCCCATTAACTACGTTCGTCTGATCGGTTCCTTTCTCTCCCGCCGTCCTTCCTATGTCACCATCCATAACACCGATTCCTACACCTTTTTCCCCTCCGCCGGTGTGCCCCAAGGCTCCGTCCTCTCCCCCCTTCTGTACTTGTTGTACACGGCGGACATGCCGCCGCCGTCACCCCCGTCCACCTTCTCCAGTTTGCCGATGACACCGCCTTCCTTGCCCTTGCCCCCACCCTGCGACGCTCCCAACACCTTCTCCAATCCCATCTTGACCGGTTCACCGCTTGGTGCAACCAGTGGTTGCTCAAGGTCAATCCTTCCAAAACCCAGGCGATCATTGTAGGCAAAACCACTCCCTCCTTCCGCCTCCTTGATTTCTATCTCACCGTTTATGGCCGTCCCATCGCTCTCACCCCCACCCTTAAGTACCTTGGCGTCACCCTCGACCGTCGCCTCTCCTGGACTCCCCATCTCCAGACAATCCAAGCCAAGGCACGTTCCCGACTCCGTCTCCTCAAGCTCCTTTCCGGCCGAACGTGGGGTCTGGACCCCTCCACCATCCTCCACACCTATAAGTCCCTCATCCGCCCTATCCTCTGTTACGCCCATCCCGCCTGGATCTCCGCCCCCCCTTCCTTTTATAAATCCCTCCAAATCCTTGAACGCCATGCTCTCCGCCTTGCCTATCGCATCCGTCTCCCTTCCCCCACGCGGATCCTGTATGACCTTATCCCCTTCCCCCACCTCCTCCTCTTCCTCGAAAGGATACGCATCCTATACACCTCCCGTAAACTCGATCCTCCTCACCCGCTCGTCTCCCCGATCCTCTCCCACCCCCGCCCGCTGCCACGCCTGTACTCCCACGTCCCACCCGGTCTCCATCTCTCCACCCTCCTTACCCTCTCCCAAGGTGGCTTCCGCCAGCTCCCCCTCCCTGATGATGCCCTCCTCCCCTCCATCTACCCCTCCTACCAACTTTGATCCTCCCACCCTCCTCCTGTGCTTGCTCCTCGGGGCACCCTCCCTCCCTTCTCTCCCTTTTCCCTCCCTCCTCCTTTTCTCGTCCCTCGTCCCCCGGCCCCCCCCCCTCCCCTGTCCCTATCCTCCTGTCCCCGTCTCCTACGCCATGGCATCCTCTTTTCCTCCCCTCTCCCCCTCCTCATCCCTGTTGTCCTCTTGGCAGGTCCCCGGACTCGCACACGCTCAGTGGACATTCGCGCGCCGGAGATCACCGCCATCAGTGTATCGTGTGTGCCGTCATGTTTAGTGTTCAGTGTTTACCGTCACACTCCATCGTTCACCAGTGCCATCGTCTCCTTCAGTGTTTGTGCGTCGTCTCAACAGTTTGCAGTGTGGCTTATCGTCGAGTGTGAACGGCTCCGTGTTTGTTTCTCTGTGTCTCCTGTTTTATTGCCCGCCGTTTTGTAACTTTTATGTATTTCTCCTGTTTTTGCTGATTGTACCTTCTATGGCTGAAGAGCAGCGTAGTATGCTGCTGACAGCCTGCCTGCTGTACAGGCTTTAAAATAACAATAAAGTAAAAAAAAACATATACACATGGAGGCCCACGTCCCTACTGTTGCCATCCACCCCCACCGTCCTACCTTACCACCACAGGCCGTCCTCCTCCTCCGTGAATCCCGTCGTCTCTACCGTGCCTTCCTCCGCACGCGTGACCCGGACACCCTACGACGCCACCGGCAACTACAGCGACACATTCGAAATTTGCTCGCGGCCAAGAAACGCCGGGACTGGCGACAGACATGCACCCGTTTAACTGCTACCCTCCCTATAAACTCGTCCAAGTTCTGGACCGCCTTCCGTCGCCTTACCGGAACTAAACCCTCCCCCTACTATCCTCTTCTCCACGATGATCGCCCCTTTCCTGACGCCCTTAGTAAGGCCAATCACTTTGCCTCCTACCTGTCCGATGTGTTTTCCATCCCTGATGATCCCCAGTTCGATTACTCCCTCTTCCCATATATCCGCGATCGAACTGATACCTCTGTCCCTCCCCTCGCTCCTGGTTTCCAGTACTTGGACAACATTCCACACACGGACCTTAATGCCCCCATCACCACACAGGATCTCATCAATACACTCCGCACCAAACGCAACACCGCTCCTGGTCACGATCGTGTCACCTACCGTCACCTTCGTGAAGCTCCTGTCTCTTTTCTCTCCACCCTGGCCAGGCTCTACAATGTAGTCCTGTCCACCGGTTACTACCCCGACCTGTGGAAAACCTCCCGTATCCTCATGTTCCTCAAACCTGGCAAACCGCCGTCCGCCGTCTCCTCCTACCGTCCCATCAGCCTTACCTCAGTCTTCAGCAAGGTCCTGGAATCTATCCTCACCCGCCGCATCCACCAGCATCTCCGCCAGCACCGCCTCCTCCCCGTTACCCAGTGTGGCTTTCGGCCGTCCTTCTCTTCCGACGATCTTCTCCTTCACCTCACTCATCTCCTTTCCGAACAGCTCAATTCCCGTCGCTCCGCAATCTTCCTCTCTCTTGACCTCGAACGCGCATATGACCGCGTATGGCATTCCGGTCTCCTCTTCAAGCTCCAAACCTTCGCCCTTCCCATTAACTACGTTCGTCTGATCGGTTCCTTTCTCTCCCGCCGTCCTTCCTATGTCACCATCCATAACACCGATTCCTACACCTTTTTCCCCTCCGCCGGTGTGCCCCAAGGCTCCGTCCTCTCCCCCCTTCTGTACTTGTTGTACACGGCGGACATGCCGCCGCCGTCACCCCCCATCCACCTTCTCCAGTTTGCCGATGACACCGCCTTCCTTGCCCTTGCCCCCACCCTGCGACGCTCCCAACACCTTCTCCAATCCCATCTTGACCGGTTCACCGCTTGGTGCAACCAGTGGTTGCTCAAGGTCAATCCTTCCAAAACCCAGGCGATCATTGTAGGCAAAACCACTCCCTCCTTCCGCCTCCTTGATTTCTATCTCACCGTTTATGGCCGTCCCATCGCTCTCACCCCCACCCTTAAGTACCTTGGCGTCACCCTCGACCGTCGCCTCTCCTGGACTCCCCATCTCCAGACAATCCAAGCCAAGGCACGTTCCCGACTCCGTCTCCTCAAGCTCCTTTCCGGCCGAACGTGGGGTCTGGACCCCTCCACCATCCTCCACACCTATAAGTCCCTCATCCGCCCTATCCTCTGTTACGCCCATCCCGCCTGGATCTCCGCCCCCCCTTCCTTTTATAAATCCCTCCAAATCCTTGAACGCCATGCTCTCCGCCTTGCCTATCGCATCCGTCTCCCTTCCCCCACGCGGATCCTGTATGACCTTATCCCCTTCCCCCACCTCCTCCTCTTCCTCGAAAGGATACGCATCCTATACACCTCCCGTAAACTCGATCCTCCTCACCCGCTCGTCTCCCCGATCCTCTCCCACCCCCGCCCGCTGCCACGCCTGTACTCCCACGTCCCACCCGGTCTCCATCTCTCCACCCTCCTTACCCTCTCCCAAGGTGGCTTCCGCCAGCTCCCCCTCCCTGATGATGCCCTCCTCCCCTCCATCTACCCCTCCTACCAACTTTGATCCTCCCACCCTCCTCCTGTGCTTGCTCCTCGGGGCACCCTCCCTCCCTTCTCTCCCCTTTCCCTCTCTCCTCCTTTTCTCGTCCCTCGTCCCCCGGGCCCCCCCCTCCCCTGTCCCTATCCTCCTGTCCCCGTCTCCTAAGCCATGGCATCCTCTTTTCCTCCCCTCTCCCCCTCCTCATCCCTGTTGCTCTCTTGGCAGGTCCCCGGACTCGCACACGCTCAGTGGACATTCGCGCGCCGGAGATCACCGCCATCAGTGTATCGTGTGTGCCGTCATGTTTAGTGTTCAGTGTTTACCGTCACACTCCATCGTTCACCAGTGCCATCGTCTCCTTCAGTGTTTGTGCGTCGTCTCAACAGTTTGCAGTGTGGCTTATCGTCGAGTGTGAACGGCTCCGTGTTTGTTTCTCTGTGTCTCCTGTTTATTGCCCACCGTTTTGTAACTTTTATGTTTTTCTCCTGTTTTTGCTGATTGTACCTTCTATGGCTGAAGAGCAGCGTAGTATGCTGCTGACAGCCTGCCTGCTGTACAGGCTTTAAAATAACAATAAAGTAAAAAAAAAAAAAAAAAAAATCATATACACATGACTATTCGGCCACGATTTCGTGCGATGGATTAAACTGCCGAAACGGCGTAGTTTTTGGCAGGCACAGACTGGGGTAAAAGCCTGTGCCTTGGAAAGTATTTGAAAAGTTGTATGCGTAATTGAATAGTAGGTACTTTCCTTGATAGCAATGATTTTGACCTAATGAGATACAGAGTTTTACGCTTCCGAGCAGCGAGATTCCGAACAGCCGGGCTTGCAGAAGATAATAGGGGTCTCAACCCACACCCTCCGATATCCAGGCCTCACGGGGCAACTGTGAGGTCATTGCCTCTAGGTCGCTGCTGCAAACCAGCGTCAGCGCAAGAGCGTCTACTTCTTTCCCGAAAGTGTAACGGTGTGTCATTTACGAAGAAGTGGTGCCACTCTTTATCATTTACAAGGAAACTGTGTCGTTGCCATATGCTAAGGTGCAAAATGCATCTTAAGCTAGTTACAATACACTGTGGCTTCCTTCTGTTCTGCTGGAGGTCGTATGCAAACTTTTACTACGTGCGAAGAAAAACGTGGGGACAGAAACAGACACCATAGCGTGAAAATTACACTAAGAACAGAGTTACTGTGGCAGTGATATCTACACTAAAATTTAGTAGAAAAGATGTCATAATTATTCTGGTGATCGTAAGTTTAATTACTTCGACAAAAATTTGATTCACTGAGACATAAATGACTCATTCACACAGAGAAAGTAAAATTATGTTCTACTATTATTTTTTAAAAAAGCTTCAAATATTACCGAAAATTGTGAAATAGAATATAATAGACATACAAATAATAATAAATAAAATATAATAACATAAAATAAATAATAGAAATTCAATAGGAGAAAAGAATATAAAACAAAATATCGACACTCGATATAGGCGTTTCGATATAAATATGTCGGCGTTGAATTTCACGTCGTTGAAAATCGATATATTTTGGAAAGGATATCGATATTTTAGGAACAGCTCAAGATTTTATGGCCGCACTCCCTTTCCGTTCGACAGCTAGAGCGATACTAGCGCCCCGAGGGGTGAGAAAACAGTCACATGCGTCTTAAGGATAGTATTTTGTTTTTAGTTATTTTCTACTTAATTCAGGAAACAGCTGTCACATTTTTGCGTTCCATGTATTAGGAAGTTATCAAGAGACGTGAAGTATCATCAAATACATGTGAAAACAGCCCAACCACACTGGTTCAATGATGTAAGCTATAACTAATTCATTAAGAAATTCTTTGGGATACGTGTATTTGCAGCGTACTGCGCTGAAAGAAAGAGAATGTAAACGCATATGTCATGCACGAGTAGCACATGTTTCTGTTGTTATTGCCGTGGGCACTTTCCGAACCACTTAAAAAATTTTTATGGTGTCTCGTGATTTGCCCCTTTCTAACACATCGCTCGACTTCCTAATACACAATTATTCTTGTAAATGTAATTACTTTTGTTTCAAAACTGCACGTGTTGAAGATTGTAGCCGTACGCGGCCCAGGTTTAGCAAATCATTTTTGAAATGAATTTTTCCGTGTCGAGAAACAGTTTTAGTACTTCTGACGTTTTCCCTTAAGCTACAGTTGTGGGGGCTCATTTGTTAGGTTAAATAATTTAGGTATTACATTCCATATAGGTCTCCTACGTTCCACATTTACTGATGTGGCTGATAACATAGCGAATAAAACTCTGCTTTGTTGGGTAGATATAAGACGTATCTCTGCAGAAGGTCAGGTCTTCAGGAGTTTACTAGGACTTTCTTGTTACAGGAGAATCGTAAATAAACTGCCCTGTAATGTAGCGCTTCATACCGCCGAGGGTGCTTACAACAGAAACTCCCAATGGCAGCCCCATCAGATTTGGTGGCTCAATGGATAGCCCGTCTAAAAATGAACACAGATCAAGCATGGAAACAGGAAGAGAGTGTTCTGAACTGTGGAAAAAGAAAAAAATACGAATAGTGAACGGACAAGTGATTGACCTGAATAGCCACGGTGTTGTGGTTAAGTGGTCACGGTGTTGGACTATCAAGTAAAAGGGGCATGTTCAAAACTCTCTCGTGCCATTTACTTTTGTTTCTTTTTTTCACAACATTATGAACTGTCCGTCTCGTCAATGTTTCTTCTCTTTCTGTTGGCTAAGCAGTTGTCATACTATACGTTGATTACAGAATATGAGTCATGTGGTAAGAATACGTTACCGTCGCAAGTAAACATGATGAATAGTGGGAGCAGTTGAGATACCACACACACACGTCTCACTGAAATGAAAACTACTAATAAAACGCGTGAATTATATTACGACAAAGGAGTGAAAACTTCCTACATGGAACGCAACTTAAAAAGACGTTAAAACGTATGTTTTGACAGAGCACAGAGAAACTGAGTGACTGTGAAACTGTTGCGTTCATTTGTTGCAGCTTATGTGACAAATTGTTATACAGGGTGTTACAAAAAGGTACGGCCAAACTTTCAGGAAACATTCCTCACACACAAATAAAGAAAAGATGTTATGTGGACACGTGTCCGGAAATGCTCAATTTCCATGTTAGAGCTCATTTTAGTTTCGTCAGTATGTACTGTACTTCCTCGATTCATCGCCAGTTGGGCCAATTGAAGGAAGGTAATGTTGACTTCGGTGCTTGTGTTGACATGCGACTCATTGCTCTACAGTACTAACATCGAGCTCACCAGTACGTAGCATCAACAGGTTAGTGTTCATCACGAACGTGGTCTTGCAGTCAGTGCAATGTTTACAAATGCGAAGTTGGCAGATGCCCATTTGATGTATGGATTAGCACGGGGCAATAGCTGTGGCGCGGTACGTTTGTATCGAGACAGATTTCCAGAACGAAGGTGTCCCGGCAGGAAGACGTTCGAAGCAATTAATCGGCGTCTTAGGGAGCACGGAACATTCCAGCCTATGACTCGCGACTGGGGAAGACCTAGAACGACGAGGACACCTGAAACGAACGAGGCAATTCTTCGTGCAGCTGACGATAACCCTAATGTCAGCGTCAGAGAAGTTGCTGCTGTACAAGGTAACGTTGACCACGTCACTGTATGGAGAGTGATACGCGAGAACCAGTTGTTTCCGTACCATGTATAGTGTGTGCAGGCACTATCAGCAGCTGATTGGCCTCCACGGGTACACTTCTGCGAATGGTTCATCCGACAATGCGTCAATCCTCATTTCAGTGCAAATGTTGTCTTTACGGATGAGGCTTCATTCCAACGTGATCAAATTGGAAATTTTCACAATCGACATGTGTGGGCTGACGAGAATCCGCACGCAATTGTGCAATCGCGTCATCAACACAGATTTTCTGTGAGCGTTTGGGCAGGCATTGTTAGTGATGTCTCAATTGGGCCTCACGTTCTTCCACCTACGCTCAATGGAGCACGTTATCATGATTTCATACGGGATACTCTACCTGTGCTGCTAGAACATGTGCCTTTACAAGTACGACACAACATGTGGTTCATGCACGATGGAGCTCCTGCACATTTCAGTCGAAGTGTTCGTACGCTTCTCAACAACAGATTCGGTGACCGATGGATTGGTAGAGGCGGACCAATTCCGTGGCCTCCACGCTCTCCTGACCTCAACCCTATTGACTTTCTTTTATGGGGCATTTGAAAGCTCTCGTCTACGCAACCTCGGTACCAAATGTAGAGACTCCTCGTGCTCGAATTGTGGACGGCTGTGATACAATACGCCATTCTCCAGGGCCGCATCAGCGCATCAGGGATTCCGTGCGACGGAGGGTGGATGCACGTATCCTCGCTAACGGAGGACATTTTGAACATTTCCTGTAACAAAGTGTTTGAAGACACGCTGGTACGTTCTGTTGCTGTGTGTTTCCATTCCATGATTAATGTGAAGAGAAGTAATAAAATGAGCTCTAACATGGAAAGTAAGCGTTTCCGGACATATGTCCACATAACATATTTTCTTTCTTTGTGTGTGAGGAATGTTTCCTGTAAGTTTGGCCGTACCTTTTTGTAACACCCTGTATTTTCAGGATTTCCTTGGAACTGATGACATTCATACGAACACCTATACCGGGCAAGGAGGCATATCTCACTCACTCATCAGGCGTACAAATTAGATGCGTCGGTAAGAGGTTCTTACCACATGACACACCTACTGTCACTAATGCCGTGTATGACACATCAGACGTGTTTTCTGATGGAGGTTTCGGTTGACCTGTCGCCTTGTCCTCAAACGTTTGCGGTTCCCATTTGAAAGACAATTCCTTTCCGCTTCTAATAGAGAAGTTGCGCAGAATCAACTGTCAATGTAGGTCCCATTCTTACACCCTGTTGTTGCAAACGGATGTTACACCACAAAACAGACACAAATTTGAATATAGCGAACAAAGAAAAAGCAAGTTGGCACGAGGTGGGTTTGAACACCACTCTCCCGCGTGGCGGCCCATCACCGTGATGCTACTATTTGTTTTACGTTATTGTTCATTGCATTTTTTCGGGGCGGATATCCCATGACACCCGTTCTAGTTGTATCACAGAGGGCACTTAACCCTTTCCCCAAACACGCTGAGCTACCGTGCCAGCCCTTGACCACAACGCCGTTGCTGCACTACAAGTACTAAAGAAACTGGTATAGGCATGAGTATTCAAATACAGGGATATGTAAACAGGCAAAATATGGCAATACGGTTGGCAACGCATATGTAAGACAAGCGTCTGGCGATGTTGTTACATCGGTTACTGCTGCTGCAGTGGCAATGGAAAGATTTAAGTGAGTTTGAACGTGGTGTTACAGTCGGCGCACAAGCAATGGGACACAGCATCTCCGAGGTAGCGATGAAGTGGAGATTTTCCCGTACGACCATTTCACAAGTGTACCAAGAATGCCAGGAATCCGCTAAAACATCAAATCTCCGACATCTCTCCGGCCGGAAAAAGATCCTGCGAGAAAGGGACTTACGACGACCGAAGAGAATCGTTCGACATGACAAGAGTGCAACCCTTCCGCAAATTGCTGCAGATTTCAGTGCTGGGCCATCAACAAGGTTCAGCGTGTGAACCATTCAGCGAAACATCACCCATATGCGCTTTCGAAAGCCCGCTTGCGTACTCTCGATGACGGCACAACACGAAGCTTTATTCCTCGTCTCGGCCCGTCAACGCCGATACTGGACTGTTGATGACTGGAAACACGTCGCTGGTCGTGATGAGACTCGTTTCAAATTGTATCGAGCGGATGGACGTGTGTGGGTATGGAGACAACCTCGTGAATCCATGGACCCTGCATGTCAGCAGGGGACTGCTCAAGCTGGTGGAGGCTGTGGAATGGTATGGGGCGAGTGCAGTTGGAGTGATATGGGATCTAGATACGACTCTGACAGGTGACACGTACGTAAGCATCCTGTCTGATCGCCTGCATCCATTCATGTCCATTGTGCATTCCGACGGACTTCGGTTATTAGAACAGGACAATGCGACACCCAAACAGAGTGGGTTCAGGAACACTCTTCTGAGTTTAAACACTACCGCTGCCCACAAAACTCCCCAGACGTCAACATTATTTCGCATATCTGGGATGCCTTGCAACGTGCTGTTCAGAAGAGTTCTCCAGCCCCTCGTGCTCTTCAGGTTTTATGGACAGCCCTGCAGGATTCATGGTGTCAGTTCCCTCCAGCACTACTTCAGACATTAGTCGAGTCCATGCCACGTCGTGTTGCGGCACTTCTTCTGCGTGCTCGCGGGGGCCCTACACGATATTAGGCAGGTGTACCAGTTTCTTTGGCTCTTCAGTGTAGTTACAAGTAGTTCGAGCTTTCATTGTCCATAGATTATTGGTTCAATTATTAAAGAAATCATAAAAATGTATCGACTTTTATGCAAATTTCAAATGTACTCTAAATATAAATATACTGTAAATAATCGGGATTTCAGTTTTGAAAGGAAAGAAAAACCTAAGTTTTAACAAGTTGAAGATGATGAAAAGAGCGTACATGAAATCCATTTCGCCAAAGATAACGCTGTAGCTTGCAGTAAGCTTCGTAGTATTGATCTCACTGGTAGCTTGTCACTGTCATTCATCTGTCTCGATTGTCGTTGGGAAGGAATAGAAGTTCTAATGATATCAGCAAATGTCTTGCATGCCTAGTCTGCGTCTAAATCTGGGAGGTATCTTCTGGACGTGAACGTAATGCTCTCGCCATGTAAAGTCCACCTACTCTACGTGTGGCTTCTTCTGCTTTGTCACAATGCGTGCCATGTTGCGAGTCTTAAGGGAGGAAAGGAGGTGGTAAGTACATTGCGCTTTCTCAAAGTTCGATAGTCAACGTAACTGTTTCGTCTTAAGTATCCAAACACCTGAAACGTACATGCGTAAACGTGAAATTGAGGTTTAAGATCGTGGAATTGTCACAAATATATAGAGCAATACTGAGTCTGCCATTTCGCTCGGAATTAATCAAGATCTACAAACTGTAATAAGAAATCAAGTCGTTTCTCGATGGAGTAACTGATTATGTAGACATCCATCGAGACTTAGCGTAGTTTGGCGATTTGTATTAGTGAATAAGGTTTTTCTTTTATTCGTACCGTTTGTCGCGGTGTCATTACAACCACAATCTAATACAATTGCGACATTCATTACTGTGGATATTTTTACCGTCTTGACAGCTGGTGTGATACTAGCGCCCCAAGCGACCAGAAAGCGACCGCAAAAGTAAAGTTGGTTTTTGACGGTTTTTCTAATCGATTAGCGAAATAATTGTTAAATTTTTGCATTCGAAGCATTAGTAAGTTGGCAAGAGACATGAATGACCGTGAAACACATGTAGGAACAACCGAATTTTCCTGGTTCAATGCCTCCCGTAGTGGACGAGCGGTTCTAGGCACTACAGTTGTAAGTAGGCTGTTTAGGTTTTCTTATTGGTAACGCCACGTAGCGCTCTGTATGAATATCACTGGCTGTGCTGTGTGCAGTCTGTGGCTAGTTTGCATTGTTGTCTGCCATTGTAGTGTTGGGCAGCTGGATGCGAACAGCGCGTAGCGTTGTGCAGATGGAGGCGGGCTGCCAGCAGAGGTGGATGTGGGGAAGTGAGATGGCGGATTTTTTAGAATGGATAATCTGGAGGTGTGTCCATCAGAAACAGTACATTTGTACGAATGGATGTCATGAACTGCTATATATATTATGACTATTAAGGTAAATACATTGTTTGTTCTCTATTAAAATCTTTCATTTGCTAACTATCCCTATCAGTAGTTAGTGCCTTCCGTAGTTTGAATCTTTTATTTAGCTGGCAGTAGTGGCGCTCGCTGTATTGCAATAGTTCGAGTAACGAAGAATTTTGGTGAGGTAAGTGATTTGTGAAAGGTATAGGTTCATGTTAGTCAGGGCCATTCTTTTGTAGGGATTTTTCAAAGTCAGATTGCGTTGTGCTAAAAATATTGTGTGTCAGTTTAAGCACAGCCTTGTACAAATTTTTCTAAGGGGACGTTTCATCATTATGATGCTATGTTTTACACGGTCTTGTGTAGCATGAGACCAATACGGTGAGAGGAAGGCATGATAAAATACATATATCTTTCCGTGCGAGCTCTGATACCTCTTATCTTATTATAATGATCGTTTCTTTCTATGTAGGTGGGCGTCAGCAAAATGTTTTCGCATTTGGAGCAGAAAACTAGTGATTGTAATTTCGTGAGAAGATTCCGCCTCAACCGAAAATGCCTCTCTGCAAGCTGTCACGTCTCCTTCTGTTTACTAGCGATGTTTTTGTTCTTAAAGAACACGACATTCTCTAGGAAATATTTGTAGGTTACAAGAAAATTGTAAATGAACTGTTCCATAATGCAGCAGTTCACATCTGCTAGGTATGCTAGGAAACTAAAAAAGAAAAATGTGATGTCTTCTTCTTCTTGTTGTTCCAATGTGCAGCGCTACATACGCTTCCGTTTGTGAAAACCATTCTAAAGACCAATATAAACAATTACGCAACGCTTTCGCTTTTAAAAGATCTCACCGAACTCAACAGTGTAACTTCCTGGCCGCTAGGTGCGCTGCAACCGCTGTGGGTAACAAGAAAGAAATGGAGCGCCATGACTGTTATGATTAGATTAGATTTAATAGATTAATACCAGTTCCATGGATCATGAATACGATATTTCGTAATGATGTGGAACGAGTCAAATTTTCCAATACATGACATAATTAAGTTAATTTAATAACATACTTAAGTTAATATAACAACCTTTTTTTTCCTTAATTTATATCTTAAAAATTCCTCTATGGAGTAGAAGGAGTTGTCATTCAGAAATTCTTTTAATTTCTTCTTAAATACTTGTTGGTTATCTGTCAGACTTTTGATACTATTTGGTAAGTGACCAAAGACCTTAGTGCCAGTGTAATTCACCACTTTCTGTGCCAAAATTAGATTTAATCTTGAATAGTGAAGATCATCTTTTCTCCTAGTATTATAGTTATGCACACTGCTATTACTTTTGAATTGGGTTTGGTTGTTAATAACAAATTTCATAAGAGAGTATATATACTGAGAAGCTACTGTGAATATCCCTAGATCCTTAAATATATGTCTCTAGGATGATCTTGGGTGGACTGCAGCTATTATTCTGATTACATGCTTTTGTGCAATAAATACTTTATTCCTCAGTGATGAATTACCCCAAAATATGATGCCATATGAAAGCAATGAGTGAAAATAGGCGTAGTAAGCTAATTTACTAAGATGTTTATCACCATGTTAAGACTGTGCCACAGCTGTAGTCTTTCCTTGTTTCGCGGTACTTGGTTCGTTCCCATTTCGATAAATAGTTAAAGTTCTTTTGTGATAACCGTTCCAATTTTCTGCTGTCCCAGGAGCAACGGTCAATATTCAGAGATATGACAGGAATGATCATTCGAAGCAAAAATGTCTATTAAACATGAGCTCTAACATGCATACCTTAACAGCTATGAGCACTTCGTCATCTCAGATGCTGTTAAACCAATCTCTTCTATTGCAGCTCTTTGTTTTCTATATTTTGGGAGGTGTTCAGGGTCAAACGAAGAATGGGATAAAACTCGTCGGCTTTGACTAATGACGTCATATTTTAGTCATAGATATTAATTTATTTTCGAATGATAGGTAATAAATTGGTTACTTTCTGTGGTAATAATCGTAACTAGGAATAAATGAATGTTTTATTAAGAAATAAATAATGTGTACGATTTTTGATGCTGGTGGTAATTTTGAATCACTTGCGTAGGTCTTGCGAATTATACCTGTGTCTGATAGTCAGTTGTTCTAATTGCTGTTTCCTCTGCACTCTTGTACTATGTAGGTCAGCTGAAGAAGTATTGGCGAAAGAAGAAGAAGTGACATACGCATAACTGGCATCACGTACCTCAGTTGAATTACGATGGTTGTATCCTGTTCTTCAGCTGACCTATACATGTATATAGGATACAAGTACTTTATTAAATGGCTCTGAGCACTACGAGACTCAACTGCTGAGGTCATTAGTCCCCTAGAACTTAGAACTAGTTAAACCTAACTAACGTAAGGACATCACAAACATCCATGCCCGAGGCAGGATTCGAACCTGCGACCGTAGCGGTCTTGCGGTTCCAGACTGCAGCGCCTTTAACCGCACGGCCACTTCCGCCAGCAGTACTTTATCGCCTTCGCTGGTACTAGTATCGTATTCTTCCACTGGACTATGTAGGTCACCTGAAGTACAGGATACAAATTTTATGTTTGTCTCTTTTGTCGGCTTCGCTAGTACTAGTATCCTATTTTTCAGTTGACGCTAGTACCAACGAAGGTGAAAAACTGATAAACGTAAAACTCGTGTATGTATCAACATAGACACTCCATGCCAATGTGAGATATATCACTTTATACTAGGGTTTTCTACTGTAAGAGAAAGCGATATGCCTCACACTACATTCGAAATAATTGATGTACATGATACATGTGCACGATCTGTTGCCACTGTACTTCAAATGTTTGTTTCTCAACATTCGTCTATGCTTTTAAATCTTTGCAATGCAAGATGTGTGGTAACGTGTGACATCATCGATTAAAGCCGACGGGTTGTATCCCATTCTTCAATATTCCCACACTTTTTCATCTTCGCTGCTGAGAAATGATCTCTCCTACTGAACGTGTGCTCATAGCCTTTTCAGTTAAGCATTTTAGAGCTCATGTTTACTACACTCCGTTCGTCATAAGAATAAACCTGTTGTAAACAAACACAAACGCGACGATTGATGAGAAGCCGTAGCACTCGTAGACTGGTGTTGTTATGCTCTTCGAAGTACACTACTGGCCATTATAATTGCTACACCAAGAAGAAACGCAGATGATAAACAGGTATTCATTGGACAAATATATTATACTAGAATTGACATGTGATTACATTTTCACGCAATTTTGGTGCATAGATCCTGAGAAATCAATACCCAGAACAACCACCTCTGGCCGTAATAACGGCCTTGATACGCCTGGGCATTGAGTCAAACATAGCTCGGATGGCGTGAACAGGTACAGCTGCCCATGCAGCTTCAATACGATACCACAGTTCATCAAGAGTAGTGACTGGCGTATTGTGACGAGCCAATTGCTCGGCCACCATTGACCAGACGTTTTCAACTGGAGAGAGATTTGGAGAATGTGCTGGCCAGGGCAGCAATCTAAACATTTTCTGTATCCAGAAAGGCCCGTACAGGAACTGACCTGCAACATGCGGTCGTGCATTATCCACCTGAAATGTAGGGTTTCGTAGGGATCGAATGAAGGGTAGAGCCACGGGTCGTAACACATCTGAACTGTAACGTCCACTGTTCAAAGTGCCGTCAATGCGAACAAGAGGTGACGGAGACGTGTAACCAATGGCACCCCATACCATCACGCGAGGTGATACGCCAGTATGGCGATGACGAATACACGCTTCAAATGTGCGTTCACCGCGATGTCGCCAAACACGGACGCGACCATCATGATGCTGTAAACAGAACCTGGATTCATCCGGAAAAATGACGTTTTGCCATTCGTGCACCCAGTTTCGTCGTTGAGTGCACCATCGCAGGCGCTCCTGTCTCTGATGCAGCGTCAAGGGTAACCGCAACCATGGTCTCCGAGCTGATAGTCCGTGCTGCTGCAAACATCGTCGAACTGTTCGTGCTGATGGTTGTCTTGCAAACGTCTTCATCTGTTGACTCAGGGATCGAGACGTGGCTGCACGATGCGTTACAGCCGTCAGAATAAGATGCCTGTTATCTCGACCGCTAGTGATACGAGGCCGTTGGGATCCAGCACGGCGTTCCGTTTTACCCTCCTCAACCCACCGATTCCATATTCTGCTCACAGTCATTGGATCTCGACCGACGCGAGCAGCAATGTCGCGATACGATAAACCGCAATCGCGATAGGCTACAATCCGACCTTTATCAAAGTCGGAAACGTGATGGTACGCATTTCTCCTCCTTACACGAGCCATCACAACATCGTTTCACCAGGCAACGCCGGTCAACTGCTGTTTGTTTATGAGAAATCGGTTGCAAACTTTCCTCATGTCAGCACGTTGTAGTTGTCGCCACCTGCGCCAACCTTGTGTGAATGCTCTGAAAAGCTAATCATTTGCATATCACAGCATCTTCTTCCTGTCGGTTAAATTTCGCCTCTGTAGCACGTCATCTTCGTGGTGTAGCAATTTTAATGGCCAGTAGTGTAGGTACTATTTCTGTATTAGGAACATAAAATACATAAGATATGTATTACTGCTAAGTTACGTTAAATGAAACTTTAAGATATTCAAATGCAGTAACAGCCATCAACGATTTTCTTAATCACCCTTTAGCAACGTAGTTTTCATTTCAAAAATCGTGTGCAGTTACAGCTTCTGCAGTGTTGTGCTCTGATTGTCGCGTTGGTAATGAGCACTACGAAAATGGCTGAGGCTGCTTCCTGTTCCGTAGAGGCCAGTCGGAGTGGCCGAGCGGTTCTAGGCGCTACAGTCTGGAACCGCGCGACCACTACGGTCGCAGGTTCGAATCTTGCCTCGGGCGTGGATGTTTGTGATGTCCTTAGGTTAGTTAGGTTTAAGTAGTTCTAAGTTCTAGGGGACTGATGACCTCAGAAGTTAAGTCCCATAGTGCTCAGAGCCATTTGAACCATTTTTTTCTTGTTAGTTCTCAGGCCAAATCCCGCAGGTTGGCTCCAGGTCAGTTCTCCTGTAAAAATGCAGAATTTGTATGATGTGCTCGATGCTGTGAAAATGATAGTTTTTCATGTTTCTACGGTACTTGTCTACCTCTGGGGTATAAAACGATGGAAATAGTCCAAATAAAGAGTATTTGGTTCTTCATTTTTGCATTAAAAATTAAGTTGTTATGTTTTCTTACATCAATCAACTTTTATGAATAGTCTTTCATAAAACATCGATAGTTAGGAATTTGTATTTGAAATGGAAACAGGAATTTCGCGTCCAATATGTAATTAGAAACAAGAAGTCATGCATTATTCATAGAAAATGATGATAAGTTTTATAATTACGAGACCTAAGGATTTCAAATTGAAAGAGAGGAAAAAATAATGCATTTAGAGGAACGGCCCAAGTGTGACACTGAAGCATGGGAGCGTGTAGCCAACTGATCCCAACCCTCCTCATGCCTGTCACGAATGGCGAATGTTAAAAATGATTGTCGGTAGCGTTAGCTCTAATTTCTCCAATTTTTTCGTTGTGGTCATTTCGCGAAATGTTTGAGGGAGGAAGTAACGAGCCGTCCGACTCATCCCTTCTCGAAATTTCAGCAGCAAAACTCTCCGTGGTACACAGCGCCTCTCTTGTAGCGTGTGCCGCTGGAGTTTGTTGGGCACCCCTGCGACGCTCTCGCGCCGACCAAACAATGACGAGACGAAACGCGCCGCTCTTCGTTGGATCTCCTCTGTCTCTCCTATCAGCCCTACCCGGTAAGCGTCCCAGATTGTAGAACAGTACCCAAGGATCGATCGTACAAGCATCTTGTAAGCCACGTGTTTCGTGGATGCGTTGCATTTCCTAATCCTTCTCGTTATGAGACTACTCCTTGGTTTACATGGTCATTCCACATAGGGTTGCTCTAGATAGTTACTCCTAGATATTTTAAGGTAGATACTGCTTCCATCAATTTGTAATCAATAGTAGCCGGCCGCAGTGGCCGAGCGGTTCTAGGCGCTACAGTTTGGAACCGCGCGACCGCTACGGTCGCAGGTTCGAATCCTGTCTCGGTCATGGATGTGTGTGATGTCCTTAGGTTAGTTAGGTTTAAGTAGTTCTAAGTTTTAGGGGACTGATGACCACAGCAGTTAAGTCCCGTAGTGCTCAGAGCCATTTGAACCATTTAATCAGTAGTGTAGTTGGGCAGCAGTGGATTTCTTTTCCCATCTATGCGCAATATGTTACATTCATTGACGTTCTGGGTCAACTCACAGAGGCTGCAGCATTCATCAGTCCTCTGCAGGTCATTAAGCAAATCGATACTGTCTTCTGGCGTCGCCACTCTCTTATAGATCGCCGTATCGTCCGCAAACAGTGTCGTAAAGCTTCCAACTATAACACTACCACAAGTCGGCTAGAAAACCTCTTGTTCAGTATATCGTTTGACACTTTAGTGACACATCCACGCACAGGGATGCAAAGCGTAATTCTATCACAACAGACAGCGGAATGAATGTTTGAAATATCGTCTGCCACAATACGTAGAGGGGGGTGCACAGTGCCGCTATTTGTGATTCACGTATCGAAGTCCAGTGCGTCCTCCCCACACTTCTCGTAAATGATTTGTAGTCGACTTTCTTACCTCTGGTCTCGTAAGAGTTGCCCCAGTAGGTTTCTCCTCCACCGGTCGCGAGCTCAAACGTTTGAGCTGTAAACAGTGCATAATACTTTGACGGTTGGGTAGTCTGAATCTTAAAATGATAGGATTCCAACTAAATATCCAACTTTATTTGACCTACCGCAATATTAGTAAGACGTTGTCTAAAGCTACTCTATCGTTAGTATCCGTGACAAGATTCCCGGTCATTAATCGTTAGTTCCCGAGCACCACTAACGCCTCAAAAATGCTTCAACGATCCAAGAACCAACATGAGAACCCACGGACAAATCTAACAATTGAATCTGTCTTTATGTGGAGCTGCACACCCTAGTTCACATGTTGCTGTTTTGGAAGTATCTACATCGAGACGTATTTACGAGCACCGAATATTCACCGTCACGTCTACATCTACATTCCCGTACGTACACTGCAAGCCACTGTGAAGTGCATGGCATTGGGTACTTGGCAGGGTAACAAATCTTGAATTTTTTTTTAACGCATTGCGTTAAGGGCGAGTGCTGAGACGTCTCCGTGCTGTGGCCGGCCTGAGTCTGCCTTCAGCCTCCTTACGGCAGCGACGAGTAGTGGCTGGAGAGCGCCTCTGGACTCCTCGCTTAGCAGTCGCCTGCGACATTTCGTAAGCGGCCTGTCGTGGGACAGCTTGCGTCTCTCATCATTGAGTTGTTTCAGCAATTGCGCGACACTCTCCTGTGGGTCAAACAGACATATCACGATTTCTGCTGCCCTTCCTTGTAGACGTTCATTAGCCGCTGTCGGTTCTGTGTGGTATGGGTCCCACACAGTTGAGTATCGTGGTATGACGGGACCCACAGATGTTTCGTAACCGATATCGGAGGTCCGAAGTGATCGTCACTATATTTCAGACCAGCTCACTAGTTTTCAGTCCGTAAGGATCTGGTAAAGCAACAACTAAGATGACATGTAACAAGAAAAAGTGCCCCCAGAATAGCTCTAGGTCGAAAAGTTTGTTACAATCGGAGACGGAATTTCGGACGTTCACCGTATTTCTGTCGCGTCAAATTTCAACAAAAATGCAAGATTACGATGATAACCACCGTCGGCTTTTGCCACAACAACTGACTGGAATCCTGCTAGGACTCTGTTTCTGCACAACGAGATGTAAATAATTCTGCAAATTCCTGTCTAGTCTCTTAACCCTAAGACAATACCCGCCCTGACAGTTAAAGTTATTGTTCAGTTTCATACCCTGACGGCCTCCGTTGACGGAAATGTAAAATATGAGCGCCGACAGTTGGATTTGAAGTAATGTGAATAATTGTGGCTAAAACTTAACAGCGCATGTTTATAATCATTACTAACTATTCTTTCTCATAACTTGAGCTACACATATCGGGGTAACGCGATGTTTCCACTACTTTCACACGTGCTTGTGAGTGTCGGCGAGCAATTGCACCATAAGCAGCGACGAAAACTCATCGCCATGCGAAAGGCATATACTGACGTCAAACACATCTGCGATGCTATAATTGCTGTATTCTTCAGTAAATGTCTGGGCTAAACGTAGCGTAGCGATATAAAGAAAAATCGTGATAAAACAAAAAATAACATTATACAAAAAAAAAAAAAATGTTAGACAGTACCTATTGAAATTAGGAACAAAAACCACTAATTTAACTTAAATCAGAGAACCTCATTTATGGTAAATACATTGTAGATATCGTGTGCAAATTGCGACCGTCGATTATCTACTGTATAATAAAATATTTTAACAGAAAATGAAAAAGCGGCGTCGTATATCACTAACAGAGTATATTTAAGTAACAATTCTATTTTTGCAAGGAGTATTTATTACTTTCATCAAAAACTTGACAACGAAGGTGGGAATATTGCAGGTGGTGCATTCAACAGTGACAACTTTTTGTGTGCAACCAGTGTTTATGTTTTTAGGATACAAAGATTACATTCACCTTACAAGGATGTGGTATAAATTCTCCCATTTAAAACAATTGAGGCTTATGTAGTTTTCTCATACATAAAAGAAGTAATTTTTAAATTAGAAGCAGCTTGATGTGAGGTAGTTGGGTTAGTGGGAGACAATAATTCAATTTATAGAAAAGCAATATCTAACTTTAGCACTCCGCCAGAAGTAAAGGTAAAGTGCTGTCAACCTGCAAGGTCTTCTGCAGATCGCCCACTGTACTATTTTGGGGATACCGTTCATCTTTTAAAGTGTATTTGTAACAACTGGTTCAATGAAAAGGAGCGGATTCTGTGTTTTCCTGATTTCAGTAGGAGCATGGAGGGAGGTTGAAAAGGATGATTTATTACAATAGAGAAACTCTCTAGCTTTAAAATCTCTGTTTCCAAATTCAATTGAAAGGCAAGGTGCTAAACAAGTGCTTTTTAATGATATGACAGTTGTTGCTTTGCAGAGACTTGGCTCGAAGAAAGGAATTCAAAATTTTTAAAGTGCTGTAAAATTTATAAGAATAATAAAACTTCAGTGGTGTACTGTGAATGCGAAAACATTACTTAAGGGTCAGAGGCTAAGAAATGTTTTTCAGGAAACTGCAACTTCTTATTCCTATCACATATTTGATTTTTTAAAGAGCTTTGTGTCTTGGTTAGGTTTATGGCATGGGTTGTATGATAACAGGAAACTTTCTAAAGAAACACGCTTTGCTTTAAGACATACAACAGCTGCTTTGACTGATTTCAGTAGTTACTGGCTGTCTATTGGCTCCTTGGAAGAGTATAGACTGACTGTTTGGAATTAAGTGGGGGAAAATACCATATTTCTCTTAGACAGGCTTTTGAAACTGAGCAAAAACCTAGTGCTGAGAGCACAGTCTATGGTAGTTGGAGATGTGGTTATTTACGTGTCATTTAGTTTTGAAACAACTTTTGAAATCCAGGGGTTAAATGATATCCCAGTACCAGATTTATTAAGTTTGGTGGTAGATGAGAATGATGTTGAAGGGATAGTGGAGGACAAATGGCTGTTATTTCACTACATATCAGGATACTGCTCACACCAAGTGCTGAAAAAAAACCTCACTGTGAGTATTGCACTGTGAGTATTTCTTATTTCAGATGATGTAAAGCAAGATGATCCTATGATAACGGCAAAGGATCGAGGAGGCTTGGCATATCCCAAAGAAGATGTATCATGTCTAACATATGTTTATTTAACTTTTCAAAAAATGTAAAAGAACATCAAATTTTGTTTCTCCAATAGGGAAATCAAAGGTGTGTACTTCTGAAGGTAGCATCCTGTAATATTCCCAGTGATTTGTTTGGTGGATTTCAATGTGAAAAACGAACATAGTCTTGAATCTATCAGGTGTTCCATACTGCTCTGTTGTGTAAATATCATATTAAATAATCATATTAAGAGAAGAAATTATGCAGCTATGAAGAAAAATTTAAAAGTTTTTTAAAAGAAGTAAAAACATCATTAGAGCATACTTGAATTTTTTTATTGATCTGTAGGAGAGTGTATTGGAAATCACATTATGAGGTGAAATAAAAAGTCAGTTTTATATTTTTAAATAATTATTCCATTTCTTCCCACCCCTCGCTTTCTGTGTGTGTGCTTTTTTTTTCTGCCTGATGTGTGTAACAGAATATCTCTATTATTTTTAAGGGTCATGAAAGTGTGTTTTCTTACTCATTGATGACATTACATGAATCAATAGATTCCAAAATATTTGCATTGATTTGTGTGCCGCTCTTTAGATGTTTATTTGTATGAAAGAAAATTTTGGTGGCTAGGTTTCAGCTAATTCGGTAATTTTCCATTAATAAAAAATGAACATGGTAGGCTGCCTCTATATTTTGCAATTAGTGAATCACATCTGCACCCGTTTCCCATTAAGAGATGTTAATGTTTTATTCTGATTAAACATATACGTTTTAACATAAAAATGCGAATACGTGGACTGCTAATTGTAGCACAAAATGGTGCAAATTGCGATTTATGTTTTGTCAATCTACGAGCCTATGTTAAAATTACAAAGCTGCACTTAAAAAAAAGTCGAAATATTGCAAACATGAGATTTGCAGTGATAATAGGAATCAGTGAAAGAAATTATGACCATATTTATTTTACGTTGTTTTAAATGATAATTTACGTTTATGCAAGACGCAGGAAGTAATGATATATTCACTTAAATGGACACTCCATGTTGCAGGGCATCCCAAAGTACAGATATTGTTTGACTCCTGTTGTGACGTCACAACGCATGCTGTGAGGCTTTGTTTCCAGGAGGCAAGCTATACGCTAAAAACTGCACGTCGAGTAACGATCGTTCAGGACAAACATGAGGCTACTTACCGTGCTGCCATCTTGTTGCGCCGACTTGCAACAGGGTGTAGTTACGTGGCATACCGCTCGATGGCAGGACCAGCCGTGGCTGATTTCATTCCGTTTTCTTGCGCTTTGCAGGAACATGTCTTAACCAATTGAAGTTTTCATAGTTGCATGCATTTCTTACTTTGTTTTATTTACACTCTTGATATATGCGACAGTTAAGTGCAATGATTCGAAATGGTGTAGAAATGTTGTGTACCTCGTTGCAGACGAAATTATGGAAATGAGCCACGAGTAGCGGTGTTTTTTTCTCCTAAAATGTCAGAACTCCAGCAGAACTGGATAGCTCACTGCAATACATCATGAAAATTTCCATGTTACCCATAATTCAAAGGTAAGCTCAGCGTCTTTACAAGTCACTTAGATTGTGTCATGGTATGAGTGCTTTAATACAGAGAGCAAGAACAACTTGTCATGTGTTCGTGTGTGAGTGATGTCCAGTTGTTCAGGAACAACGTGATTTCAGTTGACCTGATGCCAATCTATAGCAGAGCTATTTCACTGTATATAGTACCGAATCACTAGCGGACTGTGATATACTTATGCAGCTTTATAACTCAAAATACTGAGTCAGTATTGAACTATTTGTTCTGAAAATAACCGACACTAATAGCATCTGTGCGTTAGTGGCAACCTTGCCGTTGGGTGTTATCACTTGTAGCTAATAAAATGTTTTTGTAAAATTTCAAGGTCTGCAAACTCCATTTCGCTGATGACCTCATTCAGAGACGTGGTGAATATTTCTACACATCCACAGGAAAGAAATATTCTGTGCCTCTTCTGAAACCTCGCCTTAGACCAGCAACTGTACCATGGATTCTACCTAACTCTTCTGGAGTACCTTTCGTCACCTCCTTTTTCATTGGAAGAGCCTGGAAAACAGACACTAAGTACTAGCTATTGTAGCCAATGTAACAACTTATGCCCAGTATGAACAGGAAAGACATTTCGTAGACTTGAATGTTTTTCTTCAGTGCTTGGAGGGGATCAAGCTGCTCAAAGAGTGGCATACTATAAAGTCAGATAGTGTCATTAGTTTTGCTCTAATAGAAACAACAGTTACTCTTACACTTTAATGTTCTGTTGTGGTGAATACTGGCCCAAGTATGCAGTTACATCTTGGTAATGTGTAACCACAAAACCTGGTACAAGGAAGTTCCCATTAACAATAAACCATTTGAACCTGGTATGCATACCCTGAGTCCAACAGACCTGCAGACAGTAGAAACTTTTAATTACAATATCAAAGACTTAAAATTGTGGCCCAACTCATTGGGTATGCTCTCTTGCAGTATTCAGTAACACATTAAATGTACCACTAGAAATCCATGTCATCAGTTATAAGTGTTACATACATTGTCATCTTTATACCACATACTTATATAACCTATTATATACATATAGCTATGGTTTATGTTGCAGCGTTATCAAATTAGACTGGGCTGTAATCGATTACGTTTTGTTG
The DNA here is from genome assembly GCF_023864345.2 of Schistocerca serialis cubense. NCBI lineage: Eukaryota > Metazoa > Arthropoda > Insecta > Orthoptera > Acrididae > Schistocerca > Schistocerca serialis. Next base: position 97,125,863 of record NC_064648.1, read on the forward strand.
AAATACAGAGAATACATTATTAGTACACTTACACATTGTTTTCATTGCAGGAAATATATTGTTACAGCTCGCAACAGATGGTGTACTCCTGTGTGGTGTAATAGAGCGAAATCCTGTAGTGGATTATTACGAGTATAATGTTGTGGGAGTCTGCTGCACAGCAGTGGTGTGTTTGATATTCGATAGGAACTCGGAAGAAAGGTAAGTGTCATTTGTAAAACTAAACAATAAAATGAGTTACAGTCCTACAGTCTACAGAAGAAGAGAGGTTATTTCTTCACATTTTTTCAGATATAATATCAGAATCCACATCTATAAATAGGAGCAGGAAAGGAGATAGCATACGCTTATCAAACCCAAATTTTGAATCAGATGTTAGTCAGTGGGGAGTTGAAGATGATGATTTCCTTTCAGAATAAAACCGCGAAATTGTTCCTTAGGCAACGGCATGCAGCTCTCTGAGTGAAGGACAACGTAGTGTTGGTGGTGATGATGATGTTAGTGACGATGATGATCGTAATGATGATGACGATGGCGTAGGTAATAATGCCTCAGGACAAATAAGCAGTGAAAATGCTACCATATATATTGCCCCAAATGGTATGCAGTGGGTTTAGTGCCCCCAGTGCCAAATAAAATGCCTGCACATAATTTGGTGAATAAATATTCCAAGACCAGCAAGGGGCGTAATCGCTTACACTCCCAAAGATGCTTGGGATTTATTTACTCCTCTAACTATTGCGGATGAAATCGTGAGATGCACAAACCTAGAAGCAAGAAGACTTTGTATACCAAAAAAATAAACTGGAATGATGAAGCTACAGACGAAATGTTCGCCTTCTGGGTTATTTTACTTCATAATGGCGCAGGTAAGGTTTGGGATGTTCCAATTAGGGAATTTTTTCATGCACATTTTCCAATCCGTTATACAGTGCTAAAATGTCTGTGAATCGGTTTGAGGCAATAAGAAGATTCATTAGATTTGATGACAAAAGAATAAAGAGGCTAGGTTACAAACCGATAACCTTGCTGCTATATACTATGTATGGAAAATATTTACCAGACAATACAAGAAAATAATGATACCTAAAAGTAATGTCGCTGTGGATGAACACCTAGTTGCATTTAGGAGCCATTGTGAATTTGTGCAGTATATGCCAAACAAGCCTGGAAAGTATGGAATGAAAATATTCTGGATGTGTGAAGCTAAGCTGGTTATGCCATTGACAAGACTGTGTACACAGGAAGAGAACCAGGTTAGTCACCCCAGAAAAATGTGGGCCTTACCACAGTGAAGATGCTTACAGGCAATATTGCTGGTACAGCCAGAAATGTTACTGTAGACAATTATTTTACAAGTATAAAATTGGCAGAAAATCTGTTGTGACAAAACCTTATTGTTGTGGGAACAATGAGGATGAATAAAACAGAAATTCCAAAAGAGATTAAGCCTACTTGGAGCAGAGCAGAAAATTCAAGTCTATTTGCATTTACAAAAGAAATGACGAAGGTTCGATTATCACGAAAGAAAAACAAGTGTGTAGTCCTATGTACCATGCATCATGATAAATCTATAGATGAACAGTATCCAAACCTGACCCCTGACATTGTGAAATTTTATAACCGAACAAGGGATGGTGTGGATATTATGGATCAACTAGTGCGTGATTATACATGCAAAAGAGGAACTAAACGGTGGCCAATGGCTCTCTGGTGCAACATAAGGGATGCACACACTCGAAATGCCTTTATTCATTACAAAACACAACATTCCACGTATCACAAAGCGACTTTACGCAGGAGGAGACTTTTCATCAAGGACCTTTCAGTGGAGTTGATCCAACTGTTTATGAACAGAAGACCGTCTAACCCCCTTCAACAGAAATCCATATACCTGGATATGGAGAAGTTTATTACTATTCCTAAAACAAAAAACTGCAGTAGTAACAATAGCAGCACTGTCAGTCATCAGAAGAGTCGCTGTTTATTGTGTCCTGCTCCAAAGGACACTGTTCTGTAAATGCACAAAACGTGTGGCAAGACCACAGAAGTGTGGTGCGAAACAACTGTAAAAATTATTATCCTTGTTTCCTTATTGATTTGTTCTTCGTGAATACTATAGCCACTGATCCGAGAACAGTCTGAGATAATACTGGTGGCTTGTTTTTCAGTATAAGTGTTAAAAACAATCAAAGCTGTCTTCTATTATACTGATAAGCTTTAAAACAAAATATTTCTGCATGTTAATGTCCACAGAATACGTTTCTATTTAAATTCTCGATTTATACATTATGGGTCCATTGGACCCAGGGTATGTAAATATGCAGAAAATATAGGTCATGCAAAGTAGGATTAAATGACTTAATTGACGTTATAGATAACTTGGAAAACCATGAGAGAACAAAGATACTTCAGAAACGGACTACTTACTATTCATAACCAATTATTTGAAAAAAAAGTTAAATTTTTTTGATAAAACTGAAAGTAGGAATATTAAATTTTTTGTTAGCTAGTGAAATGAATGGGTGTCCAAAAGAAGGGTTACAGATACTCGCCAGATTGCATTATGTCTTGTAGAATTTTATTTTCAATATCACCACACACTTACGAGTTTATAAGGAGCGCAAATTGTCTTGCGCTACCCCATCCTAATATACAGCATAGGATTTGTCTGAATTTTCAAACACATTCAGCAGTTGAGCAGCTAGGGGGCAATTAACTGTTGTATTCAAAACACAAGCTCCTATTTATTTGTGAATCAGTCTTTGTTGTTCACTGATTAGTCTGTGATCTTAGTGACAAAAGTTCAGTTAACACATGGGTCACGTCATTCTTTGCTTCCCCTTCTCAACTGTCAATTGTTTACAATCTTCTTTGTAATGACATACAACCCCTTTTTTAGTTTAACATTTCGTTCACATATTAAAATGTGTCACATACCACTGGATCGATAAAGAAGATCCAGATCAGATAATAAAGTGCCCACAGTTTGAAACTGTTTCACAAAGCAAAGAACTCCTTATGGCGAAATTCTCTGCATGACGTGGAGTACAAACAGATAACAAATTTTTACCAAAAAAATTAAAGTATCTGCATAAAAACAACCTGGAGTGAGAAAATTTCAAAGTTGTGCTTGATATTTTCAATGAGAGGACTGTTCAAGGTTTGGTAGCCTTGGGGGAACATCATCTTACTGAAAGTTTCGAGAGCGCTGCTAAATTCATCAAAATTAATTTGTGCATGGTGGAACATTTTTAATATTGAAACTTCCTTGCAGATTTAAACTCTGTGACGGGCCGAGATTCGAACTCGGGACCTTTACCTTTCGCTGGCAAGTGCTCTACCAACTGAGTTACCCAAGCACGACTCACGGCCCCACCACCAAACTTTGACAGTATAATCGATTTCAGAGACGATCAAATTCAGTCTGTTCAGAAATATTTGCCTTTTCTTACACATACTTGTCAGGGCACTGTGCAAATGGTGTTCTTAAGAATCTGAGACACGACACATGTAAAACATATTTAGAGAGAGATTATATATTATCAGCACTAGAAAACAATGCAGGGTAATGAGGTTATTAATGTTGTTATTTCTGCTTATTCGGTTGGTAATAGCTTGGTCTCCTGAGAACTTCAACACAGCTTCATTAGATACCCTTCCCAGGGAAATTTACTCTTTAATTCTAGATGCTGATGAAATTTAAAAAAAAGACTTTTTCCGAGGGGAGTTTTCTTAGGTAGATCACATAGACGACAGAATTCTTCAGTGGGTGGTAAAAGTACCGTGTAATATGTTTCTCAATAATTAGCGATAACGGTAATAACAGCAAAAAGGGAAATTGTCAACTGTAAAGTAGCTTGAAATAAATTTTGTATCAGGTTAACAAACATTTACATTTGTCATTTTCCTCTCATTCCTAATTTTCTCTTCTCAATACGTGTAATTGCGTTGTTAACACTGAAAGTGCATAATACTAAGTCTATATTTTACTTATAAACATTTCATTTCATTAACGGCAGTATGCTGGTACATATTTGACAGTTCTGATCACACAGACAGAGGGACGTGTCAGATTTATGAAATCTTTCTTTTTGCTTTTTTGGTTACATGAGGGTCTACAATTAAACTGATCCTGACGACAACATCGATACTATCTTTGGTGAGTCATTTATGTCTCAGTGAATTATATTTTTGTCGAAGTAATTAAGCTTATGGTCACCAGAATAATTACTCCATCCTATCTGATAAGTTTTACTAAAACTATCTCCATCACGTAGAATAATTTACCGGCTGTGGCGGTTTCACTCCCAACGTTTTTGTTAACAAACGGTAAAATTCTGCAAATGATCTCAAACACAATAGAAGGAAATCACAGAGCATTGCAACCAGCGTAACATGCATTTTGCACAACAGCATACAGGAAAGGCATAGTGTCTTTCTAACCGAAAAAAGAGCGACACAGTTTCATTGTAAGTGGCACACAGATTGATAGTCGAGAACTAAGTCTCGTGATTTTTTTACACTTTCACGAAAGAACTGCAGGCTTTTGCGGCAATCAGCGACGGTCTATCGGCAACGACGTCACAGTTGACCGTGAGGCCTGTGTATCAGAAGCTGTGGGCACAACCCCCTGAAATCTTTTGCACGCCTGGCTATCGAGAGCTGAATGTGACGTCGGACTGCCTGGTTATGTCGTTCGTCTCGCCTTCAATCGAACATTTTTAATGGGCTTAAGTTCTCCATTCATCGAATTCTATTCCAGTATCGAAAGTGCTCTGATGCAACAGAAAGAAGTTGAAGCACGTTTTATTATGTTACACGTTACAAGGGAAATGATCACCATTGTAGAACATTTTATAGCGCCTTTCTTTTTTTCTTGCAGAGTAATTCTGTCTTGCTCGTTCGAAACGCGTCAGTTATAGTGCTTCTGGATTGTGAACGGATTAACATATTGATATTACAATGAAACTCTGTATGTTGAACACGATTACCTAATATTAAATAATGTTCACAACACTGCATTCAAATCCTCGAGTGTCCTCATTCATCCGACATATTATGAACCTACTTCTAAGCCAGACAGACTACTCCGTAGCTCTATGTTAACAATGTAACACAAACACTGCAAATGCTTTGCCCACGTTACGAGATACAAACCATGTAAGCATGTACCTCTCCAAAAATTTTTAACACACATTTATGTCCATAAACTAATCTTATTCATGCTAATCCCGCAATAGCTGCGAACTATATAGCATTTGCCACGAACTACGATACCGAGTATTAAATATTTTTGTGATAAGTACTGCAAATATTCGAGCCCTTACATCAAAGTATTTAAAGAACAAGAGATATATCATTGTTGAGATGAACTCTACTTCAAATACTATCTGACAAGACGTCAAAATGCGAAATAAATGTGACTTCCAGCTGTCGGCTGCTACTGGTCGGCGAAGGGCGGGCCACACAACTGTTGCCTGGCGTTGCCAACAGATGGCAGGGCGGTAGTTAGTCTTTTGCTCACGGCACTACGTGTTGGTGAACTATGTAGTATTAACACCTGTATGCAAGAACATCGACTTCTTTACTGATACATTAGTTCCCCACAAAGGGTCAGACTGATGAAATATAAACCACTCTTCAAAGTTTAGGCGAATTAAACAGCATTTCAAATTAAATAAGAACATGGCTATGAAATATGTTTCTTTCTTTTTCATGCACATCCTCTCCCGAAACAATGTCCATATCATCCCTGGTTCTATGGGGAACGTATACGTTTTGGCGATCCTCACATTAGAGTCTGACTGTCTTTCTCGCCGTCTCCGAACGTTTCTGGAATTCAGTTCCCACATGTATCATAACATAAAACTTCTTTCTAGCGCAACAGGGAGATACTCTAAGTCTCCCATCGCATTTAATATCCACATTTCTCAATCCTTTCACTAAATTTGTAGTAGTTGTCTGTTCACCTAAACGCAAAATATTCGCCAATGCGCCGCTAAATGTACCCTTCAGAAAACGCTGTAACAAAGAATCTCTTCAGAGGAGAAAAATAAACAAGATCTGAGGATCACAGAAGACTAGTAGCGTTCGGTGGAATGCAAATGAACTATATGTTCTTTTTCTCACAAAGCTCTGAAGGTTTCATTGAGATTTGAGAAGAGAGAATACTTCAAATATTAATCTCCTTCACTCCTTATTTGAGACAAACATGAGGAAGTGAGTTTGAATTCAATTGTCAATCAACTCTGTTCTAGCCACCCACTCTGCTGTGTTTATTTGCATTCCAGGAGGTGGCTGTATATCCAGTCAGTCCATTTTCGTTTACGTTTATCAGTAAGATAAGGCGGAAGGAATTCCCCTGCTGCATTCCCCAACAACATAAGAGTGAAGCACGGTCTTGAGGTGTCCTCAGTTTTCTCAGGACGTCGACATGTCCAACGAAATAAGAGCTTTCTTTTGCTGGTATGTCATGAAACACATTTTCATCAAAACTGTAAACTTTTCAGCAGGACCGCCTTTAACCTCAGCTTTGTATTTCTCTAAAAAAGATATTGATTACATTCTCATTTACAGCAGCACCCTTCGTTTAAATATTGACTGTAAATTTGTGAGACAGTTCAGAACTATGTCTCTCTAAAAATGCCTTTCCCCATGCCAATTCAAGCATATTATCAGCAAGGCAGTCTACTGTTCTTTTTCAGGTGACATGATTTAACCATGCACCTGAAGTCAGATATTGATATTGGAAGAACCGTATCACTGACACTGATACAGTCTTTGACAAAACATCTCTCTTCAGTCTGGGTAAGAACAGTGGGCCTTGCAGCTTTTCCGTCATTCTTGTTTCTCAAGTTGTTCACAATGGTTTGTCTTGGAATGTAATACTTCCTTGCAGCTTTCCTGTGTCCATTTAGTCGAGAAGTAATTTCTTCTAATATCTTCTTGATTTTCATTCGAATGACCGGTTTCGTGCCATATTCCTGAGAACCTGGTTTTGGACGTTTCTGTCGTTCTGCAGTCTGTAAAAGAAAAACATAGTAAGCCTACATTACTGTTTTAATTCGTGGCTAATTGGAGGCTTAGAATGAATATTTAAGCTTATTTATAATTGCACCTACAGTACTTTTCGAATAATTTGGAAGAGTGTAGAACAATTCTACTTCCTTCTGCATAAGCCTCTATTGTTCTTCTCGATAGCTGCACTGGCTCTAAAATTTCCTGAAAGATGTTACTTCTACTAATAGTCGATAGTGATATTGTGGTCGACACTAGAGGTAGACTTAAAACACTTTAATCTTTAATTACACTCTCAGTGTAAAGTGTTCACCGATATGGCCAGATTTGTGTCTCACATATAGTTCGAATCAAAGGAATGCAGAGTACTACCTACTACACAGGTTCATAGATTGTTAAATTGTCCTAGTGTTAGTAACCACACGACACAGTCCAGTAGCTGAAAAAAATTCACCTGTGACAAACATTTAACCTATTAGTTCACCATATCACTGCCCTTATACACACTTAGAGAACTCGAAACAATTATGATAGTGCACAAAAATAATCAAGTCCGTTAACACTGCTCTGCTAAGCGGTCATTGTTCATGAGAGTCATTAATCACGGATGTTCCTCTAATAAGTTTTCACTCGGAGTTAATTATTGATTACTGTCAAAAAAGTCACAAATGAAGCCCAGAGTTGAAGAAAACGAACAGCACACAAATAGCGCGAATATTTCAGAATCTTTGTTATCGTACTATGGCACACAGCTCACGACAATAGACACAGGTGTTGCTCCACTTACCCCCAGCCGCAGACTGCCTGACCTCAGCTGTGCTAGGTCCATACGTACATTCGCCTAGGAACACTATTATTGACAGCAGTCATTTTGCATGAAATATTTTATTATCCTCAAAACACTAGCTTCAGAATTAGCTACTTAATTAACAAATGCTGCAAATCAAGGAGAACAAAAAAATCATTAACATAATTATAATGCCCCAATTCAGAATAATCAGTGTACTAGAAAAGTGGTAATTTTTTACTGGTGCAATGTTACTCTAAAATGACATGAACTTGCAATTACATGTGTCACAGCGTTTATTTCGACACAGTAACTAATCGCTTGAAATAACATTTCACCACTGTAAACAGAAGGAATTATTTGACTGTTTGAAAATGAAACATTATGAAGGAGGTCATGGTATTGAAATCTCTGCTTGTATTTCTTTTTTCACAAACAACAAATGAGATAACACTCGTTTCACTTTACTTCTTGCACACGTGACGTAATTTTGACGTCATACGCAAAATCGACCACGGCTATCGAATTTCGTTTGCGTTCCATATGGGCCTCTCACAGGACTTTATCTTCGCGTACAGGATGTTTACAGAAAACGTCGTTCTTGGAATGATTTATTATAATCATTGCTATAATAAAAGTCGCATAATGATTTATCGACGGTTAATGTCTTCTTATAAGAGTGTTCTTAGGAATGAGTTGTTATCGTCAATAATTGACAATTTAAACATGAAACAGCTTATTTTATAATCCGCAGTATGCCGTTTCATGGTTACGAGGCGCTGATAACTTATCGCAGAGACGTTACCATTTATGAAGTCAGTTAATAACGTATCAACCGTTGAACCCTTCAACAGAGAATATGATAACGAAGACACAAGAAACAAATCACAACTGTGACGTCACCGTCACTACGCTGTCGCTGCAAACCAGCATCAGCGCAAGAACGTGTACTTCTTCCGTGAGAGTGTAACAGACTTAGTTCGCGACTGTCAGTCGGTGTGCCATTTACAAAGAAACTGTGCCATTCCTGTAGGCTATAGTGCCAAATGCATGACACGCTGGCTGCAACTATCTGTGATTTCCTTCTATTGGGTATGAGATCAAATACAAAATTTTACTGCTTTGCTAGTGAAACCGACATACACCATTTGCCTTTAAAGTATGCTATAGCAGTTAGTGTGATATAGTTTTAGTAAAAGCAGACAGGATGCAGTAATTATTCTGGTGATCACGAGTTTAATTACTTTGACAAAATTGTAATTCACGGAGACATAAATGACTCACTAGAGATCGTATCGATATTGTCGCTCGGATAGTTTAGTCCCTCATGTAACCAAGTTTTAATCAACAAAGCCAAAAGAGAGATTTCATAAATCTGATATGTCCTTATGTCCGTGTCATATGTACCAGAATACTGCTGCTAATGAAACGAAATCTGTGTAAGTAAAATATAGGCTTAGTATGATTATGCACATTCAGTGTTAAAAATGCAATTACGCATATTGGTAAGAGAAAATTTGGATAGAGGGGAAAATGACAAATATAATGTTGGTTTACGTGTCACAAACTTTATTCCAAACTACTTTACAGTTGACAATCTTCTCTCTTAGCTGTTTCTACAGTTATGGCAACGTTAATTTTCTTAACATAATTATTGAGAAACATATTACACCCAATTTCACTACACACTGAAGAAAGCTATGATCTGTGTGATCTACCTTGAAAGGTGGCTACACTGAGCCACAGCGCCAGAGATTGCGCCAAAGAGTTTTATTCGGCCGCCTCCACTGGCAGTGCTTGTCGAGATGTGGCAGTAGTCAGTGCTTGTGGAGTGGTGGTAGCAAGTTGGTGTTGAGATGTTGTAGTAGGGAGTGCTTGTTCCATGTTTTATGCAGTTTGTTTGATGGGCTAGACAGCAGATGTTGTTCGAATGGAGATATTGTAATGATCAGAGTGCTTTTCGTCAATATATATGAAGGTAAAAAAATTCCCTTTTCTTTTATTATTTCAGTGTCTTAAATAATGCGTCATTACAGGTTCAGTCAACAAAGCATCTGGCTTGTGTTCTTGTATTAGTGTAATTCTGGTTTCCTTACGCAATTACAGTATTTCTGTTCATTTTTTTTAATTACTTCAGTATAAATGGTGTTTAAAATATCTGGTCTTATTGAGGAAGAACCGTGCCAGATGTGTACGTTGAATCACACTTCCACACACACAGAACAGGTACACTTGTGCCTTGTTGTTTCGTAGCTTTCATAGTTGCTGGGGACTTAATTAATTAATTGTGTTAACGGAAATTTCATTTCATTCTTTGTTGTTGTTCTATGCAGCCAGATTGCGTACAAATACTAGTCAGGGCCAACCAGTTACGAGACTTCGTAATCGGACAGACAGCGACTGAAAATTAAAATTGTTTGCATTCTTTTTAATAATTAAGCCCCCATGCACGAAGAAATTTAGAATCACAGATAGCAGAAGGGTTTGAAGAAAGTAATTTGTTTCATTTACGGGATGCAACAAGAGAGTGCCAGGCGCGCGAACTTGACAATAATCGCCACTGTGACTGGGACAGACGCGGTAGGTCTTTGTCGCCACGAGGCGAAAACTTTGACTATAAACACTTTTTGACTGTTCGGAAATTTAAGATCTTTCGCAATTCCAAGAATGACATACATCCATGTTCATGGTTAGATCAATTTATGTACGCACTTCCACCAAATTTGTCACTAAGTAACTGTTATTTCTGCAGTACCACAGGGATCTGTCATAGGGCTTTACCTTACACAGTATGTAAATGTTGTAGAACGATGCTTCGTGTGACGTTCATGTCACATCCCCGCCGGCGTTTATTACATTTTTGTTGCTATGTTTTAATGCACGATGTAGGAGGATTTTGCTCCAAGAAGCGAATCTTTTATCACCTATATTTACTGCTTAAATATTAATCCAGAGCTCTAGTGGTGCTGATGACGTTTCTTGCAGCTAGAACATGTTAATAACAACGTCTGACGGTTTATAAGACGATTGTGCCTCTCTACTACGACAGCTGTACCACTCGCAATAATAATTTATGAGACATGTCCGTCCATCATTGATTCCCGGTCAGTATTATTTCTTATCGCCAGCAATCAGTTATTTACCAAACATTATACTTAGTAGTAGGGGATGTGTGATAAGTTCCCCTTGAGCCCCAGGCTTATAAAGTATGTGTTTGTGCTCTGACATGTGCAAAAGAAATGACTGTGTCCAGTCGTAAGGAAGGTATGGATTTGACGTGGAATACTGTGATAGCAAAGCAAAGAGTATGTCAAGTCATAATAATGGTACAGATATTTCAATTTCCAGAGCCACAGCCGTCAGCGGGGTCTATTTCTGATACTTTGCCCATTGTAGCATGTCATCCAATTGAGACCGTGATCCTAATATTTGTTTGTAAGTACAGTGACGAAACATATATGTGTCCGATGTCGTAGGATGATTCTGTGTGTGTGTGCTCGGCGCGGCGGTGGCTGTGGCCTGCAGTGGGAATGACCCACGTCTGCCACTGACGGTAGGAGCCCTCCGAATGGAGAGGCCGTCCTCCAGGTTACGTTTTTTATGTGGACTGAGTGTTTGTGCACTGCATTGTTTTTGGGTGTTTAGGAATTTTGAGGGTTTTTGGATAGCATTACACATGCATTATTTCGGTGATTTATGAGCAGTTTGCATGTCTGTATGCTGTGTGCTGGATTATTACGGTTATTTACAAGTTTTGCGTCTCTGCAGATCAGAGTACTGCATTATTTACGAGTAGTTTCCTGGTCTGTAAATTGTATATTTTGACCCAAAGCATGTCAGGGTTACTGTTTTGTATCAATGTAATAAATAAACTACCGTCTCTAAATAAATAAAAAAAAAATAAAGTGCACTCCTTCCTCTCACCAGCAGACCGAAACAGGCTGATTCCTTATCCCGCAATTTTCCCCTCCAGACCTCTGGGGCGATGAGTAGGCTGGGGCACAAGTGCGGCCAAGAAAAAAACTAGCTCAGTTCTCTGTTCTGTGGGATTGGAGGAAGTTGTCTCTTTTGTAGTGGGGGCTTATTCATAGGTTTTAGAAATGACAGACAATTCCAGCAGAGACAGATGTTTCCATGCATTGTGTTATGCAAAGCATTTATTTGCAGGACCTTATTCTTCTTCCTCTTCATATTTTCATGCATTAATGCCCGCTTCCGTTTTTCATGCATTGAGCTGTGGATGCAGTCCTTGGCTGAATGAGTGCATGTAACACAGCTATTACAACTCCCCCTGTCTGGCATCAAAATCTCGCTAGTTGAACACACGCTAATTCCACACCTATAGGTCAACAAGCACTGATATCTCAGCCTGTTGTGGTCATAGCACTACACTAAGCCACTAATGCTGGAGGTGAATAACTAATTTAAACAAATTTCGACAGATTTATACAAATTCGAACAAATTTAAACAAGAATGAGAGTGTGCACTGATATGAAACATTCTGGCAGATTAAAACCGTGTGCCAGACTGAGTTCCTCGTTTAGAGTCTTGGTCTGGCACACAGTTTTAATCTGTCAGGACATTTCAAACTTATACAAATTTATACAAATTGAACGACATGAGCAGACTCTAGTGGGGGCAACACCATCTTATCCTCCCCCCCCCCCCCCCCCTCGGCTGCATGAGTAAGTTCTTAGAGCATAATTCCCTCCAAATTTCTAAATCCCCACCCATTTTCCAAGAGTATGACACACCATTATGCAACAAAGTCGGAAAGGGGAGGGGTGGGGACCCATAGAAGCACGTAATTCAATTACCTGGAAAAATCTAATCTTCCGAAGATGGTGGCATGGCAGAGGGGGGGGGGGGCGGGGGGTGCCGTGGTACTTCCCTGCCAAAACCCGCCATCTATGATATTGGTACTCATGTCATCAGATGACGTGACGGCCGCAATCTTGGATGGTGTCATGCTCTGTTGCCAAGTCTACAGGCCGCCATCTTGGATGACGTTATCGCCGCCATCTTGAATACATTTGACAACAATGGAGAGTGGGGTGGTATGAATGTTATCCTTCTACACATGGATTCGTGAAGTTGTTTCCATACCTGTACGTGTATGAGCAGAACTGCAATGTGAAATGAGACTTGTCCGACCAAACAATGTGTATCCTGTCATCAAAATTCCAATGTCAGTGTTGACAGGCCAATGGCGATGTGTAAGGCTTTTTGTTCTGTGGTCATCAAAGCTGCACGATTGGGCCATCGGCTCAGAAAAACAATATCGATGATGTTTGGTTGAGTGGTTCACATGCTGAAACTTGTTGGTGCCCCAGCATTGGAATCTGCAGCAATTTGCAAAGTTGCACTTCTGTCGAGTTGAACGGTTCTCTTCACTCGTCGTTGGTCCCGTTCTTGTAGAATTTTTTTCCAGCTGCAGCGATTTCGGAGATTTGATTTTTCACCGGATTTCTGATAATCTCGATACACTCGTAAAATGGTCGCTACCTCGGAGATGCTGCGTCCCATCGCTCGTGTGCCGACTGTAACATAACAACGCGCCAGGCACTCGTTGTCTTATATAGGCGATGCCGACCGCAGCGCCGTATTCTGCTTGTTTAGGTATCTCTGTATTGGATACGCATGCCTATACCAGGTTCATTGGGGCTTCAGTGTATTCGCAATACGCTACATCTGTGCTGAGGCTCCTTTGTTGCTTCCTGCGTCGACCCAATGCAGGTCTCGCTGCCTTTCGCTACAGTCCTCTACCGCCGCGACTTCTCTGCATACAACGGCATTACACGAGTAAAGCCTCATGGAACGTCTGAAGATATCTACTAGGATCTCCAAATATGCCGTGTAAAGTAACGCACCTATGACACTCCCTTGCGACACGGCCGAAGTTATGTATGAGTGGAACGCTGAGTTCCGTTTGCTGAAAACTCTTCAATCGGCCGTGGGGAACTGTGTCGAATGCCGTAGAGAAGTGAAGGAACGTGGCTGCCCCTACCTGGGCGTCCTCGTCTGCTGCTCTCTGCGCCTCGTGGACGAACGGAGCGAGCTGGGCTCCACACGGCCGTCGCCTCCTGGGCCCACCTCGGTCGCTACACGGGAGACTTCCAGTCCCCAGAAACGTCACAGTCCGAGAGCGTGAGGCGTGCTCCAAACTTCTACATGACTCGCATCAGAGGTACGGGCCTATAGTTTTGTGCGTCTTTTCATCGACCTCCTCGAAAGACTTATGGCGCACTGCTGCTAGAATAGGGACATGTTTCACTAATTCTGTGTAGAATCGAACTGGTGTACCGTCACTTCAAGTGGCATTCTCCATGTAAGAGCGATTTCAGATGCTTTCCTGTCCCTCTGTTACTCATTTGCATAGCTTTCATTTTGTCGTTCGTGCGTCGTTTAACGGGAGTAACTGCAATGTGATCTTCCTCTGCAAAACATAGATATACACATGCTGACCACATCTTAATCGTGAATCCAAGGAAATGCGTGAATTGGCGGAATACAAGAGCCATCGAGTGAGTAAAGTGGCAAACTGCATTTGCGAGAATAATGCTGAGTATTATCAGCCGAAAGTTACCGTGGTTCAAGTTCGTAATAATACCGAGAAACTGAGTAGCCCGTGTGGAAAACTGGAAAGCAAAATGTAATTACATTTTATCACTACCTCGCTAAATGTAGCTCTAATCCAAGGTGATAAGTAATTTGTAGAGATTTATTTACAATACATTAACAGTTTGCACACAAAGCTGCTGTCCACTGTTGAATTAGAAGATAATGATAAATTAAGAGTTCTGGCTTTGACATTGACAGATCTGGTGGTACGCATTCGTTTCAGATGCTCAGGAAACGACGTACCACTGCTGTCTGAATATAAACATCGAATCTTGCAGCAGCTAGCCTATCAAATTCTGGCAGTTCGCCTATATGGAGCACTTGCAGCAGTATAGTCGAAACAGTAAGTGTTTAGCTCCATCCAGGAGAGAAACATGACACCTATTTATTCACGTATTTATTATTATGCTTGTGCCACACTTATTTAAGAAGATACCAAGAGGATTTCCCATCTCTGTATTTGTCACTCTGACTCAGATTCATGAAAGAGGGCGTTCTGAAAAGTTATGCCTCCGAAATTTTTATGTGAAAACAGTTAAAGATTTGTAAATAAAACAAACGTTTTTAACAGTCTACGTCTTTATTTTTGTGATCTACATACTTGCAGCCCTCTGCTGCTTGACGGCTCCGAATTGTAGCGTGTAACATGGCGGAGTGTAGTGTAGATATGTCGCTGTGTGAGATACAGCGCAGAAAACTGAGAGCCTTAACGACAGCCACCAACTCACTCAGTGGCAAAGGCTCCCGCACACTACCAGTGGCTGGTGGCAAAAGATAGCGGTATGAATGTGTTGTTACTCGATTACAAGTATTTGTGGACATCCCTAAACGCCTGAAATTTTGGGTGGAATACTCTTACACGAATGGCCACCTCGCACTTCTCTCCACAGCAAGTGTAATTTTGGTCGCCCAATAAAGCACCTCCGAACCCTGTAACAGACATGGATAGCAGTTTTGAACGTCCCTTTGTGTGCAGTCTCTTCCTCTTCCTCCTCCTCCTCCTCACGTCTGTAAGAAATCCGTATCCTCCATTAATCGTTAATGTCTCCCCTTCATATTAGGAAAACATCAGTGCGCTGCACCAAGGACAGTTGCACCACAGAGACCGTGCGTGAAAAAATTCTGATCCTCTCAACATGGAAGCTTGTTAGGACTGTCAAAGGATGTCAAACTAAACACCTTTCAGACGTCAAATTTCCAACCTTATTTTATTTGGCAATCAATTTCTGCATTTTACTACATTATCTTCAGGCCCCTCACCGACGTGTAGGAAGAATCTGTGTTGGTTGTGATCAAAACAGGGGTAGGAATACTGGTACGAGTAGATCACAACCCAGGTAGATTTTTCCTATACGTCGGTCAGGGGCCTGAAGATGGCGTAGTAAAATGCTGAAACTGGTTGCCAAATAAAATAAGGTTGGAAATTTGACAGCTGAAAGGTGTTTAGTTTAACATCCATTATCGAACAGCCAAGTCCCCCAACCATGTATTAAAAGGCGGACAAACAACGACATGTTAGGACTAAGAACGCCGATTAAGACTCAACATGTAAATATGACTAGAGAAAAATGGTTTCCGAAATTTTGTTAATCTGAATGTTGTGTCGAATGTAAACGTCGTATCCGTCGTACTGTTAACACTGTGTTGTCAGTAAATACATCGAAACTTTGCAGCAAATATTAAATTCTGGTAGCCCACCTTGATGGAGACCATGAGGCAAAATTTAATAGCTTTTGATGTAGTCAAAACGGTTAATAATTGTAGCTCTGTCTGCCTCTGGTCAGGAAAAAAACGAGGGCCTCTTGTTTCCATAAATTATTGTCCTTGTTTCGTAGGTACATGCAAGAGGAGCCAATAATACCGTATTTAACAGTCACTGAGTCATCACTTCTAAATTAAAAACGCTACAAAAGTATTTTGTCTTTACTCACGATGAGGGGAGTAATGTGACCGACGAAGTTTAAAGCTTTGTTCCAATTTCGGTTATTTAGCAATTGATGAACGGTACGTAGACTCCCCTTTCATTAATAACGGTTGTGTGGGGTTGCTTATGGTGCCCTATAACAGCGTGACACACATTCTTGGCTCGGTGTTTTTACATTTACTACTGCAGTAGACAAGTATTATAATCAACGTACATATGTCTTACTTTGTAGCACCATTATTACATCTATCGCATTTCCTACTGTCTACTAGATTTTAAAGTTCTAACTCACCAACATCGTATTCCATAATTATGTCCTTTTTAGCACATTTTACCAAAGAATAACTATTGGACACCTGAGAAGGCGATCATCACACTCTCACGTCACCTCAGTCGTATACAACGCTGCTGGATGACAAAACCTCGCTCAACGATCCCTGCTGACGTTAAGCCTTTTCTCCCAGTCGGGCCGTCTGCCTATGTTCCCCACGTCACTGCAACGCCAGCACGAGCCACACAAAGTCACGAAACCTGTGTCAGATTCGGATGATTATACTGGTTTGGCGTGCATTCAGTCACAAATGCAGATCACAGTATTGCAGAGGCTGAATTTACTTTTCCGTCAGTTCCCCACTACCCGAAGGCAATAAAGCTTTGTTGCTGCTGGCTCTCCGAAATGTTGGCAATTAAATTCTCTGGCAAGTAATGGCGGTATTGCGACGTAAATGAATGTGGGTAATTTCGTAGAATCTACCCACAGCAGAACTTCGCGTATCCCGCCATTTGCGAGATGCATGTCCATTCCGACATGTGAATCACACTTGCTAGCTGCTGGCCAGTTGTACTATTTTAATGCATCCGGACAGTGCTGTTTTGACCCACACCTTCAGTGGTGGCCTTCAGCCTCAGATGGCTCCAGTTGATGTCATTCTAAACTCCTGAGGGGGAGGATATTGGGTGCTAAGATCTTCCAGAATAGAAATCATCAAAAGATACCGTCAAAACATTTTTATTCCAGCCAATTAACGTATATGATAATGTTCGACTATGTGCAACTGGATCACACGCGTTGTCCAGTAAGAGGTGTAACTACTTATACTCCAAGATTATGAAGACTAGTAACGGCTGGAAAGTGTCCTCTCGAGACAGGGCGAAATCTGAACCATGTATGTAGAGTTAGCGCATATTTTGTCACCAGCCATCGATTGTGAAGATGTAATGAAAAAGCTAACGCCATCATCCGTTTTTATCGATGCGGAGTTTAAATGCACTGTGAGAAACTGTTTCATTTCGAAGCAATGCGTCCAGTTGTTGTTTTTCTGTTTGAGATTGTTGAAATGGCTCTGAGCACTATGGGATGTAACATCTGAGGCCATCAGTCCCCTAGATTTAGAACTACTTGAACCTAACTAATCTAAGGACATCACACACATCCATGCTCGAGGCAGGACTCGAACCTGCGACCGTAGCAGCAGCACGGTTCCGGACTGAAGCGCCTGGAACCGCTCGGCCACAACGGGCGGCATTTCTCTGTTTCGACAGATTCGATTAGTAACTGGCAACAGATACAAAAGGTTCTAACCACGACCTTCACATAAACTCCACTTAGGCGGTACAAAATTAAAACAAAAAACTTGTGTCATCCACATTCTTTTGTCGTGATGCTGGGAAGAGCCATTCACAAGAACGAGCTTTGGTTTACGGTGCCTGACTGCGTTATAGCTGCTCGTGGCCTGTGTATAGCTTTGGATACACCCCACGCTTCATACCTTCGTCCATACAGATACACATATAGACGGCGCAGAAATGATGTTTTATAAAGAAGAGATTTCATTTGACCCTCGTAAGTTATTAATGGGCATACATTATTAATTAACCAATACATGTTATGAAATAGTCATTATAAATGTAATACATATAAATACATGTTCTAATAATGTTCCACATCTAAAACACTGCAGCAATTTGAAGCAAACTTGGTATACATATCACTCACATACTATTGTGAAAGAAGAACAACCATTTGCAGTTCATACACATCATTTGCAACGCCAATAAAATTGTTAGTGGTTTAAGTAAACTATTCAATCATGAGGTATTGTTCGCCCCCACACTTTTCGTTTTAAATTTTACATCTCAAAGAATTCACACGCATAAATTTTGAGGATATTTGGGATCTGTTTTTGGCTATGGGAAATTATTGTATACTTTTTAGTCCGTATTAAGAACGTTTTATATTAAGGTATTTACGTTTTCTTTTTTTCTTTTTCTGATAATAAAGGCAAACTGTGTGTGTCGGTTGCATCACGCACGCAAGCGCAGTGGGGCATCCTGTCAGATTTCAACTATGTTACAACATAGCGTACACACACTGACATGGAAAAACAACTTGGCTTTGTCGTAAAAGGATGAATCTTTCTACTAAATGGGTTACGTTAGTGAGAGAAATAAAAGTCCAAGCTCATTTGGGTGTACATCAGGGTGCAGAATCGATCGTAACGTTCTGTTACATCACGCCTCATATCTCGATACGGTGACGGTACCCGTATCGGATGAAGCAGAATTCATAATTGTACTTCAAGGATGTTATTTCTTAAAGCATCACAGTAAAATAAATCGCACATATTGCTGAACAAATCACCATAAAACTACATGAATCCTGCCAAACCGATATCTGGTTTTCTCCACACGTGTAAGTGTTGAACTAAATGAGTCACACAGTCAAAACAGGAAGAGGAGTTCGCACCATCTCAGAGCTTCCAACAGCTTGAGCAGTCCCCTGGTGACATGCAGGGTCCATCGTTCATGTGGTTGTCTCCATACCCGTATACGTCCATCCGCTAGACACAATTTGAAACGAGACTCGTCTGACCAGGCAACATGTTTCCAGTCATCAACAATCCTGAGTCAGTGTTGACTGGTCCAGGCGAAGCGTAAAGCTTTGTGTAGTGCAGTCATCAAGGGTACACAAGTTGTCCATCGTCTCCAAAAGCCCATATCGATGATGTTTCGTCGAATGGTTCACACGCTGACCCTTGTTGATTGCCCAGCATTGAAATCTGCAGCGATTTGCAAAAGGGTTGCACTTAAATCACGTTGAACGATTCTCTTCAGTCGTCGTTGGTTCCCTTCACGCAGGATCTTTCCCTTACCGCAGCGACGTCGGAGATCTGATGTTTTACCGGATTCCTGATATTTACAATACAGTCGTGAAATGGTCGTACAGGTAAAGCCCCACTTCTTCGCTACCTCGGAGAAGCTGTGTCCCAAACTCACATAAATATTGATAACCTGCCTTTGTAGCAGCAGTAACCGATCTGACAACTGCGCCAGACGCTTGTCTTACGTAGGCGTTGCCAACAGCAGCGCCGTATTCTGCCTGTTTACATACCTCTGTATTTGAATACGAATGCCTATACCAGTTTCTTTGGCGCTTGCAGTGTAGTAACGGAGTTGATAAACTTGAATGGGTGTCATGGAACATCCACCCCGAAAAAATGCAATGAACAACAACGGAAAAAAGTAGTAGGGTCACGCTAGGCACGAGTTGATGAGACACGTATAGCGCGTGTTGTTTGTAACTTCACAGGTTGAAATGGGGCCGCGCAGATTGGGACGCGACGCGACACAACCCTGCGCCAGCAGTTTCTCGCCTCGCGAGTCCTGCAGGAGGGGTGAGGCGGGGAGCGGGGGCGGGGGGGGGGGGGGCGGTGTGTGCTCACTTAGGCACGGCGCATATGGGTAGTGGAAAAATACGGCCTTACTGTGTACTGAATTTTATTTTCACTGAGTAGTGTTTCGATTTTCGACGTTTAAGTGCTCCATCTCTTTTCGTTAGTACGTAATAGTTTTCACTTACAGATATCTGTGCAGTACTTTTCTTTTGTTTACTCTTTTCGCAAGAACAATGCACAGTTCACTAAGTGGTGAGCCATTAGTCACTGGGATTATTTCTTGTGCCTCCACAATGTTTTCAGATGGTATGAAGGGACAGACGATTTACTGTAAGGGTAGTTAATTAGGAAGTAAGGGGCATTATAAAATCATGTGATCTGGAAGCAAGGCAGGAAAGTAAAACAAGGTTATGTACTTGTCGCCTGTGCTGACGTATCTCTACGACCTGTTACAAAAAGTCGAAGAGGCGTGATTTCCACAGATATGATCCCTTTGTGCTCCTGGCGAAAATCGTCAGAGATTGACGTGAGTTCCACTATCATTATCTGTATACGGCTGTAGTAAGAGACATACTATTTACATGTGGACGTAACGTTTACACTGCAAGCCAGAAACAGCCGAGAAATGCTCACGAATAACAACGTTTTAATCCGTTCGTCGTGACAAGAAAAAGCATTTCAGTGGTTGTATACACACTATCAGCATAAGTAAATTATACAACAGGCTATACAAATGGAGTAGTGATCCGTATTATTCCGAAAGTATGAGTATCCTGAAAGTGTGTGGTGATTTGATACATTTAATTTGTCGAAATGTATCGCTGATAAAGACAGATCTACTTACACGAACGACGTGAACCCTTCCTCTCACAAAGCGCACTTGGCCAACTTCCGCATTCTGTGGCGGGCGCTATTCTCGGCTGCTGAACGATATACGGACCATTGTGTTGTGCCACGTAGCAAAATGGCTTTGAGCACTATCTTCTCATGTCATCAGTCTCCTGCCACGTGGCAATTGTTTACCTTTCTACTACTGTATTCGCGAATCACACATGGTCAGTTTAGCAGGGCATAGGTGAGCAACCAGCATCTGGCATGTGCCTATCATTCCGCCTGAAGGATAAGTTCCTCATTATTTTAATACTGCTCAGAATAACACAAGGAATAAAATCCTTTCGTAAGTTTCCATTCAGGGTTAAAAATACGATTGGTTATGCGGATTCAACCAAAATTGCAGCAGAATGGACAGTTTATTTTTGTGCCAATTGTTAACGTTTTCTCATTCGAAGAAGCATCAGCATTTATGAGTAATGGTCACATTTCTCTTATTGACAGGTTTAACTGTACTCCCTTTGCCAAAACACAGCGTAATTTGCACAAACTCATCTCACAGCAGCTATTGCGACAGAATTCTGAAACAGAGTGACTCATTATACAAGTAATTAGCAATCAGAGAGCTCAACAGCTAATGACAAACTTCATAGCGTCGGTTTGCAGTAACATAAGAGATTTCATGTTTATTTTCATACACGGAAACTCATGTTTCAGTATCTGTCGATAACTCTTAAAAAATTTCACTGGAGTGAAAAAAATAAGAAAGGGAGTGTAACTACTGATAAATCGCCACATGTAAGAATGTTCCGTGTGTTTACTAACTGACGAGACACACTCCTCTTCCTGTGCCATCATTCGCAAAACTCTCGTTTCGATGTCTCGAGCGTTTAGGAGATATCAGGGATGTTTCGAATATTTCATTCTCTCGGGCGTGAGTGCGATACACAGGATCCATTTTCTCGAGATCGGAGGCAGATAGAGACCTTCTCCCAAGTCTAAGGAAAAATTCAGCATGTTAGCTAAATTTCATACGCAGCAACATATGGTGTACTACGCACCGAACGCAAAATCCTAGCGAGCCGTAATTTTCATTGCAAGCTTTTCGAATTTTGCGTAGCCTCTTACTAAAATGTGTATACCACAATAAGTCTGAACGTTAGCGAGATGATGTGCACTTCGCCACGAAGCTGACATAACACTACGAATAGTTTCTGTAAAATAGTTTTAGAAAGAATACAGTGTGCGCGCGCGCTTCGTTTCTGTCAGCGCAGAGCGTCGCCAACCGGCGCGTGCAAGGTATGTGTACGCGTCTGTCTCTGTATGCGTAGGATCCGCGTGACACACGCGGAACGTGCGCGTCGCGCTTTAGTGTCGTGTGACGTCACACGTGCTGTACGAGTCAGTTTGCGCTCACCGTCACGGCGGGCGAGTCGTGTTCAAACCTACCTCGGGATACTTATTATTTTTTTCCGCTGTTCGCTACATTCAAATTTGAGTCCGTGTTATGGTGTAACGACCGTTTGCAACAACAGGGTGCAAGAAAGGGACAGTTGATTCCGAACAAGTACTCTATTAGAGGCAGAAAGGAATTGGCTTTCGAATGGGAACTGCTAACGTTTGAGGACAAGGCGACAAGTCAACCGAATCCTCCATCGGGAAACACGTCTGGTGTGTCAGCCACGGCGTTAGTGACAGTACGTGTGTCATGTGGTAAGAACCTCTTACCGACGCACCTAATTTGTATGCCTGATGAGAGAGATATGCCTCCTTGCGCGGTATAGGTGTTCATATGAATGTAATCACTTCCATGGAAATGCTGAAAATACAATAATTTCTCACATAAACTGCAACAAATGAACGCAACAGTTGTTACACAGTTTCACTGTGCTCTGTCAAAACATACGTTTGTAACGGTTTTTTAAGTTGCGTTTCATGTTGGAAGTTTTCACTCTTGAATTCCCATGTTGTAATATAGTTCACACCCGTTTATTTGTTGTTTTCATTTCTGTGAGACGTGTGTGTAGTATCTCAACTGCTCTCACTATTCATCATGTTTACTCGCAACGGTAACGTATTCATACCACATGACTTATATTCTATAACCAACGTATAGTATGACAACTGCTTAGCAAACAGAAAAAGGAGAAAAATTGACGGGACGTACAGTTCATAATGTTGTGAAAAAAAAGAAACAAAAGTAAATGGCACGAGGTAGTTTTCAACATGACCCATTTACTTGATAGTCCAACACCATGACCACTTAACCACGACACCGTGGCTATTCAGATCAATATTGCACTTGTCCGTTCACTGTATTTTTTCTTTTTTTACAGTTCAGAACACTTTCTTACTGTTTCCATGCTTGACCTGTGTTCATTTTTAGATGGGATATCCACTGTGCCAACAAATCTGATGGGGGTGCTTTTTTCTTTTGAATTTCTGTAATTTATTTTTACTATTTTATTTTATATTCTTTTATTTTATTTATTATTATTTAAAATGTCTATTATATTATTTTTTCGAAATTGTCGGTAAATATTTGAAGCTGTTTTCTTTTTAAATTGTACTAGAACATAATTTTACTCTCACCGAGTGAATGAGTCATTATGTCCCAATCAATCACATTTTTGTCGAAGTCATTAAACTTACGATGATCAGAATAATTATGACATTATCTACTAAATTTTAGTGTAGATACCACTGTCACAGTAAATCTGTTAGTGTAATTTACAGGCTATGGTGTCTGTTTCTGTCGCAACGTTTTTCTTAGCAAGTAGTAAAAGTTTGCATATGACCCCCAGCAGAACAGAAGGAAATCACAGTGTATTGTAACTAGCTTAGTGCATTTTTGCAACGTAGCATACGGGAACGGTACAGTTTCTTTGTAAATGATAAAGATCGGCACCATTTCTTCATAAATCACGCACCGATTTACAGTCGAGAACAAAGTCGTTATACTTTCGGGAAAGAAGTGAGCGCTCTTGCGCTGCTGCTTGTTTGCAGCAGTGACCTAGCGGCAATGACCTCACAGTTGCGCCGTGAGTCCTGTGTATCAGAGGGTGTGGGTTGAGCCCCCTGCTGTCTTCTGCAGGCCTGGCTGCCCAGAGTTGAAGGCGACATCGGGCTGCCTGGTTTGGTGGTTCCAGCATCACCCTGAAACGAACATTATGTTAATGGGCCAAAGTTCTTCATTCATCAAATTGTATTCCAATACCGAACATTCTCTGCCTCAGATATATTCAAGAAACAAAATAATTCTGAAACTCATTTTGTAAATTCACAGTTTTTGATGGACGTGATCTCCTGCCGAATTTAAATACCATCTATCTCATACATTGCGCGGCACAGAATTTTGCTCTATCTGTGTCGTTCAAAAATTGGTGGTGTTGAAGGGTTAAGCAATTATGACTCACATTGATTTTTTTTTTCTTTATTGTGATTTTAACACCTTATACAAAGGCGGGCTGGCAGCAGCACAATACGCCGCTCTTCAGCCTTGAGTGTTACAACAAGTAGTACATAAAGGTGGCACAGAGTAGACAGTAAAAACGGTGGGCAAAAAAATGTAGACACTAAAAATCGAAAAAACATGTAGCCGTTCACGCTGGACGAGAAACATCACTAACGCTGGGCGACACGATGCACAGAACATGGATGATGGCGACGGCACGTGAACGGTGGGGGCGTGACGGCGAACAACACTACACACAAACGAAGGCACACACACGAAACACTGACGGCGATGATCTCCGGCGCGCGAATGTTCACTGAGTGTGCACAAGTCCGGGGACCTGCCAAGAGAGGAGGTGGAGGAGGAGGAATGGGAAGGGGAGTGGGAGAGGGGGGAACAGAGATGCCATGGGCAAAGGAGAGAGGGGGAGGGAGGAAGGGGGAGGGGAAGCCCGGTGGAGAGGGGAGGAGGGATGGGGGAAAGGAAAGAGGATGGAAGGGAAGGGAGGGAGGGAGGGTGCCTAAAGGAGAGGACACAGGAGGTGGGGGGGACGATCAAAGTTGATAAGATAGGTAGATGGAGGGGATGAGGACATCATCAGGGAGGGGGAGCTGGCGGAAGCCACCTTGGGAGAGGGTAAGGAGGGTGGAGAGATGGAGACCGGGTGGGACGTGGGAATACAGGCGCGGCAGCGGGAGAGGATCGGGGACACGAGCGGGTGAGGAGGATCAAGTTTACAGGAGGTGTACAGGATCCGTATCCTTTCAAGGAAAAGGAGGAGGTGGGGGAAGGGGATGAGATCATACAGGATCCGCGTGGGGGAGGGGAGACGGATGCAATAGGCAAGGCGGAGAGCATGGCGTTCAAGGATTTGGAGGGATTTATAGAAGGTAGGGGGGGGCGGAGATCCAGGCTGGATGGGCGTAACAAAGGATAGGGCGGATGAGGGATTTATAGGTGTGGAGGATTGTGGAGGGGTCCAGACCCCACGTGCGGCCGGAAAGGAGCTTGAGGAGACGGAGTCGGGAACGTGCCTTGGCTTGGATCGTCTGGAGATGGGGAGTCCAGGAGAGGCGACGGTCGAGGGTGACGCCAAGGTACTTAGGGGTGGGAGTGAGGGCGATAGGACGGCCATAGACGGTGAGATAGAAATCAAGGAGGCGGAAGGAAGGGGTGGTTTTGCCTACAATGATCGCCTGGGTTTTGGAGGGATTGACCTTGAGCAACCACTGGTTGCACCAAGCGGTGAACCGGTCAAGATGGGATTGGAGAAGGCGTTGGGAGCGTTGCAGGGTGGGGGCAAGGGTGAGGAACGCGGTGTCATCGGCAAACTGGAGGAGGTGGACGGGGGGCGACGGCGGCGGCATGTCCGCCATGTACAAAAGGTACAGAAGGGGGGAGAGGACGGAGCCTTGGGGCACACCGGCGGAGGGGAAAAAGGTGTAGGAATCGGTGTTATGGATGGTGACATAGGAAGGACGGCGGGAGAGAAAGGAACCGATCAGACGGACGTAGTTAATGGGAAGGGCAAAGGTTTGGAGCTTGAAGAGGAGACCGGAATGCCAGACGCGGTCATAAGCGCGTTCGAGGTCAAGGGAGAGGAAGATGGCGGAGCGACGGGAATTAAGCTGTTCGGAAAGGAGATGAGTGAGGTGAAGGAGAAGATCGTCGGAAGAGAAGGATGGCCGAAAGCCACACTGGGTGACGGGAAGGAGGCGGTGCTGGCGGAGATGCTGGTGGATGCGGCGGGTGAGGATAGATTCCAGGACCTTGCTGAAGACCGAGGTAAGGCTGATGGGACGGTAGGAGGAGACGGCGGACGGCGGTTTGCCAGGTTTAAGGAACATGAGGATACGGGAGGTTTTCCACAGGTCGGGGTAGTAACCGGTGGACAGGACTACATTGTAGAGCCTGGCCAGGGCGGAGAGGAAAGAGACAGGAGCTTCACGAAGGTGACAGTAGGTGGCACGATCGTGACCAGGAGCGGTGTTGCGATTGGTGCGGAGTGTATCAGTGAGATCCTGTGTAGTGATAGGGGTATTGAGTTCCGTGTGTGTAATGTTGTCCAAGTACTGGAAACCAGGAGCGAGGGGAGGGACAGAGGTGTCAGTTCGATCGCGGATATCCAGGAAGAGGGAGTAGTCGAACTGGGGATCGTCGGGGATGGAGAAAACATCGAAGAGGTAGGAGGCAAAGTGATTGGCCTTACTAAGGGTGTCAGGGAAGGGGTGATCATCGTGGAGAAGAGGATAGTAGGGGGAGGGTTTAGTTCCGGTAAGGCGACGGAAGGCCGACCAGAACTTGGACGAGTTGATCGGTAGGGTTGCATTTAAACGGGTGCATGTCTGTCGCCAGTCCCGGCGTTTCTTAGCCGCGAGCAAATTACGAACGTGTCGCTGGAGTTGCCGGTGGCGTCGTAGTGTGTCCGGGTCACGCGTGCGGAGGAAGGCACGGTAGAGACGACGGGATTCACGGAGGAGGAGAACGGCCTGTGGGGGTAAGGTAGGACGGTGGGGGTGGATGGCGACAGTAGGAACGTGGGCCTCCACGGCCTCAGACAAGGTCTGCTGGAGAAAGGAGGCTGGTTGGTTGGTTGTTTGAGATTAAAGGGACCAAACAGCAAGGTCATCAGTCCCTTGTTTCAAATAGACTCCATTCTGCTAACGGGACATCTCAGTATAGTCAGAAAAATAAAACGGATAAAGGGGAAACGTAGAAGGGCAGTCACATTGTCATTAGTAAAAACAAATGAGGGAAGTTGGCAAGAGAACGAACCCAACACTATGCTGAAACAGCATAGGCAAGACCACCTGTGACTTAAAAGGTACAACTGCTATAATGCAGAAAGTACGTATGGGAATAGAAAAACTAACCAAGCCTTAAAAAGAAGGGGTAAAAACAGAGTAAAAGGGAAAGAAAAGAGAATTCCGGTCAGGGAGGTGAATCGGGAATCTCTGAACACTGCCTACAGTGGGAGACACCCAAACACTCACTGCCCTGCCCCAACACCAGAGGGAGATTAAAAACTTTAAAACTGAGAATAAAAACCACTCTCCCGGAGGAAATCTAGAACCAGAGAGACCATCCGGGAATCGTCAGCCAACATCAAAGGTAAAGTGTGGGGGAGTCTGTACTTAGCACGCAGAGCCAAAAGAAGGGGGCATTCAACCAAAATGTGGGCCACTGACTGGAAGGCTCCACAACCACATAGCGGGGGTGGCTCATCACGCAAAAGGAAACCATGGGTCAGCCTGGTATGGCCAATGCGGAGACGACACAGTGTGGTCGAGTCCTTGCGGGAGAGGCTAAAGGAAGAACGCCATGGGCCTGTATTCACCTTAATGGCACGAAGTTTATTAGACAGTGGAGTAGCCTCCCAAGAATTGGCCCATGACTGTGCAAAGTGGGATTTGATGTGAAGCCGTAAATCCGCTGCAGGAGGGGTTACAGAAAACGGGGGGTAAGTAACTGCTCCCCCAGCCAAACGATCAGCGAGCTCATTACCCGGGATACCCACATGGCCCGGGACCCATAGGAAGTCAATGGAACAAGCAGCACGGTGAAGATCAGCGAGATGGTCATGGATGGCAGAGACCAAGGGATGGCGCGAAAAACACCGGTCAATAGCAAGAAGGCCACTCATCGAGTCCGTACATAACAAAACGCGGTTGTGTTGGGATTGTTTAATAAAGGTAAGGGCCCGGGAAATTGCCATCAATTCCGCAGTAAACACCCCACATGAGGGTGGCAGTAGATGATTTTCCGTTCCAACAAAGGACGTGAAGGCATACCCAACATGATCAGCAGATTTAGAGCCATCAGTGTAAAAAACAACAGCATCCCGAAACTCCCATAAAATTTGGCGGAAAAAGGAACGGAACACCACCGGGGGGATGGAATCTTTCGGACCGCGGCGGAGATCCATCCGAATTCGAGGCCGAGGAACTAACCAAGGAGGGGTGGAGGGGAGGGAGCGAGGAAGACAGGACAAAGAAGGAAGCCGAAAATCACGGGTAAGAGACGCAAGGCGCAGCCCAACCGGTAAACCCGCCCGAGGGCGGGAGTCAGGCGGGCGACGTCCATGGTCTGGGAATAGGATAGAATAGGAAGGATGAGCGGGAGAAGAACGGATAGTAAGGGCATAAGACACCAGAAGCTGTGACCGCCGAACAGAAAGGGGGGGGATCCCAGCTTCAACCAGGAGACTATCAACAGGGCTAGTAGGGAAGGCACCGGTGGCCAAACGGATACCACGATGGTGGACTGGATCCAGCACGTGCAGCGTGGAAGGAGCAGCTGAACCATAAACTTGACAACCATAGTCCAAACGTGACAGAACTAGAGCACGATAAAGATGGAGGAGGAGGGAACGGTCCGCACCCCAGGAGGAGTGGGCAAGGAAGCGAAGGACATTGAGTTTACGGAAACATCCTACCTTCAGGAGTCTGATATGGGGCAGCCAAGTGAGCTTGTTGTCGAAAAGAAGACCTAGGAAACGAAACTGTGGAACCACAGGCAATCTTTGTGCAGCGAGATAGAGCTCTGGATCAGGGTGGACCGTAGTACGGCGACAGAAGTGGACCACCCGCGATTTTAAAGGAGAGAATTGAAACCCGTGGGAGAGGGTCCATGCAGAGGCACGCCGTATAGCCACCTGGAGCTGCCGTTCTGCAGATGGCATCGAGGAGGAACTAACCCAAATGCAGAAATCATCCACATACAGGGCAGGGGCGACCAAGGGACCGACAGAGGCCACAAGTCCATCGATAGCAATGAGGAAAAGAAGGACACTCAAGACAGAACCCTGTGGGATGCCCATCTCCTGGGTCCGTGGAGAACTAAAAGCAGTACCAACTCGAACTCTGAATGACCGATGGATCAGGAACTGGCGGATAAAAATCGGGAGTGGGCCCCGAAGACCCCACTGATGAAGGGTTAGGAAGATGTGATGGCGCCAGGCCGTGTCATAGGCCTTGCGAAGGTCAAAAAACACTGCAACCAAATGACGGCGCTGGGAAAAAGCCTGCCGAACTGCGGATTCCAAGCGAAGCAAATGATCGATTGGAGATCGTCCCTCTCGAAAGCCACACTGGTAAGGGGACAATAGATCCAGAGATTCGAGGACCCAAGTGAGCCGACGGGCTACCAGCCGTTCAAGTAACTTACAACCAACATTGGTCAAACTAATTGGCCGATAGCTATCAACAGATAGGGGGTTCTGACCAGGCTTAAGGACAGGAACCACAATGCTATCCCTCCACTGAGAAGGGAAGTCACCCTGGAGCCAGATACGGTTAAACACCCGAAGAAGATGGTGCCGTTGTGGAGCACTGAGATGTTGAAGCAGCTGGTTATGAATGGAATCTGGGCCAGGAGCCGTATCATGAGAAGCAGATAGAGCAGAAAGAAATTCCCATTCAGTGAAAGGTTCGTTGTAAGATTCTGACTCACAAGTGGTGAAACATAAGGTGACAGCTTCAGCCTGCTGTTTTTGATGAAGGAAAGCAGCTGGATAGGAGGCCGACGCTGATGCCACTGCAAAATGGGTCGCAAGATGTTCTGCGAGAACTAATGGGTCCGTACAAATGCCATCTGGGAGGTGAAGGCCTGGGAGGGTGGACTGCCGATGGCAACCTTGGAGAGAGCGAAGTGTAGCCCATACCCGTGACAGAGGGACAGTGGAACCAAGGGAAGAAACGAATCGTTCCCAACATGTCCGCTTGCTCTGTTTGATTAAATAACGGGCTTTAGCGCGAAGGCGCTTAAAGGTAGAAAGGCTGGCTACAGATGGGTGCCTCTTAAAGTGTTGCAAAGCTCGACGGCGATCACGGATGGCAATGGCAATGGCCGTACTCCACCACGGGACTTGCCGACGACGAAATTGTCCAGATGAGCGCGGGACAGCAAGGTTAGCAGCGCGAACAATCGCGTCAGACACGTCACGTAGGACGTCATCAATACAACCCGACAAAGAGGGAGAAAACTCGACCTGTGCAGTATATAGAGGCCAATCGGCGCGGTGGAAAGACCAACGAGGTAACCTCTCCATCGGGGAGCGGGAAGGGAGCGTGATAAGCAACGGGAAATGGTCACTATCACAAAGGTCATCGTGTGGCGACCAGTGTAATGAAGGGAGGAGAGAGGGAGAAGAAAGAGAAAGATCAATGGCAGAAAAGGTACCATGACCAGCACTGAAATGAGTAGGGGAGCCATCATTAAGAAGGCACAGGTCGTGGTCTGCAATAAATTGGTCGATAAGAAGACCTCGTCTAGATGGAAAGGCACTGCCCCACAAAGGATGATGAGCATTAAAATCCCCAAGGAGGAGGAAGGGAGGAGGAAGTTGCTGAAGAAGGGTGGTTAAGGCAGCAGGTGTAAGAGTCCTGTCAGGAGGGAGATAAAGATTGCATACTGTGACTGCAGAGTTTAAGTGGACCCTAACAGCAACTGCTTCCAATGTAGTTTGGAGAGGAATCCACGTGCTAGCAATGTCTGTACGGACCAACGTACAAACGCCACCAGAAGCCCGCAAGGGTCCGACCCGATTTCGACAGAAAACACGGAACCCACGGAGGGTCGGTGAGTGAGCATCAGTAAAATGAGATTCCTGGAGAACCACACAAGCTGCTGAGTAGGACGAAAGAAGGGATTTCAATTCCGGAAGGTGACGATAGTAGCCATTACAATTCCATTGGAGAACCACAGAACGATGGTTTAAATGAGGGCTGAACACGCTAAATCCAGTCATACCGCCGGGTCCCCAACCGTCACCGACAAGGAGGGGGCGACATCCATAAACGACAGGTCAGAATCCGGTTGTGAAGCCGGGGAAGGGACCTCCGGTGACACCAGAGGCTCTTTGTCCCGGGACTTATGTTTCTTCTTCTTTTCAGGCTGAGATCGAGGAGGGCTGTGTGGCATAATGGAGCCAGCTGCAGCAAGATCAGGAACAGAAAGAGACCGGGCGACCTGGGGGCCGATAGACCGCGGCTCTCGCGGTCGCTGCGCTGCAGCAGACCTTTGACCTGAAAGGTGCCGGGAAGGGGCATCCCGGGAGAGGCGCCCTTGACCGGCAGATGCCGAAGGAGTGGGACACTTCTCCGGCTGGGGAGGGGGAGCGGCGCCCAGAGGAGAAGGTGTGGGAGCCGCAGGGGAGGGGGGAAGGAGAGGGGTCCGGGACGGTGGTAAGGAAGGGGGAGGAAGGGATGAAGATGTAACCAAGGCGTAACTAGATGTCATGGACACAGGGTGCAATCGTGCATATTTCTTACGGGCCTCTGTGTAGCTTAAACGATCAAGAGACTTATACTCCTGTATCTTTTTTTCTTTCTTATAGACTGGGCAATCTGCTGAACGTGGAGAATGACTACCATGACAATTTACACATACAGGAGGGGGAACACAGGGACTCCCCTCATGGAGTGGACGTCCACAGTCACCACAGAGAGGGTCCTGGGTACAGCGAGAAGACATGTGGCCAAAACGCAAGCACTTAAAACACCGCATAGGAGGTGGGATGTACGGCTTCACATCACAGCGATACACCATAATCTTAACTTTCTCAGGAAGGGTATCCCCTTCAAAGGCCAGGATAAAGGCACCAGTATCAATACCATTATCTTTAGGACCCTTCTGAACACGCCGAACAAAGTGAACACCCCGCCGTCCGAGATTGTCCCGAAGTTCCTCATCAGTTTGAAGGATGAGGTCTCTGTGAAAAATCACACCTTGTACCATATTTAGAGACTGGTGAGGGGTAATGGACACGGGAATTGTGCCAAGATGGGTACAGGCACGAAGGGCCGCAGATTGGGCAGCCGAAGCAGTTTTTATCAGTAACGAACCCGACCGCATCTTGCTCAGGGAGTCCACTTCGCCGAACTTGTCTTCAATGTGTTCCATAAAGAATAAAGGTTTGACACTGGTGAAAGTATCTCCATCAGTCCTGGTGCAAACTAGATAACGGGGGAAAGGCTTTGCCCCTAGACGACGGGCCTGACCCTCCTCCCAGGGGGTAGCCACGGAAGGGAAGGCCGAAGGGGCAAGAGAAGCAGCACTTGAGGAATCAGTACCACGCAGAGAGACGGCCGCAGAAGAGCGGCCAGAGGTTTGGACCCTTATGCGTATTATCTGCATAGCGTCCGCCCTGATACCACCCACTCCGATCAGGGGCTCTCCTCACGGGCGCCACCCAGCCACAGCAAGGGCCATCTGGCACGGCGGCCATTGCCGGGAGTTCCGATGCTCCAGGATGACGAGCAACCACTCCAAGGCATGCATGAGGAGGTCACAGCTCAGGTATCAGAAGTGTGATCCCTGTGTGTTCAGGGGGCTCAACCAAAAGGGTACATAGCGACCCCACCACACGGGCTGGCTACCGTGCTGGCTATGCACCCTAGCATCAGACAACGACGTAGAAGAAAAGGTGGAATATACTAGGAGGGCACACGTCGGAGACACTAGGTAAGGTGCTCTTCCCCAAATGGCTCACACTACGGAAGAGAAATTTTGGAATGGAGGTCAAACCCCAGAGGGGACCAAGGAATGCCGAAAGGAGGAGATGATTACGCAACAAAGCCGGAGTGTAAAACCAACAGAACCAGGAGGATAGCGAGGGCCAACATAAGCAAGGACACCAATAGAGGGAGAGGAGAGGGCGAGGGTAAAGGGGTATGGAGGGGAAAGGAGGGGAAGGGAAAGGAAATGCAGCCCGGGAGAGAAAGAAGGCTGCAATGGCTCGGGGCCCCGTGCTCGCCACGCACGTATCCACAAAAGAGTTGTGGACCCCCTGGGGGGGAGAAAGGAGGCGGCATGGGTGACATCGTCAGGGTGGTGGTAGGTGAGAGGGTGGCTATCGACCTGGGTGGAAAGGGTATCCCGGTAGGCATTCCAGTCGGCTCGGGAATAGTCGTGGACATACTTAGGGGGAGGAGCAGTACGAGGGTCGGGGCGAGGGCGACGACCATCTGAAATGGTGAGGAGGACAGGGAGATGGTCGCTACCAATAGGCTCCAGGACATCCACCGTTATGCGGCCAAGGAGGTTGGGGGAGGATAGGACAACATCAGGAGTGGAGTTGGATTCGGGATGGGTGTGCTGGGGGATGGGAATGAGGTCGCCTTGAAGGGAGGAGAGGAACCGATGCCACCGCCGTAACTGGGCGGCGGAACGACTATGGATGTTGAGGTCGGCGGCGATCACGTAGGAGGAGAAGGTACGGTCAATGTGGGAGAGGAAGTCGAAGGGAAGAGGAGCGGTGGGGCGAACATAGATGGTGGCGCAGGTAATGGTAAGGCCGGGGAAGAAGACACTAAGGATCAGGTGTTCGGTGGGGTCGGGAAGGAGAGGTTGGAGCCGAACGGGGATCTGGCAGTGGTGCCCAATGGCAACTCCGCCACGCGCAATTGGGAGGGGATTATCGGAGCGGTGGAGGAGGTAGGGCGAAGTGTGGATGGTGTGGTGGGGTTGCAGGAAGGTTTCATTGAAGAGGAAGGCATCCACGCGGTGGGTGGCAAGGGTGTGCAGGAAGAGGTTTTTGTTGGCAGGAAGGGAGCGTATGTTGTTGAAAAGGATACGTTGCTGTCGCGCCATGACTGGGATTTAAACTCACATTGAAGTTACTGTAAACTGTATAGCATTTGCCACAGACTAGAAGAACGAGTATTAAACATTCTTGGAAGAAGTGTTGTAAACCTTCGTTCATTTACATCAACGTCATTACAGAACAAAGTATATACAGTTGTTGAGATTGGCGTTACTTCAAATGCTATTCGACAGGACGTCAAAATTCGAAGTAAATGCGATTGCCATCTGTCTGTTGCTACTGGTCGGCGGACTGCGCCCCACACAGCTGTTGCCGGGCGTCGCCAAGAGATGGCAGAGCGGTAGCCGGTCCTTTGCTCACAGCAATATGTGTTGATATCCGACCATAAATATGGTAGACTGGCCCTGACGTCATTTTCGTGCCTCCAACATCTCTGGGCTGAAGTCACGTGAATGTTGGCAAAACATAGTTGTTTCGTGTTGCGCTTATGTCTGTACTCAGCGTTTTGTCGGGGGAAATGGCATTACATTTCAGGTGTAAGTGTTTCTAGGATAGTGCAGATCCGTTTATTGAAATCTGCTGAAGTGACTTTTATATGGTTTTTACACTTGAAATAGAGTATCACGTAAATTAAAGTGTAGAAAGTGATGCCTGTAGAGTCAGACTCATATTACATTTTGGAAAGTATCTGTGATAATTCGCTTACAGAAGTAAGGTAACTGTTTCTCGTTCCTACTCATAGGTTCGCTAAGGATGAAAACCGAAGGCAGCTTTGCATACAGGCCCTGAAACGGAAAAACTAAGCCGTCTGCACATACGCGCCTTTGGTCGAAGCACGTCGAGGAGAAGTGTTTTGATAGGTTAGTTATTATTTACAATGTATATTTACAATTTATGTTTACAGTGTGTCATTTTTAAACCTGATGTTTTTATCGGACTAAAACTGGCGGGAACTGGCTAAGTAGTGATGCTATCCCTTTTTGATTTTCCGGAGCATATGAAATCGAAGAGGCCTAAGCACCGTAAATCACACACTAGAAGGCGTTCGTCAGATGATGCCTGGTCTTCTGAAATCTGTGCTTCTAATGCCTGTACGTCTGAATGTTAGAATGTCTGTGTTAACTGCGAGCCCTCAAAACATGCATTTTTGCTTTGTTTACAGTGCCGTTATGCGATATGGAAACGAAGCCGCGAAAAACAAAAGTTCCAGGTATATTGGGGCTTTTCGAATAGCGATTTGTGTACTCTTGGCATAGCAGAAAATGTGGTAGGTGTGGCAACACGGCAGATTAGCATCAAAGCCAGAAAGTTAAAGAACTTGCAGCGGTCATCTCGTGGGATGAAGAAGGAAGTCTTGTCTTTCAAATATTTGGTAAATAATCTTGAAAATAATCGTGTTATAAATGAATCCCTGGCTAATTTACTAAAGGCAAGTATATTTAGAATGCCTGTCGTTATTAAAATGTATGACTGATTGCAGGTTGGAATACTTATGCTTAAATGATTGTGGCTTTTCGCTATCAGATGCTGCCACCTGGTACTTCAGAGTTGCTCCAACGTGCCAGTAAAGGTAAAGAAGCAAGTAAGTATTCAGCAGCTCTTCGGACATTTGCTCTAACACTAAATTTTCACAGTAGCAAGGCATATAGCTATGTAAGGAAAAATTTTAAAACATCACTGCCTGTCCACGAACTTTAAGAAAGTGGTACAGTGTTGTTGATGGGGGTCCTGGTTTCAGTAAAGGAGCAGCAATAGCGCTTAGAATAAAGAGTCAGGAACTCATTAGTAAAGGTAAGAAATTGCTTTGTACCCTGTCATTTGATGAGATTGGCGTAAGGAAGCATGTTGAAATTCGTGGAAATAAGTTTATTGGTTACATAGATTATGGTACAGATCTTGACAATGACAATCTATCTGTTGCAAATGAGGCATTAACGTTCATTTTCACTGCTGTTAATGGTTCATGGAACATTCCAATTGTATATACTTTTTAGTCAATGGCCTATGTGCTGTTGAAAAATCGAACCTACTTAAGGAGGCATTGAAATTTGCATATGATGCTGGAGTAGAAGTAATTTCTGTTACTTTTGATGGTGCTCACGTAAACACTGCAATCGCAGACAAGCTAGGGACCTGTCTTTCAACGTGCAGAATGAAATCTTTTTTAAACACCCTCTATTTAAGGATGATGTTTGCATATTCCTTGATCCATGTCACATGTTCAAGTTAATACGCAATACATTAGCTGGTAAAGGTGTCTTTATGTAAATAGAAATCCAATAAAATGGGATTTATGTATTAAAATTACATGAGCTGCAAAAAATGGAGAAACTTCTGACTGCTACAAAAGTAAGAACAAAACACGTTCAGTGGTATCGTCATAAAACGAATGTAAGGTTTCCTGTGCAAACATTTAGTGGTAGTGTCGTTAATTCC
Organism: Schistocerca serialis cubense; assembly: GCF_023864345.2. Taxonomy (NCBI): domain Eukaryota; kingdom Metazoa; phylum Arthropoda; class Insecta; order Orthoptera; family Acrididae; genus Schistocerca; species Schistocerca serialis. Next base: position 97,162,155 of record NC_064648.1, read on the forward strand.
CTAGAATCCCTTGACAAAGATTTGCAGCTAGCTGACTTTAAAGACTTAACATACAGTTAAAGTTATAAGGACAGTGAACAACCTTTTTGATTGTTTCAGTAGTAGGAATCTCCTGTCCAAAGGGTATAAATCACCTCTGTCAATGCAGACAGCTCGCCATATTTTACCATTTCTTGGTGAAGTGGAAAAATATATTCAGGAGCTGAGACTCGAGGCTAATGGGCTATCTATTTTGTATACTAACAGAAAGACTGGTTTCCTTGGCTTTCTTGTATGTATACAGAGCCTAAGAAAATTATATTTTTCTGTCATAAACAGCTCAACCAAAACTAAGTTTCTTGCTTACATATCAATTGCTACAGGACCACATAGACACATTTTTCAGCTCAATCAGAAGATGTGATGGTAACAACAACCCGACAGCAGCTCAATTCAAAGCAGCCTACAAACTATTGCTTATCCATCAGCAGGTAAGAGGGTCAGAATTTGGCTCTACTTTGGATACTGCAGATTGTCCCATTCTCAGTCCATATTCTGGACTGGATGTGACGCAATCTAACCCATTTAGATGAGTTATCAATTGTAATTCAGAAAAGTTAGGCCTAGATGTAGCATCAGTCTCTCATGATCACTCATACAGCATTCCTGCTGTCTCATTTGAACAGCTGTCAAATTATGTACGGAATGTTGTTGCATACATAGAAGGATTCATTGTGCGTAAATTGACTAAGTCAGTACATTGTGTAGAATGTGCAAATTCCTTATGTGGGGCAGTGGTCAGTGACGTTGGACTAATCAGAAGAAAGAATGTGGGAGGTTTGGCTACGACTTCTGCTGACGTTATTAAAAATTGCAAAGCAGCAGAGCAAGCTCATCGGTTGCACCAGGCGAAGGGAATGTTGCAAAAGAAAAATGTTATGCTTGTTCTTGTTTCATGTGCTATGGAAGATGTTGATTGTAGCGTTTTTCAGTCCATCGACGAACATATTATGGCCTTTGAGTCCACAGAAAATCACAGAAATGCTGTAATTAAATCAATTTTATTTGAGTATTTTAAAATTAGAAATCACCATTTTGGAAAGACTGACAGAAACATTCCAGAAAGGTTGTGTAAGGAGTTTATACACAAAAACTGTGTTGTTTAAGGGACATTAAATATTCTATGCCTGATCCCTATTACATTAGAGTTAAAAATTGCGAAGGTGATGTTTATTATTATTAATGTTTGAACCTTCATGTCTACACAAAGTACAGACAGAGGTACCTGGAGTTCTTAGCCTTTCTAAGTGCCCATATTGCATCCACAAAGCCTTTTTCAGTATGTGTTTGGAGTTCTGTTTTCATAACAATTGGATTCATTTCTTTTATGTAAACCTAGATATACTTTTTCTCTTAACAGAATATATATTTATGTACCTTTTATTTTTTGTTTCTTCTAGATCTGTATGTTGTGTTAATTTGTTTGGGCCCTTATATTTTTACTAGATTTACTCTCTTGTCAGTGTCTTCTATATCTTTTTATCTTGTCCATTATAATTATCCGGGCTGTTATGCCGTGCTCGGTTGATGATTTCTGTGTCGATTCCCAACGTTTCGTCTCCGACTGTGGGAGACATCTTCAAGGGGGTCCGTAGCTCAATGGAAGGTCCAACACACCCGCTGGCTCGCTACTGACTGCCGCTAAATTCCGTGTCCGCGCGCTCCCACGCCGAGGCGTGACGTCACGTGTTTTGAAAACGTCAGTACAGTTGGCCGCTGTCCGTCGCCGTCTATCGCCGTTGCCATCACCCAGTAGTGGGCGGGTGGTACACATCTTTAACACCGGCATCCATATGCCGTTTAATTTCACACCCTCCTCCTTACGGTTGAAATTATTTGGGTGTTTAGCGATTTCGATTGCCTCCCTGTAGAGCCTTTCGTAAAATCCGCTTGAAGCCGCTAGTACTCGCGTCTCCCCGAAACGAATATTGTGGTTCCCTGGCTGGAAAGCATGCTCCGCAACAGCTGATCGATCCGTTTCTCCTCTTCTGCAGTTTCCCTTATGCTCTTCCAAACATTTAGAAACAGTTCTTTTAGTGGTACCCACATAAACATCACCACAGCTGCATGGGATCCTATACACTCCAGCTTTTGCCAGTGGTTTGCGAGCGTCCTTGGCAGGCTTAAGGTATTGCTGTATCTTCCTGGTGGGCTTGTAAATTACGGTGATATTCCGCTTCGTCAAGATCCTCCCTATTATTTCCGTTACATTTTTAACAAACGGCAGGAAACCCTTAGATTTTGCAGTAGCCTGTACATCAGTATGATTTCTGCGTGGCTGCCTCAACGCACGTTTTATTTCGGCGGACGAATATCCGTTCTTCATTAGTGCATTGTGGAGATGTTCCATCTCAGCGTCGAGCAACTCAGGTTCACAAATGTTTCTAGCTCTGTCCGCTAACCTCTTGATAACATCCCGCTTCTGTTGAGGGTGGTGGTTCGAATCCCGGTGCAAATAACGGTCCGTGTGCATTGGATTTGCGGTATACTGAGTGGCCCAAACTCCCATTTTCGTTTCTGAAAACAAGCACATCGAGGAAATGTTACTAGCCGTCTACCTCCTCCTCCACTGTAAACTGAATTCTCGAGTTTATACTGTTCAGATGTTCGTGGAACCGGCTTAGTTCCTCCTTACCATGTCTCCACAGCACGAACCTGTCATCCACGTATCGGAACCATACATTTGGTTTTTTGCTGGCAGTACCGAAGACCTGTTCTTCGAATTTCTCCATAAAGAAGTTTGCAATTACGGGACTTAGGGGGCTTCCCATAGCCACGCCATCCGTTTACTCATAAAACTGTTCATTCCACTTGAAGTATGTGGTCGTCAAACAACACTTAAACAGTTCTGAAATATCGGCAAGAAAAATTCGATCCAGCTGTTCCAATACATCATTATGTGGAACCATGGTAAACAGCGATACCACACCGAAGCTGACCAGTATGTCCTCTAGCTGGACCACTATGCCATTCAATCTGCTGATGAAATGTGTCGAATTCTTTATATAAGAGTCCGAACGGCCCACATGTGGTTTCAGCAGCGTAGTCAAAAACTTGGCTACCGAGTAGGTGGGCGAACCAATGGCACTTGGTATCGGTCTTAACGGCACATTTTCTTTATGAATTTTGGGCAATCCATAAAGCCTCGGTGGTAGCGCAACCGAATTGCAGAGACCTTTCTGTACACTCTCTTCAATGGACGACTTTATTAACCGCGACACAGTTCTGAGAACGCTGTTAGTGGGGTCCTTATTCAGCTTCCTATATGCTTGCGGATCCAGTAGATCAGTAATTTTACTCCGATAGTCGGCCACATCCATAATCACCGTTGCGCTTCCTTTGTCAGCTGGGAGAACCAAAATACTATCGTCGTCATTCAGGAGTTTTAAAGCTCTTCTCTCACCCACAGTTGTATTACTTTTCGGCGGTTTTGCATTAGCTAATATTCTTACTGTTTCTATACGGATTTCTTCAGCTGTTACAGAAGCCACACTGCGAATTCCTGCTTCTACACTGGCTATAATTTCTTCTGTGGGCCCAGAACGCGGACTAACAGCAAAATTTCCTCCCTTGGCAAGCACAGATGTCTCACCGTCAGATAACGAACGTTTGGACAAATTGATAACGGTCCAGGAAACGTCTAAATGCCGAACAGTCTGATTAGGTAGCAAATTATCAAACTTCTTCTGTCTACTAGACGTTGTCAACATACGCTTCCCCATGGTATCATGCAGTAGTCTATTTTATCCCAGTCACCGCTGCACAGTTTATTACTGATCGTAATATGGAGAGACTTTGACTTACGGTTTGTGCTTGCATAGTCCCGTAGGGTCTGCTAAATGCGCTCTCGTAGTAAGGCCGCCTCAGTCCGTTTGAAAATGCGTTGTGCCTTTCCCGAATAGAACAGTCGCTTTATCTTCAGAAACTTCGGTATAACGCCGACGGCTCTGCAACAAGCAGGAATGTGAGGGAACACAAAAGATGCACTCTCTTCTTCTGGAGTCCTTCCAGGCGTCGCACTTCTCTAGACATCTCCTCCGCAACGGCGATCGACGGCGACGGACAGCGGCCAATTGCACTGACGTTTTCAAAACACGTGACGTCACGCCGCGGCGTGGGAGTGCGCGGACACGGAATTTAGCGGCAGTCAGTAGCGAGCCAGTGGGTGTGTTGGACCTTCCATTGAGCTACGGACCCCCTTGAAGATGTCTCCCGCAGTCGGAGACGAAACGTTTGGAATCACCACAGAATTCATCAACCGACCACGGCATAACAGCCCGTATAATTATAATGGACATGATATTTCCGGCCGTGAAAGTCTACATTTTAGTATCTTTTTATCTGTTAAACATTGTTCTGCCCTCTTAGAATATGGGCTTAAGAAATAAATCTGTTGGAAAATATTGTGTTGTAAGAAAGAAAATGTGAAATAAAATTTTGTAAGAAATAAAATAATGTTGTGAAATAAAGTATTGAGTTAATTGTTTCTGCATATCTATTTTTTCCCAAGAGATGTTAGCTTTCTTAGAATACTTGCAGCAACTGGGAAAAATGTGTAATAAATTTATAATGAGAAAAGCACTTGGAAGAATCAACATGTACTTTTCTTGTTATCCATAGAAATTCAAACCCCCAATAGTTGTTTCACTTAAAAGTTTAAACCAGTTTCTTGATGCTTAGGCAACTGTAGTTGGTGCAATGGATAGTGTTCACTTCGATAAAATGTGTCTGCTATAGACACGTAATAGCCACCAGGTAGTAAGGATTTGACAGATGAGATTGTAATACAAAATTCAGTAGGCTCTGAGTGAAGCATGTAGAGGTACACGTATTTCATTCATATGCAACAGCTTTCAAAATTTGCTATGGAACTTAGTGAAAACATGGCATTGTGCATGGTGTTGGCAGTGCGTGCTTGTAAATATCATTGGAGTGTCAAGCACAAAAGTATTTCTATTATCTCAGTTGTTACTGCAATGGATAGTGTTCACCTCTGGCAAAATACGTCCACTACAGACACCAGGTATTAAGGATTTGTCGCATGATCTTGCAATAAAAAATTCAGAATGGTGTTTGAGTGAAGCAAGTACAGGTCTGTGTATTTCATTCATATGCAACAGTTTCCAAAATTTTTAAGGTTACTCCTAAGGTAAGCCTAAAATTTCTGTTAAAAAGTAAGTTTTTAAGCTCTAGGTTGACTAATTGTCTTCTACTGGATTTGTAGTAAGCTATTCAAATTGTTCACGAACTGCAATGATAAATATCAATATGTAATTAAAGGGGAGTTTTATTTAGTTTATGCTCACATGATTATTATGCAGAGGCAAGGAAAAATATTCTCATGATCCCACACAGTGTCAGAACAAAATCAGATCACTATACAGGCATTTTTCTAAAATAAGAGCCCCTATTCTTATTGTACTGAGAGACTGTCAAATGTAAGCAGACCGTTTTTGTTTTGGCAGATGAGCTCTAACGTGTTTGTGCCCTGGAAAATAGCTCTTAATCTGGATGAGCGTCAGTACAGTTTTGCAATATTCGGAGTGGAAAGTATCCCTTAGATAGTTTTCTTAAAAAATTATATACTGTTACAGTTCATTGTGGGAATTATTTTGCAGTTTCCCCACAGAATCACTATCTTAAGACAGAAATTGACAAAAGTATTTTAACCTTGAAAAGAGCTTTTCTTGAGATTGTTCTCATCAACTGTGAAGAAATACCTGTAAAAAATTAAAATCATTGCATAGTCTCTTGGAACTTTTAATTTATGGCCTGCCCTGGTTAAATTGAGAGCCGTAACTACTGTTGCAGTTGAAAGTTTATAGGTGTTTCTTGAGTCATAATTGACAGCTTTTACTACGGTGCACAATATTCACTTTGGTATATTCATTATTCATTTTGAGGCACAATATCCCACAGATACCAAGGATTTGTATATACAAGAGAGGTTATAATAAGGGAAGAGCACCTATAGCCGACACATGAAGAGCATTTTTTTCTACCTTCTAATACTATTAAATAAATGTAGGCTCCAAAATTATTTTCTGAAACTTCAAAGTCTCACCTTTCATCTAAAATATAATTTTTTAAGCTGATAGTTTAAACTTTTGTAAAAATAGTGAGAACTGAACCTTTGAAGTCCACCTAAAAATGATACTCTAAAATGGAGCTGCCCCTAAAGTCGACAATTTTGCCACCTATAGTTGCCATAATTCCTATATCCCATTTTCTTTTATAAGTAACTAGAGCTCAAAATGCGGAGAATCCAATGTTTAAAATTTTGACATCAGCCCCTTCTTACTGTTTAAAAGAATTTTAATGAAGTTTTACTTTAACTGATAGTTTATAGTAGCTTCGTCCCACTGCCCGCCAGAGAGGCGTTCGATGTATTTGTTGGATTTTATAAATGGTACTGTGAACAAATCCAGGTCAAATATAGCTCTGGCACAATTTTTCGCAAATAAAAATGTAATTTTTGTTGGAAGCGTGTGGCAGTAAATTGAGAAATGTGGGGAAAATATGATACAAACATAGGAAGGGAGACCGCTGTTTTGAAATACCGCCACATTTTGCCAACAGTCACATGGTTTATGTTGGAGCCACACCTTCCATATAGCTTCTGCACAGCAAGGCCAGTCTGCTGTGTTCGAAATACACAGGTGTCCCAAATTAAAGCAACAAACAGCAGGCAGTTTGTAGACATCGAAACTGTATCCCGAAGGCCAGAGCAGGGCCGACGGTGTGTGACATCAGAGGGGACCGCCGGAGGGAGAGGGGACCGCCGGAGGGAGAGGGGACCGCCGGAGGGAGAGGGGACCGCCGGAGGGAGAGGGGACCGCCGGAGGGAGAGGGGACCGCCGGAGGGAGAGGGGACCGCCGGAGGGAGAGGGGACCGCCGGAGGGAGAGGGGACCGCCGGAGGGAGAGGGGACCGCCGGAGGGAGAGGGGACCGCCGGAGGGAGAGGGGACCGCCGGAGGGAGAGGGGACCGCCGGAGGGAGAGGGGACCGCCGGAGGGAGAGGGGACCGCCGGAGGGAGAGGGGACCGCCGGAGGGAGAGGGGACCGCCGGAGGGAGAGGGGACCGCCGGAGGGAGAGGGGACCGCCGGAGGGAGAGGGGACCGCCGGAGGGAGAGGGGACCGCCGGAGGGAGAGGGGACCGCCGGAGGGAGAGGGGACCGCCGGAGGGAGAGGGGACCGCCGGAGGGAGAGGGGACCGCCGGAGGGAGAGGGGACCGCCGGAGGGAGAGGGGACCGCCGGAGGGAGAGGGGACCGCCGGAGGGAGAGGGGACCGCCGGAGGGAGAGGGGACCGCCGGAGGGAGAGGGGACCGCCGGAGGGAGAGGGGACCGCCGGAGGGAGAGGGGACCGCCGGAGGGAGAGGGGACCGCCGGAGGGAGAGGGGACCGCCGGAGGGAGAGGGGACCGCCGGAGGGAGAGGGGACCGCCGGAGGGAGAGGGGACCGCCGGAGGGAGAGGGGACCGCCGGAGGGAGAGGGGACCGCCGGAGGGAGAGGGGACCGCCGGAGGGAGAGGGGACCGCCGGAGGGAGAGGGGACCGCCGGAGGGAGAGGGGACCGCCGGAGGGAGAGGGGACCGCCGGAGGGAGAGGGGACCGCCGGAGGGAGAGGGGACCGCCGGAGGGAGAGGGGACCGCCGGAGGGAGAGGGGACCGCCGGAGGGAGAGGGGACCGCCGGAGGGAGAGGGGACCGCCGGAGGGAGAGGGGACCGCCGGAGGGAGAGGGGACCGCCGGAGGGAGAGGGGACCGCCGGAGGGAGAGGGGACCGCCGGAGGGAGAGGGGACCGCCGGAGGGAGAGGGGACCGCCGGAGGGAGAGGGGACCGCCGGAGGGAGAGGGGACCGCCGGAGGGAGAGGGGACCGCCGGAGGGAGAGGGGACCGCCGGAGGGAGAGGGGACCGCCGGAGGGAGAGGGGACCGCCGGAGGGAGAGGGGACCGCCGGAGGGAGAGGGGACCGCCGGAGGGAGAGGGGACCGCCGGAGGGAGAGGGGACCGCCGGAGGGAGAGGGGACCGCCGGAGGGAGAGGGGACCGCCGGAGGGAGAGGGGACCGCCGGAGGGAGAGGGGACCGCCGGAGGGAGAGGGGACCGCCGGAGGGAGAGGGGACCGCCGGAGGGAGAGGGGACCGCCGGAGGGAGAGGGGACCGCCGGAGGGAGAGGGGACCGCCGGAGGGAGAGGGGACCGCCGGAGGGAGAGGGGACCGCCGGAGGGAGAGGGGACCGCCGGAGGGAGAGGGGACCGCCGGAGGGAGAGGGGACCGCCGGAGGGAGAGGGGACCGCCGGAGGGAGAGGGGACCGCCGGAGGGAGAGGGGACCGCCGGAGGGAGAGGGGACCGCCGGAGGGAGAGGGGACCGCCGGAGGGAGAGGGGACCGCCGGAGGGAGAGGGGACCGCCGGAGGGAGAGGGGACCGCCGGAGGGAGAGGGGACCGCCGGAGGGAGAGAACTCTAAGCATCAGTGAACTACGAAGGCCATACGAAAATCGGGGACAGGAAGAACAGGCGAGTTCACCAGAACAGCCTTGATTGCCTCTAATGCTGACTGCTGGGACTCACCCCACTGAAATGCTCGATTTTTCTTGCGCAGGAGATTCAAGGGCGCAGCCAACTGAGCGAATTGGGGTACGAACTTCCTGAAGAAGTTCACCATTCCAATAAAGCGAGCAATTGCCCGTCTATCCTTTGGAGGAGGAAGTTTTTGAAGATCCTTAGTCCTGTTCTGATCAATACGGACTCCACCGGCCAACACCAAGTGCCCGAGGAATGAAATCTCCTTGGATGCTAACTTAATCTTAGATGGTTTGACAGTAAGGCCCGCACTACACCATGGAAGGACCTGTTCGAGGTGTCGAAGATGCTCCTGAAAACTAAATATTACCACGTCGTCAAGATAATTGTAAACAAATTTATACTGAACATCGCCTAAGACATTATCCAACAACCTAGAAAGGACGGCAGCACCGGTAGACAAACCAAAAGGGACTCTATTGAACTCTAATAATTTCCAGTCAGTGCAAAAAGCAGTGACTTGTTTAGACTGCTCAGCAAGAGGAATCAGGTAGTATGCCTGGTTCAAGTCGAGTACAGAGAAGACCGTTGCCCCCACAAACCAAGTAAAGCAGTGATGTAGGTCTGGCAATGGCACCGATTCCAAAACTTCCTTCTGATTAAACTGCCTATAATCAACAACTGGCCTGTAGCCTGAATCCCCTTGGGGACCAGGAACATGGGCGACGAATTGGCAGAAGTGGATGGTCTAATTTCCCCATTCTAACATTTTATCTATAATACGGCGCAAAGCATCCATCTAAGGAGGTGACAGACGATAAGGTGGCAGCCTAACAGGAACATCAGTTAATTGTATCTTGTAACATACGGTCAGTCAAACCTAACTCATCAGTTAACACATCAGGGAACTGGCGAAAGAGCCCCAAAATGGTTTCTCGCTCCCCATTCTCCAGATGACCGACACCAAAGCCGGAATCAGTCACCAAAACCTTGTTAACACCCGATACCCTCTGGCAAGAGCACAACGAAAACTCCCTATTAGGACAAAAATTAAAGAGAAACTTCTTAGCATGCCAGTACGCTGGATCCAATCACATCCGAGCAACAGACGAACAGGAAGATTCTTAGCCACCAACAATTCGACATGCCAGGAAAGATCATCTACAGACACACTCCCCCTACAGCAGCCTACTAAAGGTAACATCTGTCCATTGACAGCACGACATCCCTGTAGGGCAAATGGCAAGGACGGTAAGCGACACTTGTTTATTATCCAGATACCACTGGTAATCCATCAAAGAAACACTACTTCCTGAATCCAACAAGGCGCAGACTGGTTTGTGGTTAAGGGAGGCACAGTTCAACGGTAAGGACTGACCGAACACGGCCCTTATCCGTTTGAAAGACCTCAAAGGTGGCTCATCGCGTCCAGTACATTCCAAAACTTGGCGTCGGCTGCTCTGCTTGGACGCGGCTTCCTCTGCTCAGGACATTCACGCACCAAATGATTCAAAGCACCACAACGGAAACAAGCGCCTTTTGTACCTGCCATCCCTGATCCCCACTTCTGTTAAGCTGACGGTTACATAAATTGGCCACGGGGTTCCCGGAACTTACATTTCGACTCCCGACATATTCTCCTACACAGGTCTGCGCCCCCGCATGACTTGCCCCACCACGCCTACTGTCAGCATAACGTAATCCTTCAATGGCCAACACGAGGCTATCTAGATCCCGCAAGGACGTGGGCTTATTGGCAAACATTATTCGTGACCTATCCTTGGGCTTAATACCTACCAAAATAATGTCTATCTCTCCTTCAACAACATCTAGATTCAGAGCTCGAATGGCAACCTTAACATCCTCAATATACTGCTGGAGTGTGTCAGTCGACCTCTGAACCCGGCAGTAGTACTGGTTAACTAAATCTGCTCTCATGCGTTTGGTCAAGCGACTATCAATAATCCTCCTACGCAAGTCCGACGAGCCCTCTCCATGACCGAGCGAGGTGGTGCAGTGGTTAGCACACTGGACTCGCATTCGGGAGGACGACGGTTCAATCCCGTCTCCGGCCATCCTGATTTAGGTTTTCCGTGATTTCCCTAAATCGCTTCAGGCAAATGCCGGGATGGTTCCTTTGAAAGGGCACGGCCGATTTCCTTCCCCATCCTTCACTCACCCGAGCTTGCGCTCCGTCTCTAATGCCCTCGTTGTCGACGGGACGTTAAACACTAATATCCTGAAACTTCCTGGCAGATTAAAACTGTGTGCCCGACCGAGACTCGAACTCGGGACCTTTGCCTTTCGCGGGCAAGTGCTCTACCAACTGAGCTACCGAAGCACGACTCACGTCCGGTACTCACAGCTTTACTTCTGCCAGTACCTCGTCTCCTACCTTCCAAACTTTACAGAAGCTCTCCTGCGAACCTTGCAGAACTAGCACTCCTGAAAGAAAGGATATTGCGGAGACATGGCTTAGCCACAGCCTGGGGGATGTTTCCAGAATGAGATTTTCACTCTCCATGCTCCAAGACTTGACCAATGATAGAACTCAACACTCCTTCATACAAGGGATAAATAAACTGCAAAATAGTACGATATGTCACTTCTAATATATCAGCTTTAATTTCCAAACGTACTAATAACCATAGAACTTCGACAACTCGAGGCAGCTCATTCAAGTTCAGTTTATTTATTCCGTGCACTAATACGAGGAAAGGGTTAGGTAGCTTAGCAAAGGGCTCAGGGGGACAAGGACTAGTCCTAACGCCACCACGTGCTAGATCAGTCATCCCCCTGCGGTAAACTAACTGTTCAACATGCCCTACGCCCTCTTCAAGGCAACCTACCGCATTGAGTTGAGTCTGCAACTGCATTACCTTCCTGACAAACTGTCCAATAGTAGTACTTTGCTGCGGAGTAACAGGCACTCGTTCTAAATCCTGCAGTCTACCCGCCCAGTGAGAGATGGGCTTGTATACGACCGATCTGTTTGCGAGGATTACTACCACCCATAAACTCCAAATTGTCTTGCCCACTTGAAAGGGACGTGCTACACCTACCTCACCGACGCGCATACCGGCTGGTCCAAGACGCCCCGAAACCGCGCGCTCAACTCGGCCACGGTACCATCGGTAGGAGCCCCACGAACCTCCAACTCATAAGCTAGCTGCTCTCTGCGCAAATAATCGATATCAGGGCTACTCCTCAGCTGCGAGTGGCTCGTCTGCTCAGGCTGAAACATTTTTACGAGAGAAAGTATGCGCTCCAAACAAATTTCAAACTTAATGCTACCTAAGCTCGCAATTGTGAATAGTGCTGCTAGCACACGTACCCCCAAACAACCACACTCTGCTACCATTTGTACTGGTAGATAGGACAGCTTGGCTGTGAAAGTGGAAGGGTAGCCCACAACATAAACAGTATTCACAATTACAAGCACCCAAGCTGTAATGATCTTCCAGCAATAAAGGCTCTTAACAAATCTCAATTAAGTAAGGACATAAACTTGGTTACAAACGTATGTTAACCTTCAACCAGTGAATAACCCCAATAAAGAATTACCAATCAATAAAACGTAGATAAAGGACTGCTTTACAAGAATTAAGTAAAATCATGAAAGCTAAGTTACAAATTTTATGTTAAGCTTCAACAGGTGAATAACCCCAATAAAGAATTCTCATTGAAATAAAACAGATAGGAAAATGCCTTACCAAATGGCTTAAATTGTGTAAAATCATGAAAAGCTGAGTTACAACTTTTCTCACAAACTACTTAGGAATTTACAGCAAATAAACAAGTTTAATCTATAACCAGAAGGTAACGGCCAAGTCCAAGCGACCGAAGCCACTCAGAGCGGACGACCGCCAAAACGCTGGTCATCAACCGACATCGTCACGGCCCAGTGGCCACAGTGCTAAAACAGACTAACGTTTCGGTAAGCGACCGACAGCAACACAGGAGTAACAGTGACAAAGTCGGCGTACGCCTTACGAAACACGGCACACCCTGATGCGGGAGCAGGCACAGCTGACTAGCGGCCATACAACCGCGAGCAAACAAATCTCACGCCACCCGTACTAACGCAGGAAATGATAGCGTGCGACAAGACGCCACGCGCAAAGCAGCAACCGTGCCTACCCCTCGACCACAGAATGTGCCCTGTCTCCTTGTCTATGGTAATGGAATTTACAGCACACAAGAAACGATTTAATAATGGCATTAGTTCAACGCAAGATTAGTTAAGTTAGGTCCAGTAAAGATTTACCAACGGATTTACCTTCAAACCAACTTCCAGACCACCGATAAACAAGGAAGAAAATTAAACAGTTGCCAAAAATACAGTCACGATACGCAGGCCCTACAAAACCTTGCTATCTTACAGTTATTATTAACGGCGAAACATACACAAATCAATGACAAGAAATTCACCATTGAAAGCAAAAAACACCACAAAGGTTAAATTAATTAATTAGCAGACGAGCCAGCCACTGAAGGCTCAGTTCCACAAGATTAGGACTAACCTCACTCGGCAGCAATACATCTGTGTGCGTGATAACTAGGTTGCCCAAACAGGACTCCAAAAACCAAAACATCAGGTCACACGTTAGCTGTCTTGTTCTCAGGTACTAGGGACCACCGGGCTGAGGCAATCGCGACGAAAAAAAATCTCTGAAGTTACAGCTGCCTGCAGCAAAACAAATGAGTCAGGGTGCATGAACGTAAAGCACAAGCCACTGTTCCAGCTGGAGCGTAACCTTTTCAATGCACATACGGACAGAACAACACACGTGGGCATAAAGGGAGCAGCAGATGCGTACCAAGCAAACTATACTGCGCCAAAATACGACCCACGTCACGTCCACAAACCGGAGCACTGCTCCCGGATCTGGTGTCTGCTCGCTGCACTGCCGCAACTCTCTGTCCCCTGGAAAGCGATGCGGACTGCCGCCTTGCTCAACGTTCCCTTCTCGGCTGTGCACAACTCTTCTCTTGCCGCCTCAGAGTGCGGCCGCCATGTCCGTTCTCCCCTGCTGTCCGCCCCAGACTCTCGTTACTCGTACTCACTCCCCGTCAGCCCCACTCCGACAGGAGGCGCTCGCGATCGCACACAGTGCCAACCTCAACCAGAGGAGTCATCGATAGCGTCTTGCGCCAGAGAGCCGCGCCACGGCTAAGTAAGTCTACCGCACTATTTAAATTCCTGACTAATTGGAGGCTTAGAATGAATATTTCAGCTTATTTATAATTGTACATACAGTGCTTTTCGAATAATTTGGAGGAGTATAGATTGTGTGAAACGTTTTTGTTGTAAACTACCAGTATCTAAACCAATTATCCTCAGTACTTCAATTCTGCCATTATTTCCGTTATTGCAACATAAAACTCCATCATAGACACCTATTTTAGGTACTTCATGTCCACAGAATGTTCTTTTTGAGTATCCAATCTTAATTAAATTATTGATGCTTTCATTTGCATTTTGTGTCTTTCGATGAAGACATTTCCTCAATAAATGAGGGTTTGCAAGAAAGCGGACTGTCGGCTTAATTGCATTCATAACAGGTTCTGGTAATGAGTGTTTATGTGAATATGTCTCGTTTCTGTTGTGGAACTTACATCAATCGTCTTTCAGACCCAGATTGTGCATTCCTGTTTGGTCAGTGGAAAGTTTTGGGGGGTGGGGGAACTGCCACACGGCACGCCTCATTGCTTCTAATTTTTGTGTGTCTTTCCTGAAAGCTCTCCCATAAAATAACTGAAGAGAATCAATTTCTTTCAGAGTAAGCCTGCCTTTTCCTCCTAGTGGTTTTCCATCCTTAATCACTTTATCTTTTCTTTCTTTCAGCAAGCGACGAACTCTACCACCAAGCCTCTTTTGGATGTGGTCATCGCATTCCAAGTTTTCTATTGCTGTGTTTTTACAGATTTTTATCTGTTACAGCTTTGAACGAAGAGGAGTCCCCATCAGCAATGTATTTAGTATATCTAACACCATACTGGTCCTCAGATCTGGAGGACATCTTCACAACTGCAGCAGCCTCCATACCCCCACTTGAGCAACTATAATTTGTAGAGGATGCTACTGCATGCTTGTCATGGCACAGCTTCTCACTTTCATATTTGGACATTTTCTTTGTAGCACACTGGTGGCAGTATTTAGACATAATTTCTACATCTAAAACTTTACCTGAGTCAATAGCAAGAACAGATGCAACTGCATAGGAGATATGTGCATCCAGGTTCCATCTACAAACACATACTGGTCATTATATTTGAAGTAGATTCACTGTCATGATTATCTACTACAGGATCTCTTTGGGTTATTTCCACCAGTGCCTGCACTGCTCTCTTTATAGAAACTGTATCAGTATCGCATACAGCATCAGACATTCCTTTATTTATTTTTTCACACCTTGCACAAGGTGGAGGCATGTTCAGAAAACAGCACAATAAATTTCCTCCTTCCCTGCACTGTCCTACGCATCTCAGAGCATATGCTAACGTGAAATTGCTTTCATAGGTACCAGTGTCAGGTTTTTTGAAGGAGGAAATTGAAAATCATTGCCACACGAATTACAAATTAATTTAAAATCACAAGCTATTCCCACTCTTCTTTCTTCAACAACAATCATGCACTTCGCATTTTTACAGCAAACACACGAACATGATAACCTTATAGCCTGGCATAGAACTCTAAATCAGTAAGTCTGAATCCAGTGGAATCCATATCAACATCCTTCATGCACCTGTACAATTCTCCTGTCCTTGAAGCTACGTTCTTCATTTCGAGCTGCTTCCTCTTTTTTGTTGGTAAACCAATTTTCATTAAATTTCCGCCACCCAAACACAGTTTTTCCACCACCGTTATGCATAAATCTTCCACGTAAGGATTGCCGAATTCAATCTTCCACCTACTCATATGTGTTGGTATTTCAAAACGAATATAAGTCACATGCAAGAATGTTTTCAGGCAAAGATCTAGATGTCAGCCAGAGATATAAATGTCTACCAAAAATAACGAAAGAAAATAGCCTTCACATTGACAAGAATTCCACTGAAGTAAGTAGTTTCTCAAATGTCAGGAAAGGTGGGAGTGGCTGCCAGTGTAGAATTAATCAGTTTAACAATTTAAAGGCATTTTTAAAGCTGCTAGCGTGATAAAATTCACACACAACATGGATTAACTGCATATATATCAAGAAAATAATATTTTTCAAAAATCGATTTTTTGACCCAAAGTCCGTTACATTTCCCTGAAGCGAGGAGTCCAGGGGCGCTCTCCAGCCACTACCCGTCGCTGCCGTAAGGAGGCTGAAGGCAGAGTCAGGCCGGCCACAGCACGGAGACGTCTCAGCACTCGCCCTTAACGCACTCCGTACGCGAACGGAACGGGGAAAAAAATTCGAAATTTGTTGCTCTTCCAAGTACTCTCTGCCATGCACTTAACAGTGGTTTGCAGTGTAGTCCGCGGATGTAAATGAGACAGTCAAGTTGGTGCTTGTAAATACGTAGCGTAAGTGGACGATTTAATGGCAAAATTGTGTACAATCGCGTGAGAAATGCAGCCATCAACGGAAATTGTACTTTTCCAAAGTACAATTTTACATCACCGTGTGCGTTTTAGAATCTGGAACGACGGTGATGTATTCTCGCCACCGGGAGTGATGTAATCGCTTGCCGATTCATGGAGAAAATGTAAATATTAAGAAACTGAACATACAAAATATTTTTCGCTGGGGTCTGCCTTCAACAAAACACTATTTTGTTTCACAACCTAAACATGTTTCACTACAGTTGCAACATCAGTGGGCTTTTATTTTATGGATGTTAAACATAAAGAATGTTCTTTGCTCTATGTACACACGTAAATATTATTTTTTGAAATCGCAATTACAAATTTTTGTAGAACCCTTCGTTATGTATTCATACCTTTTTATGTTTTTATAGTACATGTTTTCTTTCACAGTTTGTCATCGGCAGCCATATAGAGCTTAATGTAGACAAGTTGTTTAGCAAAATGTACTATTTGAAAACTGCTATGGCTATGCCTGAAATTATTTAATTGTATGTGGAAGGTTGTGTGTGTGTGTGTGTGTGAAGGGTAATGGGGGGGGGGGGGAGGGGGTTCCGTACGTTGGTGTTATCTAATAATTCTTTGAGGGCAGAGAACATAGTTCTAGGTCAGTATTGATATCTGTTGGGCTATTTTTCTTGTCCATAAAGTGTTCAGTACCTGCCATTTTTAGCGCTCTTCTGTGTTCTGTGTATCTGGTATTAAAGTTTCTGCTTGTCTGTCGAATGTAAATTGATCTGCAATGCTGACATGTTAGTTGGTAAATACGAGATGTGTTATGATTGTCTGTCTTATGTTGGTTGTTCCTGGCTTTCTCTATGTTGAGTTATCTGTCCTGTAGGCTATTTTTAACCCTTGTTTTTGAGTATGTTGCCTATTCTATGGGCTGCCTTGTTGTTGCAAGTGAGAGTGAACCAGTTGTTTATTGTTGTGGGTGTTTCTTGTTCATCTGTGCTCATATGTGTGTTCTGTTTGATTGTAAGTTGGTGAGAAGACTTGTTTTTATGCGTTGGGTGTCTTTTTTGATCGTATTTTAATTACGTGATTCAATTTATCTATAGTATTTGTATAGTATCCACTCTGTACAGCGATTTGTCTGTTTATCTGTAATTCATTGTTATAGCTGTTTTCAGTGAGTGGGGTTTTGTTCAGGCTGTGCATAATATATTGGAAACTGGCTAGTTTGTGCGCAATGGGTTTATTAGAACGTTTGTGAATGGCTGTGCTGGTGGAGTTCACATTCCTGAAAATGTAGAATTGGAGTTGGTTGATGCGTCTATATATTATGAAGTCAAGGAAACTTAACGTTTTGTCGTTTTCTGTTTCTATGGTGAATGTCTCTCATTTCATCTTCGTGGTCTTTTGGCGAGATGCACGTAGGGGGCGGCAGTGTATTGATTGACTCTTCTAGCAAAATACGCTCTCGGAACATTAACACTAGACCGTGACGTGACTGAGAACGCCTCTCTTGCAGCACCTACTACAGGAGTTGGTTGAGGATCTCCGAGACGCTTTCGCGCTCACTAAACGATCCTGTGACGAAACGTGCTGCTCTTCTCTGGATAATCTGTTTCCTCTAGAACATGTTAATAACAACGTCTGACGGTTTATAAGACGATTTCTCTTTCTATGACAGCTGTACCACTCGCAAGAAAAAGTTATGAGACATGTCCATCCATCATTGATTTTCGGTCAGTATTGTTTCTTATCGGCAGCAATAATTTATGAAACATTATGCTTAGTAGTAGGGGATGTGTGATTAGTTCCCCTTGAGCACCAGGATTATAAAGTATGTGTCTCTGCTCTGACATGTACAAAGGAAATGACTGTGTCCAGTCGTAAGGAAGGTATGGATTTGACGTGGAATACTGTGATAGTAAAGCAAAGAGTATGTCAAGTCATAATAATGGAACAGATATTTCAATTTCCAGAGAAACAGCCGTCATCGGGGTGTATTTCCGATACTTTGCTCATTATCTACATCTCCATTTATACACCGCAAGCCACCCAACAGTGTGTGGCGGAGGGCACTTTACGTGCCACTGTCATTACCTCCCTTTCCTGTTCCAGTCGCGTATGGTTCGCGGGAAGAACGACTGTCTGAAAGCCTCCGTGCGCGCTCTAATCTCTCTGATTTTACATTCGTGATCTCCTCGGGAGGTATAAGTAGGGGGAAGCAATATATTCGATACCTCAGCCAGAAACGCACCCTCTCGAAACCTGGCGAGCAAGCTACACCGCGATGCAGAGCGCCTCTCTTGCAGAGTCTGCCATTTGAGTTTATTAAACATCTCCGTAACGCTATCACAGTTACCAAATAACCCTGTGACGAAACGCGCCGCTCTTCTTTGGATCTTCTCTATCTCCTCCGTCAACCCGATCTGGTACGGATCCCACACTGATGAGCAATACTCAAGCATAGGTCGAACGAGTGTTTTATAAGCCACCTCCTTTGTCGATGGACTACATTTTCTAAGGACTCTCCCAATGAATCTCAACCTGGTACCCGCCTTACCAACAATTAATTTTATATGATCATTCCACTTCAAATCGTTCCGCACGCATACTCTCAGATATTTTACAGAAGTAACTGCTACCAATGTTTGTTCCGCTATCATATAATCATACAATAAAGGATCCTTCTTTCTAGGTATTCGCAATACATTACATTTGTCTATGTTAAGGGTCAGTTGCCACTCCCTGCACCAAGTGCCTCTCCGCTGCAGATCTTCCTGCATTTCGCTACAATTTTCTAATGCTCCAACTTCTCTGTATACTACAGCATCATCCGCGAAAAGCGGCATGGAACTTCCGACACTATCTACTAGGTTATTTATACATATTGTGAAAAGCAATGGCCCCATAACACTCCCCTGTGGCACGCCAGAGGTTACTTTAACGTCTGTAGACGTATCTCCATTGATAACAACATGCTGTGTTCTGTTTGCTAAAAACTCTTCAATCCAGCCACACAGCTGGTCTGATATTCCGTAGGCTCTTACTTTGTTTATCAGGCGACAGAGCGGAGCTGTATCGAACGCCTTCCAGAAGTCAAGAAAAATAACATCTACCTGGGAGCCTGTATCTAATATTTTCTGGGTCTCATGAACAAATAAAGCGAGTTGGGTCTCACACGATCGCTGTTTCCGGAATCCATGTTGATTCCTACATAGTAGATTCTGGGTTTCCAGAAACGACATGATACTCGAGCGAACAACATGTTCTAAAATTCTACAACAGATCGACGTCAGAGATATAGGTCTATAGTTTTGCGCAACTGCTCGACGACCCTTCTTGAAGACTGGGACTACCTGTGCTCTTTTCCAATCATTTGGAACCCTCCGTTCCTCTAGAGACTTGCGGTACACGGCTGTTAGATGGGGGGCAAATTCTTTCGCGTACTCTGTGTAGAATCGAATTGGTATCCCGTCAAGTCCAGTGGACTTTCCTCTGTTGAGTGATTCCAGTTGCTTTTCTATTCCTTGGACACTTATTTCGATGTCAGCCATTTTTTCGTTTGTGCGAGGATTTAGAGAAGGAACTGCAGTGCGGTCTTCCTCTGTGAAACAGCTTTTGAAAAAGGTGTTTAGTATTTCAGCTTTACGCGTGTCATCCTCTGTTTCAATGCCATCATCATCCCGGAGTGTCTGGATATGCTGTTTCGAGCCACTTACTGATTTAACGTAAGACCAGAACTTCCTAGGATTTTCTGTTAACTCGTTACATAGAATTTTACTTTCGAATTCACTGAACGCTTCACGCACAGCCCTCCTTACGCTAACTTTGACATCGTTTAGCTTCTGTTTGTCTGAGAGGTTTTGGCTGCGTTTAAACTTAGAGTGAAGCTCTCTTTGCTTTCGCAGTAGTTTCCTAACTATGTTGTTGAACCACGGTGGGTTTTTCCCGTCCCTCATAGTTTTACTCGGCACGTGCCTGTCTAAAACGCATTTTACGATTGCCTTAAGCTTTTTCCATAAACACTCAACACTGTCAGTGTCGGAACAGAAATTTTCGTTTTGATCCGTTAGGTAGTCTGAAATCTGCCTTCTATTACTCTTGCTAAACAGATAAACCTTCCTCCCTCTTTTATATTCCTATTAACTTCCATATTCAGGGATGCTGCAACGGCCTTATGATCACTGATTCCCTGTTCCGCACTTACAGAGTCGAAAAGTTCGGGTCTGTTTGTCATCAGTAGGTCCAAGATGTTATCTCCACGAGTCGGTTCTCTGCTTAACTGCTCGAGGTAATTTTCGGATAGTGCACTCAGGATAATGTCACTCGATGCTCTGTCCCTACCACCTGTCCTAAACATCTGAGTGTCCCAGTCTATATCTGGTAAATTGAAATCTCCACCTAAGACTATAACATGCTGAGAAAATTTATGTGAAATGTATTCCAAATTTTCTCTCAGTTGCTCTGCCACTAATGCTGCTGAGTCGGGAGGTCGGTAAAAGGAGCCAATTATTAACCTAGCTCGGTTGTTGAGTGTAACCTCCACCCATAATAATTCACAGGAACTATCCACTTCTACTTCACTACAGGATAAACTACTACTAACAGCGACAAACACGCCACCACCAGTTGCATGCAATCTATCCTTTCTAAACACCGTCTGTGCCTTTGTAAAAATTTCGGCAGAATTTATCTCTGGCTTGAGCCAGCTTTCTGTACCTATAACGATTTCAGCTTCGGTGCTTTCTATCAGCGCTTGAAGTTCCGGTACTTTACCAATGCAGCTTCGACAGTTTACAATTACAATACCGATTGCTGCTTGGTCCCCGCATGTCCTTACTTTGCCCTGCACCGTTTGAGGCTGTTGCCCTTTCTGTACTTGCCCGAGGCCATCTAACCTAAAAGACCGCCCAGTCCACGCCACACAACCCCTGCTACCCATGTAGCCGCTTGCTGCGTGTAGTGGACTCCTGACCTTTCCAGCGGAACCCAAAACCCCACCATTCTATGGCGCAAATCGAGGAATCTGCAGCCCACACGGTCACAGAACCGTCTCAGCCTCTGATTCAGACCCTCCACTCGGCTCTGTACCAAAGGTCCGCAGTCAGTCCTGTCGACGATGCTGCAGATGGTGAGCTCTGCCTTCATCCCGCTAGCGAGACTGGCAGTCTTCACCAAATCAGATAGCCGCCGGAAGCCAGAGAGGATTTCCTCCAATCCATAGTGACACACATCATTGGTGCCGACATGAGCGACCACCTGCAGATGGGTGCACCCTGTACCCTTCATGGCATCCGGAAGGACCCTTTCCACATCTGGAATGACTCTGCCTGGTATGCACACGGAGTGCACATTGGTTTTCTTCCCCTCTCTTGCTACCATATCCCTAAGGGGCGCCATTACGCGACTGACGTTGGAGCTCCCAACTACCAGTAAGCCCACCCTCTGCGACCGCCCGGATCTTGCAGATTGAGGGGCAACCTCTGGAACGGGACAAGCAGCCATGTCAGGCCGAAGATCAGTATCAGCCTGAGACAGAGGCTAAAACATGTTCGTCAGACAAACTGGAGAGGCCTTCCGTTCAGCTCTCCGGAATGTCTTTCGCCCCCTGCCACACGTCAAGACGACCTCCCACTCTACCACAGGTGAGGGGTCAGCCTCAATGCGGGCAGTATCCCGGGCAGCCACAGTCGTAGTCCGATCGGGGGATGCGTGGGACGAGCTGGCCGTCCCCAACAAACCTCCATCCGGACCCCCACAGTGATGCCCATTGGCAACAGCCTCAAGCTGTGTGACTGAAGCCAACACTGCCTGAAGCTGGGAGCGAAGGGATGCCAACTCAGCCTGCATCCGAACACAGCAGTTGCAGTTCCTATCCATGCTAAAAACTGTTGTGCAAAGAACGTCTGAACTAATGTACAGAGAGCACAAACAAATCGACACAAAATTTAAACGATTATTAAAATACAAGATTGCCTAGTAAATGCAGTAATGCTGCTACTTGCGCACTGCTGACACACTGCTCGGCGGCGGAAGGAGGCTACGTGATTTTACACTATTCAGGTACTAAAACGTGATGCTACAACTCTCAAATACTATAATACGCCCGAAATTTATGAATTAAACAATGCAGGTACCAAAAATACCCAAAGAAATTAAGAATTAAACTATGTAACAAATAAGTGAGCCAGGAGTATACGACTCTCTGCTGGCAGCTGCTTATCCGACGGCGGCAGGGAGCACAGTGATGACAGTTTCTTTGTTTTTCTTCGCGTGTGAATGGCTTTTTTTTAATTACTGTGTCTACTGTTTTTTGTCCACCTTTATGTTTCGTTACTTCTGTGTCTTCATTGTTTTTCTCTCTTTGAACTGGCTGTGGCTGAAGAGCGGCGTAAAGTTGCCGCTGCCAGCCCACCTTGTGTAAGGTGTAAAATGACAATAAAGAAAAAAAAAAGGATAATGGACTTGTACCACTATTGAAATAAGTCTTTCATATTATATGACTACATGCACATTCAGCATCAGTTATGGTTGGTCAAACACAGCTGTGACATCCTCCCCATGCTTCGTTCGGTTATAAAATTTCACAATCTCAGGCTTCAGGTTTGGATACTGTTCTTCTATTGATTTTTTATGATGTATGGAGCGTAAGAGGGCTACACACGTGTTTTTCTTTGATGAAAAACTAACCACCTTCAGTTCTTTTGTAATTGCCAATGGCCTTGAATTTACTGCTCTGCACCAATTGTGCTTCATCTCTTTTGGAATTTCTCTTTTATTTATCCTCATTGTTCCCACAACCATCAGGGTTTTACATAACAGATATTCTGCCAATGGTACACTTGTGAAATAATTATCTACAGTAATATTTCTGGCTGTACCAGCAAGAGCAATGTTGGCTGCAAGGGTCTTCACTGTGGAAAAACCCAAATTTTTCTGGCATAGCTCACCTGGTTCTCTTCCAGTGTATACATGCCTGTCAACAGCATAACCAGTTTACCTTCGGACATTCAGAATATTTTCATTCTACACTTTCCAGGCTTGTTTGTCATATACTGCACAAATTCACAATGGCTCCTAAATGGAACTAGCTATTCATCCATTATAACATTACTTTTAGGTGTCATTATTTTCTTGCACTGTCTGGTAAATATTTTCCATGCATAGGATACAGGAGCAAGTTTATTGGTTTGTCACCTAGGCTCTTTGTTCATGTGTCATCAAATCTAATTAATCTTATTATTGCCTCAAACCATCTCACAGACATTGTAGTTCTATATAACGGATTGCAGTACCTTCCCAGAAAGGTTCCCTGATTGGAACATCCCAAACCTTATCTGCTCCATTATGAAGTAAAATTACCCAGAAGGCGAACGTTTCGTCTCCAGCTACATCATTCTAGGTTTATTTTTCTTGGTACACAAACTCTTCCTCCTTCTAGGTTTGTGCATATCTCAATTCCATCCTCAATGGCTAGAGGAATAAATAAATTCCATCCATCTTTGGAGGTGTCAGTGATTATGCTCCTTGCTGGTCCTGTCATAAATTTCACCAAATTGTGTGAAGGCATTTTATATGGCACTGGGGGATGGGGGGGGGGGGTGGGGGCACTTACTCCATTGCATACCATTTGGAGCAATATGTTTGTTAGCATTTTCACTCATTATTTTTCAGAGACATTATTACCTACATCATTGTCACCATCATCATCGCCACCACCACTACTTTGTTCTCCACTCAGAGATCTGCATGCCACTGCCAAACGAACAATTTCCTGGTTTTCATCTGAAGCATTACCTACTTCTGAAAGGAAATCATCATCTTCAGCTACCCATTGACTAACAACAGATTCAAAATCTCGGCTTGATAAGCATATGCTGCCTTCTTTATGCCCATTTTTTTAGATGTAGATCCTGTCATTATATCTGAAAAAAATAATGTGAAGAAATAACGTCTCTTCTTTGGTCGACTGTAGGACTGTAATTGCTGTTCATTTTATTGTTTATTGGTACAAATGACACTTACCTTTCTTCCGAGTTTATAACGAATATCAGGCACTCCACTGTTGTTGCAGCTAACTCCCACAACATTACTATGTTTCTTCACATACTCGTAATAATCCACTACAATATTTCGCTGTGTTAGCAACACAGCAGTAAGCTATCTGTTGCGATTCGTAACAATACAGTTTCTGCAGTGACAACAATTTCTAGGTGTACCAATAGTGCATTCTCTGAATTTCAACAAAATGTAGTCGATTACAACCCAGTCTAATTTGATAACGCTACAACATAAACCATAGGTTTCCAAGGACCCAGGTTATGTAAGTGTGTGGTATAAAGACGAAAATGTAAGTAACACTTAAAACTAATGACACAGATTTGTAATGGTACCTTTAATGTGTTACTGAATACTGCAAGAGAGCGTACCTGATGAGTTGGGCCACAATTTTAAGTCTTTCATATAGTAATTAAAAGTGAAAACTGGCTGCACGTCGGTTGCACCCAGGTTATGCATACCAGAGTCAAATGGTTTATAGTTAATGGGAACTTCCTTGTATCAAATTTTGTAGTTGCACTTTTGCCAACATGTAACTGCATACTCGCGCCAGTATTCACCACAACAGGATATGAAAGTGTAAGACTATGTGTCGTTTCTATTAGAGCAAAACTAATGACACTTATTCACTTTACAGTATGCAGTCTTCGGAAACCTTGATCCCCTCCATGTACTAAAGAAAGCCATTCAAGTCTACGAAATGTCTTTCCTATTCTAATGGGCATAAGTTGTTACATTGACTGCAACAGTTCGTTCTACGTTTCTGTTTTCCACGCACTTCCATTGAAAAAGAAGGTGACGAAAGGTACTCCAGACAGTTAGGCAGAATCCATGGTACAGTTGCTGGTTTAAGGCGAGGTTTCAGAAGAGGCACAGAATATTTCTGTCCAGTGGATCTGTCGAAGTATTCACTACTTCTCAGAATGAGGTCCTCAGTGAAATGGAGCTCGCAGACCTTGAAATAATGACAAAAATATTTTTAATAGCTACATATGATAATGCCCAAAGGCTAGGTTGCCACTAATACTAACGCAAACATGCGATTAGTGTCGGTGACTTTCAGAACAAATCGATCAATATCGACTCGGAATTTTGAGTTATAAAGCTGCATAAGTAAATTACAGTCTGTCAGTAATTCAGTACTGTATACAGTGAACTTGCTCTGTCGTACATTGGCATGAGGTGAAGTGAAATTACGTTGTTCCTGAACAACTTGACATCATGCTAACACGAATACACGGCAAGTTGGTCATGCTCTCTATATTAAAGCACTCGTACTGTGACACAATCTAAGTGACTTGTAAGATGCTGAGTTTACCCTCCAACTCTGTGTAACCTGGAAATTTTCGTGATGTATTGCAGTCAGCTATCCATTCTGTTGGAGCTCTGCTCATTTAGGAGACGAAAACACCGCTACTCGTGTCCTATTTTCATAATTTCCTCTGCAACGAAGCACACAACACGTATATCAGCTGTGTAAATAAAACAAAGTACGTAATGGGTGCAACTGTGAGAACTTCAATTGGTTAAGACATGTTACTGTTACGGCTAGTCCTGCCATCCTACGGCGCGCCACGCAACTATTCCCTGCTGCAAGCGGCGCCCCAAGATGGCAGCACGGTGGGCAGCCTCGCGCTTGCCACGATCTACCGATACTCGACGTGCAGTTTGTAGCGTAGAGCTCGCCGTCGTCAGGCAATGCCACCTAGAAACAAATTATCATTTCAAATAACGTAAAATAAATGTGGTCATAATTGCCTTCACTGATGCCTATTATCACTGCAAGTCTCATATTTGCAATATTTCGACTTTTTTGAAGAGCAGCTTTGTAGTTTTAACATAGGCTCTTAGAGTGACAGCACATAAATCGTAATTTGTACCTTTTTGTGCTACAATTAGGGATCTACATCTGTGCATGTTTTATGTTATATATTTGATCACAAAAAGCATTAACACCTTTTAAAGGAAAACAAGTGCGGATGTGAACTAATAACTGTAAAATATAACTGGAGCATATCATGTTCATTATCCGTTACTGGAAAATTACCGAATTCGCTAAAACCTAGACACAAAATTTTGTTTCATACAAATACACATTTAAAGAAGCAGCGCACAAAATAAGTGCAAATATTTTGAAATCTATTGATTCGCGTAATATCATGAATGAGTAAGGAAACACACATTCATAACTCTTTAAAATAATTGAGACATTTTGTTACATGTAATTTTCACTCACACACATGCAGACAGAAAAAAACCACACACACACACACACACAGAAAGCAAGGGGGTGGGAAGAAACGAAATATAATTAAATAAAGATATTAAACTGACTCTTTATTTCACCTCATAATATGATTTCAAAAACACTCTTCTATATGTTAGTAAAAAAATTAAATTACACATTAGTTACAATTTTCATTCTTTTAAAAACAATTATATTTTTCTTCACAGTTGCATCATTTCTTCTCTTAGTAAGATTATTTAATACAATAATTACACAACAGAGCAGTATGGAACACCTGATAGATTCAAAGTTATGTTTGTTTTTACATTGAAATCCACTAAACAAATCACTGGGTATATTACAGGATGCTACCTCCGAAAGCACAAGTCTTTGATTTGACTTTTGGAGAAACAAAATTTCATGTTCTTTTAAAATTTTTTGAAAAGTTCAATAAACTTAAGTTGCACATGCCATTACACTTTCTGTGGGATTTTCCAAGCCTCCTCGATGCTTTGCCGTTATCAAATGGTCATCCTGCTTTAATTCATCTGAAATGAGAAATACTCACAGTGCTGTACTCACAGTGAGATTTTTTCAGCACTTGGTGTGAGCAGTATCCTGATATGTAGTGAAATAATGACCAGGTGTCCTCCACTGTCCCTTCAAAATCATTCTCATCTACTACCACATTTAATAAATCTGGTATTGGGGTATCTTTTAACTGTAGGATTTCAAAAGTTGTTTCAAAAATATATGACACCTAAATAACCACATCTCCAACTACTATAGACTGTGCTCTCAGCACTAGGTTTTTGCTCAGTTTCAAAAGCGTGTCTAAGATAAATGTGGTATTTTCTCCCACTTAATTCGAAACTGTCAGTCTGTACTCCTCCAAGGAGCAAATAGAACCTGTTTTTCTCAGGCAGCCAACAGCTACTGAAATCAGTCAAAGCAGCTGTTGTATGTTTTAAAGCAAAGTGTGTCTCTTTAGAAAGTTTCCTGTTATCATTCAACCCATGCCATAAACCGAACCAAGACACACAGCTCTTTAAAAAATCAAATAGTTGATGGGAATTAGAAGTTACATGTTCCTGGAAAACATTTCTTAGCCTCTGACCCTTAAGTAATGTGTTCACATTCACAGTACACCACCAAAGATATATTATTTTTATAAATGTTGCAATGCTTTCGAAATTTTGGATTCCTTTCTTCGACCCAGTCTCTGCAAAGCAACAACTGTCATATCATTAAAGATATGAAGCACCAGTTTGACATGTTGTCTTTGAATTGAATTTGGAAACTGAGATTTTAAAGCTAGAGAGTTTCCATATTGCAATAAATCATCTTCTTCAGTGATGTCTGGCTCTTTTAGTGCTCTGACTGATGCAAAACCTCCCTCCATGCTCTCACTAATGTCGGGAAAACACGGAATGTGCTCCTTTTCATTTAACCAGTTGTTAAAGATACCCTTTAAAAGGTGAACTGTATCCCCAAATAGTACAGTGCGCAGGGAGACAGTACTTTATCTTTACTTCTTGTGGAGTACTAAAGTTAGATATTGCTTTTCTGTAAATTCAGTTATTGTGTCCCACTAACGCAACCACCTCACATCAAGCTGCTTCTAATTTAAGAATTACTTCTTTTATGGATGAGAAAGCTACATCAGCCTGAATTGTTTTAAGTGGGAGAATGTGTACCACATCCTTGTAAGGTGAATCTAAAATCTGTATCATAGAAACATAAGCACTGGTTGCACCCAAAAATGAGTCTCTGTTGAAGGCACCACCTACAATATTCCCACCTTCGTAATCAAGCTGGGATTTCAAATGTATTTCATCAATTAACAGAAGAACTGTTTTCTCCTGTGTGGCAAATGTTCCAGCTTTCTGTGAGATATAACTCATACGCTGATCACTTTGTCTTTAAATGAATGATCTAGTTAAAAGCTAGTGTATTTGGATTTGGAACGGAAATAATGCCAGTGCTTCTGAGAAACTTATGTCTAGGTGGGCTAATAATATTTACTAATGACCACATAATCAGAGAGTCAGCATAATATCTAAACTGAGATGAACTTGTAGATTTCAGGAATGGAACCCATTCTTTTAAAAATATATTTCAGTTTCCCTTTTTGGCAACTTCTCTACTAAGTTCTACAAATTATCTTTAATGAACGACAGAACATTATCAAAGGGAACCTCATGTTAGCTACACACCATATAAATTACTCTAAGAGCCTCACTCAACCTCATCTGTGTTGCAGATTTTTTTGGGAAGTTTCATCTTTCGAACACATTTCAATTCCGCACCCTTATTAAAAACACTGAGAAATGGATCACTGTTTATAACAGAGTAGCTAACAACTCTTGGGTAAGGATTGTTGTTAATTAACAATATGCAGACACTGTCTAATTTGTTAACTACGATCCAGTCACTATGGTTATCACAGTCGCTTATTTTACTGTTTAGTTGCTCTAAATTACAGAAAGAAGTCCCTTCTATCAACTTCTACTGCGTTTATACACTTCCTCGAATGATAATGTGAAGGGCACTGTTTTCTAGTCATTCCCTGCGACTTTCGGGGTTCTCTCGGGCTGATGTTGGGGTATTGGACAAATATCAAGGGCATCCCGGTATCTTTGAAGTTATAACATCTTACAGAGAAAAGCTTAACATCAAACGAGATGCAAATAAACCACCAGCTTCCTCCTTATGACATTGTAATCTACAAATGTAGGCCTCTGCCTAACATTTCGTTGTTTAACCTACATTTTTTAACAATTGACGATCCAGAGGTGCTGTTAAAAGTTTGACAATTCTTGGATCGTACATACTTGTACTGCTTAATATACCTTCTTCGTTGAAATGCAGCTCGCAGGCCTTAAAAGAAGCATAGAGTTGATTGTTAAAGATGTTATGAAAATGACCATTAAGTTGGGTGCGATTGTGTATTGCTTTCATTCTTAATGTATTTCGGGATAAAAGGTATTATGAGTTACGATGTATATAATGGTATTGTAGTAGTTAAGAAAAACAATGGCACATACAACTGAACGTTTACTAGGCAGCCAATCTTGTCTGTGTACAGCCGAGAACCATTTCAATCTTAGAGACGGAAACATTAGGCCCATTGCTGCCTGAGGTGTGCGCTGTGAGGCTTCGTTTGGAGGCGGCGCTGCGTCAGGTCCCAGACTCTCAGAGCTCTGACGGCGCCGTAATTCGCACAGCGCGGAACCGCGGCGCACCCTGAACACTGCCGGCACTCCACGCAGCACCGCGACTGGCGACACAGCTCTGCAGGCTGCGTGGCTGAGCGGTCGGCGCCTCCGTCGCCCGGGTTTCCGACTCTCCATCTGCAACCAACCCACCACATCGACTGGCAGTGAAATGCTTAGCACTACCGCTCGACACATTGCTAATGTGGAACGCACACCTCGTCACCATGGGGCTGATCCTGTGTCCTTAGTATAGTCGCCAAAACTGTGCCGCCCCCAAACTCTCCCATTGGAAACTTAACTTTTCGCACATGGATGTATTTATGGAACTTTGTGAGTTGTATGGTAGGTTTAATAAAAAAGAAGTGTTGTTGAAAAATATTACTTACAAGAGTGTTGTATCAACAGTGCAAATAAAAAACTAATTGTATAGTAAAATTCCTAAAATAATTGAAAGTTAAAGAAAGAAGCTAATTGTATAATAAAACTAACTGTATAATAAAACTCCTAAAACAATCGAAAGTTAAAGAAAAAAGCTAATTGTGTAAGAAAACTAACTGTATAATAAAATTCCTAAAACAATTGAAAGTTAAAGAAGAAAGCTATGTTCAACCTTAATGCAGTTATCCCTCCTGCAGAGGTGAATTACAAGTTTACAATTCTATCGCATCTATAGGTAGAATCGAGCACTGATTTCAACAACTCATTCGTCTTTGTTGTATTAAGTTGCAGATGTAGTAACCGAGTTAACCTAATTACTCCACAACTCACAATGTTAATGCGATGTCTATCCTTTTTACATCTGTATCATGTGCAGCGAAAGCAAACGTGTCAGACTCTGTACTCACAAATCTTTATTTTCACAAACGACCGAATTACAGTTATTCGATGAACTCCTCGTTTTGACTGTGTGACTCATTTAATTGAACGCTTCCACGTGAGGAGAAGACGAGATATAGGTTTGGCAGCATTCATGTAGTTTTCTGGCGATGTCCTTAATGCACAATTATGAAATCTGCTTCATCCCATACACATAGCCACACAATATCGAGGAATGACTCGTGATGAAAGATTCATCGTTTTACGACGAAGACAAGTTGTTTTTCGATGTCGGTGTTCCTACCCTTTGTTGTAACACAGTTGAAATCTGAGGGGATGCTGCAGCACACAACAACTTAATGCACAGGAGAAAGGTGCAGGCTGAGTTTAAGGAAGGCCATTTGTTGTTTCGCAATTGTTGCTAATCCCTTGTTTAGTAAAATACACTTAAAACCATCAATCTCATATAAGTCAGAAGTGATTGTAAAATAGATTTTAGGACAGTGAATTAAAAGGACCTAATTACGATACTTTTTTTGGAGAATTAAAACCTCTTTAAAATAACAGGATTGACCAACATTCATAAAAATAAAGTTTGGAACCTCTTTGGGCATCTGCAAGATTTCAGCCAGGAAATCTGACTTCACTGCCATTACAGACAGAGCATTACCACAACAATTTGTAAACCACTCCTTAGATAGTAAACCTCAAACGGGAAATGTGGCCCAGATTTAGAAAAATTTTTGCAAGTTCAGAATTAGCATTAAAATAACTTAAGGGCGCTTTTTGCGCTAGCAATTTAGCAACTTCTGAAAAACAATATTCAAAATTTAACCAATTCACCATTTGATAATATTTAAAATTTATACGTGAGGGATAACAATAAAGATTTGGAACACACCTTGGCACTAACACTTTTGGAACAGAATGTAACAGCGATTTTAAAATTTACAGCAATGCACAAATAAGAATTGAAAGATCTCCCAATCAGGCAGCAACACAAGACCAGGTCAGGCTGGTGGAAGCAATGCTTGGCTAAACTGCTTAAGGTAGCGGACGAGAATAAAACAACCTGATTGAAATACAACAAAAATAATTTCTTTTCATGATGTACAATTAAAACCATGGTGAATGTGTGTGTGGGTGTGTGTTCTGTGTGCGTGAGTGTAATGGCTGAGTTGCACCCTGTCGGTTGCAACAGCGTTTCATTTATTTTTTTCACCGTGAATAAAAGAGTTCCAGTCTTCAGCAAAAAAAGGATAGCTACTACGGAAAACTCCTTCTCCTCTCTCCAGGATTGTCGGTGACGTAGCTATTTGCTGTGGATGGCCAGGTTCCCTGAAAATTGCAGGTGACGAAGAGTCCTTTCTGCCGCTCGCGCCTGCCACCTGTCGGTGAGAGTGCGTACTACGGTGGTCAGGCTGTTGGCCGACGCCAGCAGCTGCTGCCATCTCGCGTCGCCTCGTTCATTACGTGGAATCTCTGCAATTACGTCACGCAGCTTTTGCACTCCTAGTTCCAGCCAAATGGGACGAAACAGAGAAATAGAAACGGTGCATGCGTACGTCAGGCAGGCGACACACAGGGGTGATTCAAGCAGTCGGTCAAGAGGGGGGTTGGGGGAGTGGAATATCGCTTAACAAAAGGAGAGTTGGTGTCCTCCACCGACAAATTGGTAAAATTTGGTGTTGCTTAAAGCAGTTTTTGGTGACGGTTTTGGATTTCAAGGTAAAAAATATTAATAAATAGTAAGTCCCTCATTTTAAGTTAAATGATATTTATCGGTTTAGATTGTAAGCTATTTGCCACTGTTATTCTCTTGTTAAAATGTGTTTGAAATACATTGCAACCTATATTGCTATATAGTTATTAGAAACGTGATTGAATCTCTGGAATAATACATTCACTGATTTCTGAAGTCTTTTTACCTAGTGTTATATGATACACTGCTGGGGGGGGGGGGGCTATAGCCCACACAGTCCCCCTCCCCCCTTGCCACTACCCTGCCGACACACACCGTTTCTGTTCCACATCAGAAAAATTAAAAAAAAAGTAAATACCTTAACTTAAATCGTTTTTAAAATAAACTAAAAAGCATACAATAATTTCCCATAGCCACAAACAGATCCCTAAATTTCCTGAAAATTTGTGCATGTGAATTTTTTTTTTGATAACTTAGGGAACACATGTAAAATTTAGAACCAAAAGTGTGGGGTGAATGCTATAACTGATGCATGAATAGTTTATCTAAACCACTAAGAATTTTATTGGCACTGCAAATGATTTGTATGAAGTGTAAATGGTGCTTCTTCTTTTGGGGCAATATGTGAGTGATATTTGCACCAAGTTTGCTTCAAATTTCTCCAGTGGTTTAGGAGATGTGGAACATTATTGTAATTTTTATATTTTATAACATGTACTTATAATGTATAATATTTATAAGGTGTATCTTATAACATGTATTGATTAATTAATGGTTGATGCCCATTAATAATCTATAAGGGTGAAATGAAATCTATTCTTTATAGTATATCATACCTTCACCATCTATATGTGTATCTGCGTGGTCGAAGGTATGAAGCGTGGTGTGTGTCCAAAGTGCCAACTGGCAGCTGTAACGCAGTCGGGCGCAGTAAACTAAAGCCCTCGTTCTCGTGACCGGCTCCTCCCAGCATGACAACAAAAGAATGTGGATGACACAAGTTCTTTCTTTTAATTCTGTACTGCCTTTTCAGTGGATTAATGTTTGGCTAGAATGTGACCTTTGTCCTCACATGTGGAGTGTGTGTGAGTGACTTGGATGGAGTATTTTATGTCTGTTGCCAGTTACGAATCGAGTCTGTCGAAACAGAGAAACAACAGCTGGACGCATTGCTATGAAGTCAAACACTTTGTCACACTGCGTTTAAATTCTCCATCGATGCAAAACAAATGATGCCGTCAACTTTTTTTTATTACAACTTCACAATCGATGGCTGGTGACAAAATATGCGCTAATTCTACATACATGATTAAGATTATGCCTTGTGTCTAGAGGACTCTTTCCAGCCGTTACGTGTCTTCATAATCTTGGAGTATAAGTAGTTACACCTCTTACTGGTCAACGCGTGTGATCCAGTTGTGCATATTCGAACGATATCATATACGTTAATTGGCTGGAATAAAAATGTTTTGACGGTATCTTTTGATGATTTCTATTCTGGAAGATCTTAGCACCCAATATCCTCCCCCTCAGGAGTTTAGATTTACAACTGGAACCATCTGAGACTGAAGGCCACCACTGAAGGTGCGGGTCAAAACAGCACTGTCCGGATGCATTAAAATAGTACAACTGGCCAGCAACTAGCAAGTGTGATTCACATGTCGGAATGGACTCGCATCTCGCAACTGGCGGGATACGCGGTGTTCTGCTGTTGGTAGATTGTACAAAATTTTCCCATTTACGTCAGAAGACCGCCATTACTCGCGAGTGAGTTTAATTGTCAATGTTCCGGAGAGCCAGCAGCAACAAAGCTTTATTGCCCACGAGTGGTGGGGAACTGACGGAAAAGTAAATTCAGCTTCTGCAGTACTGTGATCTGCATTTGTGACTGAATGCACTCCAAACCAGTATAATCATCCGAATCTGACGCTGGTTTCGTGACTCTGTGTGGCTCGTGCTGTCGTTGCAGGGATGTGGAGAACATAGGCGGACGGCCCGACTGGGAGAAAAGGCTTAACGTCAGCAGGGATCGTTGGGCGAGGTTGTGTCATCCAGCAGCGTTGTATACGACTGGGATGACGTGAGAGAGTGACGATCGCATTCTCAGGTGTCCAATAGTTATTCTTTGGTAAAATGTGCTAAAAGGGGCATAATTATGGAATACGATGTTCGTGAGTTAGAACTTTAAAATTTAGTAGACAGTAGGAAATGTGATAGATGTAGCAAAAGTGCTACAGAGTAAGTCATATGTACCTTGATTATAATTTTTGTCTACTGCAGTAGTAAATGTAAAAACACCGAGACAAGAATGTGTGTCACGCTGTTATAGGGCACCATAAGCAACCTTACACAATCGTTATTAATGAAAGTGGAGTCTACGTACCGTTCATCAATTGCTAAATAACCGAAATTGGAACAAAGCTTTTAACTTCGTCTGTCACATTACTCCTCTCATCGTGAGTAAAGACAAAATAGTTTTATAGCGTTTTTAATTTAGATTAACAAGGTTTCGGAAACCATTTATCTCTAGTCATATTTACATGTTGAATCTTAATCGGGGTTGCTAGTCCTAACAAGTAGTTGTTTGTCCGTCTTTTAATACATGGTTGCGGGACTCGGCTGTTCGATAAAGGGTGTCAAACTAAACACCTTTCAGCCGTCAAAATTCCAACCTTATTTTCTTTGCAATGTTTTTCGGCATTTTACTACGCCATCTTCAGGCCCCAGACCAACGTGTAGGAAGAATCTACCTGAGTTGTGATCTACTCGTACCAGTATTCCTACCCCTGTTTTGATCACAACCAACGCAGATTCTTCCTACACGTCAGTTAGCGGCCTGAAGATAGTGTAGTAAAATGCTGAAATAAAATAAGGTTGGAAATTTGACGGCTGAAATGTGTTCAGTTTTACGTCCACTGACAGTCCTAAAAAGTGTCCATGTGGAGAGCTTCATAATCTTTACACGCATGGTCTCTGCGGTGCAACTGTCCTTGATGCAGCGCACTGATAAGTGTTTTCCTAATATGAAGGGGAGACATTAACGTATAATGTGGTAATGGATTTCTTACAGACGTGAGGAGGAGAAGGAGGAGGAGGAAGAGGAGGAGACTGCACACGAAGGGACGTTCAAAGCTGCTATCCATGTCTGTTACAGGGTTCGGAGGTGCTTTATTGGGCGACCAAAATTACACTTGCTATGGAAAGGAGTGCGAGGTGGCCATTCGTGTAAGAGTATTCCACCCAAAATTTCAGGCGTTTAGGGATGTCCAGAAATACTTGTAATCGAGTAACAACACATTCATACCCCCTATCTTTTGCCACCAGCCACTGGTAGTGTGCGGCAGCCTTTGCCACTGAGTGAGTTGGTGGCTGCCGTTAAGGCTCTCAGTTTTCTGCGCTTATCTCACACAGCGACATATCTACACTACGCACCGCCATGTTACACGCTACAATTCGGAGCCGTCAATCAGCAGAAAAATAAAGACGTAGACTGTTAAAAACGTTTGTTTTATTTACAAATCTTTAACTGTTTTCACATAAAAAATTCGGAGGCATAACTTTTCAGCACGCCCTCGTTCATGAATCTGAGTCAGAGTGACAAATACAGAGATGGGAAATCCTCTTGGTATCTTCTTAAATAAGTGTGGCACAAGCATAGTAATAAATACGTGAATAAATAGGTGTCATGTTTCTCTCCTGGATGGAGTTAAACACTTACTGTTTCGACTATACTGCTGCAAGTGCTCCATATAGGCGAACTGCCAGAATTTGATAGGCTAGCTGCTGCAAGATTCGATGTTTATATTCAGACATCAGTGGTACGTCGTTTCCTGATCATCTGAAACGAATGCGTACCACCAGATCTGTCAATGTCAAAGCCAAAACTCTTAATTTATCATTATCTTCTAATTCATCAGTGGACAGCAGCTTTGTGTGCATACTGTTGATGTATTGTAAATAAATCCCTACATATTACTTATCACCTTGGATTAGAGCTACAATGTCGTCAACATATCGCTTAAAATAGACTGTGTTTTCCCATATACTTGGTATTTGGTAAAAAAATTTTCTCAAGGTCGTTGAAGAAAATATCTGACAAGGTTCTAGCAAGATAATACCCCCTAACCAAAGCTTGTACTTGTTAGTGATACTTATCATTGAATTGGAAATAGTTGAAAGACAATGATAATTCTAAAAGTTGTATTAACTCTATTGCTTCTGCAGACGCAATTCTTTTATGCCTAATAAGGTTTTCTCTGTTGATATTAATAGTTTCTGCAACAGTGAGATTCGTATACAAGTTTCTTATATGAGAAGAGACAATAGTGGACATATCTGGCACCATGATGGTTTTTTCCTGAAGCATACATTTAGCGAGGTAGTGATGAAATGTTATTACGTTTTGCTTTGCAGTTATCCACACTGGCTACTCAGTTTCTCGGTATTATTACGAACTTGAACCACTGTAATTTTCGTCTGATAATACTCAGCATTATTCTCGCAAATGCAGTTTGCCACTTTACTCACTGAACACATTATGTACAAGATAAATAACCCAACAGATATGAAGACTGCCTTGAAAATTCTCAAGTGCGGCAACAGCACCCCACATAAAGTAATAATTGAAGAAAAGTATCAAATACAAAAAGCCATAGTTGAAGGAAAAAAGGTAATAAATGAATATACAGTTCTCTGCAATGGAACTCTGTTCTCCGCCCTCAAAGAATTATTAGATAACTCCAACCTATAAAAGCCCTCCCCCACATTACCCTTCACACACACACACACACACACACACACACACACACACTCACACATAGAAATAATTAATTTCAGGCATAGCAATAACAGTTTCCAAATCGTGCTTTTTGCTAAACAACTTGTCTACATTAAGTTCCATATGGTTGCAGATGACAAACTGTGAAGGAAAACAAGTACTACAAAGACATAATACCTCAGGAAAACTACAACATGTGGTAAAAAGGTATGAATACATAAGAGATGTCCTTCAAAAATATGTAATTGCAATTTCAAAAAATAATATTTACGTGTGTAGAAACAACAAAGAACATTCTTTATGTTTAACAGCCATAAAATAAAAGCCCACTGATATTGCTGCAACTTTAGTGAAATATGTTTGGGTTGTGAAACAAAATAGCAAAAAATATTTGTATGTTCAGTTACTTAATATTCACATTTTCTCCATGAATCGGCAAACGATTACATCACTCACGGTGGCGAGAATACATCACCGTCGTACCAGATTCTAAAACGCATGCGGAGACGTAAAAGTGTACTTTTGAAAAGTGCCGTATATTTCCGTTGATGGCTGCATTTCTCGCGGGATTGTACACAATTTTGCCATTAAATCGTCCACTTACGCGACGTATTTACAAGCACCAAGTTGACCGTCACATTTACATCCCCGAACTGTACTGCAAACCACTCTGAAGTGCATTGCAGAGAGTACTTGGAACCGTAACAAGTTTCGATACTTTTTCCCGTTCCTTTCGCGTACGGAGTTCGTTAAGGGCGAGTGCTGAGACGTCTCCGTGCTGTGGCCGGCCTGACTCTGCCTTCAGCCTCCTTACGGCAGCGACGCGTAGTGGCTGGAGAGCGCCTCTGGACTCCTCGCTTGCGAAATGTCGTAAGTGGCCTCTGGTGGGGTAACTTGTGGATCTCTTAAAGCGTCTGCCGAATGAGTTGTTTCAACACTTGCGTGACACTCTCTCGTGGGTCAGCCACACCTGTCACAATTTGTGCTGCCCTTCTCTGTATACGTTCAGTAGCCGCTATCAGCGCTATCTGGTATGAGACCCACACACTAGAGTATTGTGCTATGACAGGACACACAAGTGTTTCCTAACCAATATCGACAGCACATGGCTCCACTGTCCGAGTATCCTGCCAGAGGTCTGAAGTCATCGTCACTAAATGTCCACCCAGCTCACTAGTTTTCAGTTCGTCAGGATGAGATAACGCAGCAACCAAGATGACACGTAACACAAAAGAGTGCCCCCAAAACAGCTCTGTGTGAAATTCTTGTAACAACTGGGAACGGAACTTCGGACGCTCACGCTCCCCGTATGTCTGCTGCGTCAAATTTGTATAAACATGCAAGATCAGGACGGAAACCACCATCGGCTTCTGCCCCTCCATCTAACTGCAGTCCTACTGTCGATGTTTGCGACTATCTTTCCGCACAGCTAGACTTAAATGTTTCGAATTCGTGTGTAGTCTCTTAACGCTGAGACAGTACCCGCGCTGACAGTTAAAATTATTGCTGATCATCATACGATGATGGCCTCTCTGTTGATGGAAATGTAAAACATGAGTGCGGGCCACTGGGTCAAGTTAAAGTAATGTAAATAACTGTGCCTAAAACTCAACAGCGGATATGAATACCTTTCTTAAGTTCTCAGAGGGTATCAAACTGCACAAAAATTGGCATATTATAAAGTCAGATGGTGCCTTTAGTTTTGTTCTAACAGAAGCGACAGATATTTCTACACTTTTGCGTTTCGTTGTGATAAATACTGCCCAGAGTACATATTTGGTGAAAGGGAAAACACCAAACTTGGTACAAAGAGTTTCCCATTAACTATAACCCATTTAAATGGCTTATTTGACGTTATTGATAATCTGGAAAATTTCACCAGAAAGAACAATAATAGTTCACAGCAGACTACTTGCTATTCATAACCAATGATTTGAAAAATATGGTAAATGTTTTTGGAGAAACTGAAAGCAGCAACGTTAATTGTTTATGTGAACATGTGAATTTAATGGGTGTGCAAAGGAATCATTACAGATACTCGCTAAATTATATTATGTTTTGTAGTATTTGATTTTCAATATCACCACATACTTACGAGTTTATAAGGAGCACACACTGTCCTGCGCTATCCCATCCTAATACACTACATAAGATTTCTCCACATTTTGTAACACACTGAGCAGGTGAACAGCTAGGTGGCAGTTTTCTGTCGCATACAACACAGAAAATCCAGTTCCTTTGTGAATCAGATCAAGTTGTTTCACTAATAGTTGATAAAATTCAATTGAGGCTTTATTTGGACTTCACATTAGATAATATTTTGGAATCTGCAGCCAGTTCTAAAAATGTGGCGACTAGAGCTCAGGTTTTTATCCCTCCAGTTAGCAACATGAGGAACCGTTCACTCTAATTAAGAAAATAGTTTTAGACTATATGCCACTGGTTGTAATTAGCCTGTGTTGTTAGTAAGAATAATTCAATTATCAGATGGGCCACATCATGCTTTGCTTCCCCTCCTCAACTATCAATTGTTTACAAACACCCTTTTGATGATACACAATTTATCTTTATGTTTTATATTCTCCTCACATATTTAAATAAGTCACAAACAACTGAAACAATAAAAAAGATACTGATGAGAAAATAAAGTACCCACTGTTTGAATCAGTTTCAGAAAGTATACAACTGCTTGTGGCCAAGTTCTCTGCAGTTAAAAAGCTACATGACGTTAAGTGTACACAGACAATAAAATCTGAGAAAAAACCTAATTCAAAGTCTGTTTCTAAAAGTGACATTGAGTGACAAAATGTCAAACCTGTGCTTAACAGTTCCACTGGCATGATTGTTCAAGATTTCTTAGCCTTGAGGGAACATAATCTTACTAAGGTTTGAGAGCACTGCTACATTAATCAAAATTAATTTACACATGGTGTAACATTTTAAATGTTACCTTACCTGGTAGAGATAGCCATTTCAAGAATGCTCTGTAAAAACCGCTTTCCAGCTCAAGTGACGAAATTATCAGATATTGCGAAAGATTTTTTGTCATGGTTCGAGATATGGAAATGTTTCCCTGATTACACATATGGATTATCCAATAACACACATTCAGCCATATCAGATACCACTCACATTCTAGAAATGACAAGTATTGCCGTGAGGGCACCAATTTTAAATATGTTCTGCCACGAAATGTTCAGACAGATGCTCTAGAAGCGAGATTTGGAAAACAGCGAACAATGGAAGGATCCCAATAATTGGTATATTTGGTATTTTGAGAAAGGTATGTGGCATTCAACTCAAGCTAAGAATTCAAACCTTGCTGCCCTGGAAAATTCCATCATCTGCTCTTTGAGAAGTTGGAATAGATTCACATTCTTTTAAAACTGCCGGCCCCAGTGGGCTAGCGCTTCTAGGCGGTCAGTCCGGAACCGCGCGACTGCTACGGTCGCAGGTTCGAATCCTGCCTCGGGCATGGATGTGTGTGATGTCCTTAGGTTAGTTAGGTTTAAGTAGTTCTAAGTTCTAGGGGACTGATGACCACAGATGTTAAGTCCCATAGTGTTCAGAGCCATTTGAACCATTTTTAAAACTGACTGAGTAGATGATGGGAACTTACCTCCATCACCACCAACAAACATTTACAGTATAATGGATTTCAGTGAGGAACGAGTTCAGTCTGTTCAGGAATACTTGCCTGTTTTCACATACTTGTCAGGGTATTATGCCAGAGTTTTTCTTAAGAAGCTGAGATGTGAGACATCTAAAACATATTTAGAGCTAAATAAAAGACTTTTAGTAATAGAAAATGATGAAAATATAAGAAAGATGGACAGAAGTATGTCATAATGACCTAATAATGAGTTTATTGATGCTGTTATTTTCATTTATTTGGTTGCTAAAAACTTGGTGTCTAGAGAACATAAACAGAGCTTCGTGAGATGCTCTTTCCAGAGAAATTTACTGTTGATGTAATTAAAAGAGAGGACTTCTTCCTAAGGGAGTTTTCTTGTAGTAAGGTAGATCATACAGATCACAGCTTTCTTCAGTGTGTAGTAAAAATGGGTGTAATATGTTTCTCAATAATTATGTTAAGAAAATTGACGTTGCCATAACTGTAGAAACAGCTAAGAGAGAACATTGTCAACTGTAGAGTAGTTTGGAATAAATTTTGTGACACGTAAACCAACATTTACATTTGTCATTTTCACCTCTATCCAAATTTTCTCTTACCAATATGCGTAATTGCATTTTTAACACTGAATATGCATAATAATACTAAGCCTATATTTTACTTACAAAGATTTCGTTTCATTAGCAGCAGTATTCTGGTACATATGACACGGACATAAGGACGTATCAGATTTATGAAATCTCTCTTTTGGCTTTGTTGATTAAAACTTGGTTACATGAGGGACTAAACTATCCGAGCGACAATATCGATACGATCTCTAGTGAGTCATTTATGTCTCCGTGAATTACAATTTTGTCAAAGTGATTAAACTCGTGATCACCAGAATAATTACTGCATCCTGTCTGCTAACTTTTACTAAAACTATATCACACTAACTGCTGTAGCATACTTTAAAGGCTATGGTGTATGTCGGTTTCACTAGCAATGTTTTTCTTAAGAAGCAGTAAAATTTTGTATTTGATCTCATACCTAATAGAAGGAAATCACAGAGAGTTGCAGCCAGCGTGTCATGCATTTGGCACTATAGCCTACAGGAATGGCACAGTTTCTTTGTAAATGGCACACAGGCTGACAGTCGAGAATAAGTCTGTTACGCTCTCACGGAAGAAGTACACGTTCTTGCGCTGATGCTGGTTTGCAGCGACAGCCTAGTGGCGGTGACGTCACAGTTGTGATTTGTTTCTTGTCTCTTCGTTATCATATTCTCTCTTGAAGGGTTCAACGGTTGATACGTTATTAACTGACTTTATAAATGGTAACGTCTCTGCGATAAGTTATCAGCGCCTCGTAACCATGAAACGGCAAACTGCGGATTATAAAATAAGCTGTTTCATGTTTAAATTGTCAATTATTGACGATAACAACTCATTCCTAAGAACACTCTTATACGAAGACATTAACCGTCGATTGATCATTATGTGACTTTTATTATAGCAATGATTACAATAAATCATTCCAAGAACGACGTTTTCTGTAAACATCCCGTACGCGAAGATAAAGTCCTGTGAGAGGCCCATATTGAACGCAAACGAAATTCGATAGCCGTGGTCGATTTTTGCGTATGACGTCAAAAATACGTCACGTGTGTAAGAAGTAAAGTGAAACGAGTGTTACCTCATTTGTTGTGAAGAAAGATATACAGGCAGAGATTTCAATACCATGACCTCCTTCATAATGTTTCATTTTCAAACAGTCAAATAATTCTTTCTGTTTACAGTGGTGAAATGTTATTTCAAGCTATCAGTTACTGTGTCGAAATAAACACTGTGACACATCTAACTGCAAGTTAATGCCATTTTAGGGTAACATTGCACCAGCAAAAAGTACCACTTTTCTAGTACACTGATTATTCTGAATTGGGGCATTATAATTATGTTAACGATTTTTTTTTGTTCCCCTTGATATGCGGCATTTGTTAATTAAGTAGATAATTCGGAAGCTAGTGTTTTGAGGATAATAAGATATTTCATGCAAAATGACTGCTATCAATAATAGTGTTCCTAGGCGAATGTACGTATGGTCCTAGCACAGCTGAGGTCAGGCAGTCTGCGGCTGAGGGTAAATGGAGCAACACGTGTGTCTCTTGTCGTGAGCTGTGTGCCGTAGTACGGTAACAAACATTCTTAAATATTCGCGCTATTTGTGTACAGTTCGTTTTCTTCAACTCTGGGCTTCTTTTGTGACTTTTTTGACAGTAATCAATAATTAACTCCGAGTGAAAACTTATTAGAGGAACATCCGTGATTATTGACTCTCATGAACAATGACCACTTAGCAGAGCAGTGTTGACGGACTTGATTATTTTTGTGCACTATCAGAATTGTTTCGAGTTCTCTAAATGTGTAAGAGGGCAGTGATATGGTGAACTAATAGGTTAAATGTTTGTCACAGGTGAATTTTTTTCAGCTACTGGACTGTGTCGTGTGGTTACTAACACAGGACAATGTGACAATCTATGAACCTGTGTAGTAGGTAGTACTCTGCATTCCCTTGGTTCGAACTATATGTGAGACACAAATCTGGCCATATCGGTGAAGACTTTACACTGAGAGTGTAATTAAAGATTAAAGTGTTTTAAGTCTACCTCTAGTGTCGACCACAATATCGCTATTGATTATTAGTAGAAGTAACATCTTTCAGGAAATTTTAGAGCCAGTGCAGCTATCGAGAAGAACAATAGAGGCTTATGCAGAAGGAAGTAGAAATGTTCTACACTCTTCCAAATTATTAGAAGAGTACTGTAGGTGCATCTATAAATAAGCTTAAATATTCATTCTAAGCCTCCAATAAGCCGCGAATTAAAACAGTACTGTAGGCTTACTATGTTTTTCTTTTACAGACTGCAGAATGACAGAAACGTCCAAAACCAGGTTCTCAGGAATATGGCACGAAACCGGTCATTCGAATGAAAATCAAGAAGATGTTAGAAGAAATTACTTCTCGACTAATTGGACACAGGAAAGCCGCAAGGAAGTATTACATTCCAAGACAAACCATTGTGAACAATTTGAGAAACAAGAATAACGTAAAAGCTGGAACGCCCACTGTTCTTACCCAGACTGAAGAGAGATGTTTTGTCAAAGACTGTATCATTGTCAGTGATACGGTTCTTCCAATATCAATATCTGACTTCAAGTGCATGGTTAAATCATGTCACCTGAAAAAGAACAGTAGACTGCCTTGCTGATAATATGCTTGAATTGGCCTGGGGAAAGGCATTTTTAGAGAGACATAGTTCTGAACTGTCTCACAAATTTACAGTCAATATTTAAACGAAGGGTGCTGCTGTAAATGAGAATGTAATCAATATCTTTTTTAGAGAAATACAAAGCTGACGTTAAAGGCGGTCCTGCAGAAAAGTTTACAGTTTTGATGGAAATGTATGTCATGACATGCCAGCAAAAGAAAGCTCTTATTTCGTTGGACATGTCGACGTCCTGAGAAAATTGAGGACACCTCAAGACCGTGCTTCACTCTTATGTTGTTGGGGAATGCAGCAGGAGAATTCCTTCCGCCTTATCTTATTGATAAATGTAAACGAAAATGGACTGACTGGATATACAGCCACCTCCTGGAACGCAAATAAACACAGCAGAGTGGGTGGTTAGAACAGAGTTGATTGACAATTGAATTCAAACTCACTTCCTCATGTTTGCCTCAAATAAGGAGTGAAGGAGGTTAATATTTGAAATATTCTCTCTTCTCAAATCTCAATGAAAACTTCAGAGCTTTGTGAGAAAAAGAACATATAGTTCATTTGCATTCCACCGAACGCTACTAGTCTTCTGCGATCTTCAGATCTTGTTTATTTTTCTCCTCTGAAGAGATTCTTTGTTACAGCGTTTTCTGAAGGGTACATTTAGCGGCGCATTGGCGAATATTTTGCGTTTAGGTGAAGAGACAACTACTACTCATTTAGTGAAAGGATTGAGAAATGTGGATATTAAATACGATGGGAAACTTAGAGTATCTTCCTGTTGCGCTAGAAAGAAGTTTTGTGTTATGATACATGTGGGAACTGAATTCCAGAAACGTTCG
This sequence comes from Schistocerca serialis cubense, assembly GCF_023864345.2. Classification (NCBI taxonomy): domain Eukaryota; kingdom Metazoa; phylum Arthropoda; class Insecta; order Orthoptera; family Acrididae; genus Schistocerca; species Schistocerca serialis. The sequence goes on from NC_064648.1 coordinate 97,206,784, forward strand.
GAGACGGCGAGAAAGACAGTCAGACTCTAATGTGAGGATCGCCAAAACGTATACGTTCCCCATAGAACCAGGGATGATATGGACATTGTTTCGGGAGAGGATGTGCATGAAAAAGAAAGAAACATATTTCATAGCCATGTTCTTATTTAATTTGAAATGCTGTTTAATTCGCCTAAACTTTGAAGAGTGGTTTATATTTCATCAGTCTGACCCTTAGTGGGGAACTAATGTATCAGTAAAGAAGTCGATGTTCTTGTATACAGGTATTAATACTACATAGTTAACCAACACGTAGTGCCGTGAGCAAAAGACCAACTACCGCCCTGCTATCTGTTGGCAACGCCAGGCAACAGTTGTGTGGCCCGTCCTTCGCCGACCAGTAGCAGCCGACAGCTGGAAGTCACATTTATTTCGCATTTTGACGTCTTGTCAGATAGTATTTGAAGTAGAGTTCATCTCAACAATGATATATCTCTTGTTCTTCGAAGACTTGGATGTAAGGGCTCGAATATTTGCAGTACTTATCACAAAAATATTTAATACTCGTTATGGTAGTTCGTGGCAAATGCTATATAGTTCGCAGCCATTGCGTAGTCAAACTTTGAAATGTTCCTTGAAGGAAATGTCTTTTTGTTAATTTTTGGAGAGGTACATCCAATTGTGGTTTGTACCTCGTGACGTGGGCCAAACATTTGCAGTAGTGATGGGCTAAACTGCGATTTTCCGATATAAGTGATATCTGTGTAAGCTACTTTTCAGTATCTGTTATTCTTAACTGTGATTTGTCGCAGTTAAGAACATTAGTCGTGTATCCCTCCGCGGCAAGTATGTTTTACGTTTTTTCTTCCCTTGGCTTTCATTTACATAAGTCGTGTATCCCTCCGCCACTGCTATTTCTGTGATTTACCACCGTATGAAAAAGTTACATCTGTCAACACAGAAAATTGCATCTCAACAAACCTGTCATTGGCAAGTATGTTTTACGTTTTTTCTTCCGTTGGCTTTAATTTTGTATTAAAGAAACAACTGTGAAAATATTAATAGTGTAAGTAGCCGTACAGTACCGTAATAGTTAGTGTTTAGAAAATGAATTCTAACATATTGTTATGTTCACAGGTACCTGAACTACATTTCAGTCACTCAGTAAAGTGAGAACTCAAAATATCATTGTCAACAGATCTGGAGAAATTGCCACTGCGTCTTTAGACCGTTTTCGTCAGACGAGAGGTTAGTTTCTAAGCGTTTCGATGGACTTAATTACTTCAGTGAGATCGTTCTTGCAAATGTGATATTCATTATAGCAAATATTAGCAATCTACTCTGTCAATTATATTGCTAGTAATTAGTGACAGCAAAAATTGTTTAATAATCCTTGTGTTTTTGCAGACGCAGTTCTGACTCTGATTACTGGTTGCTGTACGTATCTATCCACATCAAGGCTGTTGAGAGAGACTCGTGAAGATTCAAGACAGCTCTTAGAGGATTTGCAGTTTAAAAGTGAAATAATTGTGAAATAAGTGTGTGAATGATTAAACTGTGTTTTATTGAAGTTGTTGTGCGATTTTAAAGGAATAATAAATGTTAAATACAGTGAGTGAATAATAAAAATCTCATTTTCCACATGTTAAGCCGTTCTATACCCGTAATTTTCGGCCACTTATTTATTGGTAAACACTTGTTGGAGAGTGACATGCCCCCCCCCCCTTTCTCCACAATCTTGGTGTGACACTGACCTGTAACATATCCCGAAGTCTATAATATGCATTTTGAGTCTGTTGATATGAAAGTGGGAAGTACAGATCTTCCAGTTAAATCAGGAATAGCTTAAGTGCATTACTTGAAAGTGACACAGGAAAAGCTTACTTATGTAGGTGGTAGTAGTGTCGGCAAAAAGTTCTTGTGTGTGAAGTTGCCATGTAGAACACCAGGTGTAAAACTCTTCTCCCGAGTCTTGAACTGTGTCGGAACAAAAGTGAGGCATTCATATGACTGTTTTCATTTCACTACACTTATACAGATGTCTGAGTTCTGCTGTGTTATCATTGCAAAGTCCTGTAGGCATGTGGAGTATCAACCAAAACTGTCATATTGGAAGCAGAATCAAACACATTTGTTACGTTACTTGATATTTTCAGGAGAAAAAGGCAATGTTGCTTCTTATTAATATAATACATTCAGAGTCACAGCAGTATTTGACCAACCATAACTGATGCTGAATGTGCATGTCGTCATATAACATGAAGGGCTTATTTCAATAGTGGTACAAGTCCATTACCTCCACTTCTCTGTCTATAATGCTTCTGCAATTAATGATCCAAACAAACATAAATAAAGGTTCATCTCTAGCAAGAAGCCATAGGCTTGAATATTTCTGGTATCTCAACTGCAGATTTTTTAGCGCTCATTTAACTTTACGACTCTGTATCTCAAAATGAACAAAAATGGACTTGTACCACTATTGAAATAAGCCCTTCATATGCACACACAGCACATCGATCTCGTTTTTTTATTTTTATTTTTTTTTATTTTTTATTTATTTATTTTATTTTTTTTTTTGTGGTGGTGCTGAAGTCTGATCAACTTCGTTGATTTTTACTTCTGTAGGGAATGGAAGGGGTAAAAATTTTCTCTTTATTTCTTTATTCTTCTTTCAGCTGTAGTTTGGGCACACAGACGGGTCCTTTAACTCGCTGCTTTTGGTATGTGTTTGAAAACATGTGTGGAGAAGTGCTAAAGGACGATATGTCCTTAAATTATGGAGAATTACGTAGGGATATCATTTACGGAGGCTCAAATACTATCGCCTTCGGTACTTTATATTTGTGGTTGCGTAAGGGTTCTACCGTACCTACTGTGGTGAGTTGTGGTGTACTGTCACGTATCATGTCCAACTTCCGAAATAAAGTTCGTGCCTTCTCCTTGACCTTGTCTGAGAGGTAAGATTCGCTTAAGGCTCGATGAATGTCATGATTTCGGATCCACCATTGGGCTCCTGTAATCCATCGTAGGCATCTGCTTTGTACAACCTGTAACTTCTTGTAGTTAGTGGCACACGTAGTACCCCAAGAGGTTGATCCATACAAAATGGATGGTTCGACTGTGGCATGGTACAACTGGAGTTTCGTGCGTTGGCTGAGGTATGAGCTCTTCAGAAAGGGGAGGAGAGCTCCCAGCATTTTGAGGCCAGACGTCTTCTTCTCCATAATGTGATGACTATACAACAGTTTGGCGTCCAGATGCACTCCCAGGTATTTTACAGTTGTTGCCCAGGGGAGTGGCTAGTCTGATATCCGCAGATGGGTCTCCGACGTGTGAAGACAATAACTTTGGTTTTTTTCCGCATTGACCGTTATTTTGTTCATGTGGGTCCAGTGGTCCACTAAATCTAGTTGGCGCTGCATCCGTGTGACGAGGTGGTCCATTCTGGTGCCTGCAGTCAGGAGCGCTGTGTCGTCGGCATAGAAACTGGCAGTAACATGTGGCACCATCGGGAGGTCGTTAATATATAAATTAAACAGCAGTGGAGACATGACCGATCCTTGTGGAAGTCCTTCAAGGACAGGCCGTGTTGTTGAATTCTTGTCATCAATGCGAACATATAATCTGCGATCCTGAAGAAAATTGTCGAGAAGTTTTAAATAGCAGTCTGGTAGGGGAGTGGTACGTCGGAGCTTGACGATCAAGTTGCGTCGCCATACTTTATCGTAAGCCTTCTCTATATCGAGAAAGACTCCAATAGTATGTCGTTGTACATGATGTATTTTTTTTTTTTCTTTATTGTTATTTTCAAACCCGTACAAACAGGCAGGCTGTCAGCAGCATGGTACGCCGCTCTTCAGCCGTAGAGGAGATAAAGATAGAACAGAAAGAATACACAAATGTGACATAACGGTGGGTAATAAAACAGTAGACACATAAAGACAAACACGGAGCCGTTCACACTTGACGAAAATTCACTACAAACTGTTGTCACGACGCACTAACACTGAAGATGGCGATGGCACAGGTGAACGATGGAGTATGACGGGAACACTGAACACGAAACACGACGGCACTCACAAGACACTGATGGCGATGATCTCCGGCGCGCGAATGTCCACTCAGCGTGTACGAGTCCGGGGACCTGCCAAGAGAGGAGGTGGAGGAGGAGGAAGGGGAAATGGGAGAGGGGAGAGCAGAGATGCCATGGGCAAAGGAGAGAGGGGGAGGGAGGAAGGGGGAGTGAAGCCCGGAGGAGAGGGTAGGAGGGAGGGATGAAAGGAAAGAGAAGGGAAGGGAAAAGGGGGGGGAGGGAGGGTGCCTGAAGGAAAGGACACAGGTGGGGGGGGGAGGATCAAAGTTGATAGGAGGGGTAGATGCAGGGGAGGAGGACATCATCAGGGAGGGGGAGCTGGCGGAAGCCACCTTGGGAGAGGGTAAGGAGGGTGGAGAGATGGAGACCGGGTGGGACATGGGAGTACAGGCGCGGCAGCGGGCGGGGGTGGGAGAGGACCGGGGAGACGAGCGGGTGAGGTGGATCGACTTTACGGGAGGTGTATAGGATTCGTATCCTTTCGAGGAAGAGGAGGAGGTGGGGGAAGGGGATAAGGTCATACAGGATCCGCGTGGGGGAAGGGAGACGGATGCGATAGGCAAGGCGGAGAGCATGGCGTTCAAGGATTTGGAGGGATTTATAAAAGGAAGGGGGGGCGGAGATCCAGGCTGGATGGGCGTAACAGAGGATAGGGCGGATAAGGGACTTATAGGTGTGGAGGATGGTGGAGGGGTCCAGACCCCACGTTCGGCCAGAAAGGAGTTTGAGGAGACGGAGTCGGGAACGTGCCTTGGCTTGGATTGTCTGGAGATGGGGAGTCCAGGAGAGGCGACGGTCGAGGGTGACGCCAAGGTACTTAAGGGTGGGGGTGAGAGCGATGGGACGGCCATAAACGGTGAGATAGAAATCAAAGAGGCGGAAGGAGGGAGTGGTTTTGCCTACAATGATACATGATGTATATATGCTGTAAGCTATATGGCATTGGCCACTGACTACGACAACGAGTATTAAATATTTTTGGAATAAGTACTCTAAAGCATAGTTCACTAATATGAAGGTATTTAAAGAACAAGAGATATTCAGTTGTTCAGCAGAGCTCTAATTCAAATACTTTGTGACAAGACGACAAAATGCGAAATGAAAGTGACTGCCGCTGTAGGCTGCCACTGGACGGCGAACGGTGGGCCACACAGCTGTTGCCTTGCGTCGCCAACAGATAGCAGCGCGGTAGTCAGTCTTTGGCTCACGGCAGTACGTTGGTTAACTATGTAGTATTAACACCTGTATGCAAGAACGTCCACCTCTTTACAGATATATTGTAAGTAAAGTATAGGCTTAGTATTATGCACATTCAGTGTTAAAAATGCAATTATGCATATCTAGAAGGGAAAATTAGAAATCAAGGAAAAAGGACAAATGTGTATGTTTGTTAACCTGTCACAAAATTTATTCCAAACTACTTTACAGTTGACAATTTTCTCTTTTTGCTGTTATTACCGTTATGGCTATCTTTAATTTTTTAACATAATTATTGAGAAACATATTAAACCCTACTTTTACTACACACTAAAGAAATCTGTAGTCAGTGTGATCTACCTTACAACAAGAAAACTCCCTTAGGTAGAAGTCTTCTCTTTTAATTACATCAACAGTAAATTTCTCTGGGAAGAGCATCTCACGAAGCTGTGTTCATGTTCTCTAGACATCAAGTTTTTAGCAACCAAATAAGTAAAAATAACAGCATTAATAACCTCATTATTAGGGCAATATGTCCTATTTCTGTCCATCTTTCTTACTTGTTCATCATTTTCTATTACTAAAAGACTTTTATCTAGCTCTAAATATGTTTTAGATATTTCAGATCTCAGCTTCTCAAGAACAGCTCTGGCATAATACCCTGACAAGTATGTGAAAACAGGCAAGTATTCATGAACATATTGAATTTGTTCCTCACTGAACTTCATTATACTGTAAATGTTTGTTGGTGGTGGTGGAGGAGAGGTCACATCATCTACACAGTCAGTTTTAAAAGTATCTGAATCTATCTCAACTTCTCCATGAGCAGATAATGGAATTTTGAAGGACAGCAATTAATTATCAAATACCTGACTCAAGATACCAACCACTGAGATCCTGCCATTGTTCGATTTTTCCAAATCTCGCTTCTAGAGCATCTGTCTGAATATTATCTGGCAAAACATATTTAAAATTCGAGTCCCCACTGCAATACTTGAACATTTCTAGAATGTGAGTGGTATCTGATATGGCCAAATGTGTGTTACTAGATAATCCAAATGTGTGATCAGGACAACATTTCCATACATCCAACCATGATAAAAAACACTTTCTAAATATCTGATATTTTCTTCACTTGTGCTGGAAAGTGATTCCTGCAGTGCATCCTTGAAAGGTATACCTCTACCAGGGCAGCAAACATTTAAAATATTCCACCATGTACAGATTAATTTTGATGAATTTAGCAGTGCTCTCAAAACTTTCAGTAAGATAATGTTCCGCCAAGGCTGACAAACTTTGATAAGCGATCTCACTGAAACTATTAAGCACGTTGCTCAATGTCTCTTTTGTAAAAAGACTTTAAATTAATCTTGTTGGAAGATTTTATCATCTATGTACACATTACATCATGTAGGTTTTTAAGTGGCCACAAGCAGTTGTATACTTTCTGAAACTGTTTCAAACTGTGGGTACTCTATTGTCTCATCAGTATGTTTCTTATTGATTCAGTTGTTTCTGACACATTTTAATATGTGAACAGAATATAAAACACTAAGAGGGGTTTTGTGTCATCACAGGGGTGTTGGTAAGAATTTGACAGTTGAGGAGGGGAAGCAAAGCATGACGTTGCCCATCTGTTAACTGAATTCTTGTCACTGACAACACAGACTAATTAAAACAAATTGCATGTAGTCTGTGAACTATTTTCTTAATTAGATTGTCGATTTCTTCACCATTTATGTTCCTCACTGGAGGGATAAAAACCTGAGCACTAGTTGCCACATTTTTAGAACTGAATGCAGCCTCCAAAATGTTACCTCCTGTGTAATCCATATAAAGTTTCAAGTGAATATTGTCAACTATTAGAGAAACAACATGATCTGATTCACAAAGGAACTGGATATTCTGTTTTGTGTACAACAGAAAATTGCCACCTAGCTGCTTACTTGCTAGGTGTGTTGGAAAATGCGGACAAATCTTATGCAGTGCATAAGGATGGGGTAGCACAAGACAGTGTATGATCCTTATATACTCGTAAGTGTGTGGTGATATTGAAAACAAAATACCACAAAACGTAATACAATCTGGCGAGTATCTATAATGTTTCTTTTGCACACCCATTTAATTCACTTTCTCACATAAAAAATTAATGTTGCTACTTTCAGTTTCATAAAAAAACTATATTTTTCAAAAAAAAAAAAAAGGTTATGAATAGCAAGTGGTCCATCGTGAACTATCATTGTTCTTCCTGGTGAAGTTTTCCAAGTTGTCAATAACGTCATGTAAGTCCTCTAAATGGTTTACTGTTAATGGGAACTTCCTTGTACCAAGTTTTGTGGTTTCACTTCCACCAACTGCATACTCTGGTCAGTATTTATCACAACAGAACGCAAAAGTGTAGAAATATCTGTCGCTTCTATTAGAACAAAACCAATGGCACCATCTGACTTTATAATATGCCAATGTTTGGTCAGCTTGCTGCCCTCTGAGTACTTAAGATAGCCATTCATATTCGCTGTTGACTTTTAGTCACCGGTATTTGCTTTACTTCAACTAAATCCAGAGGTCTGCACCCATGCTTTACATTTACATCAACAAGGAGGTCGTCATCGTATGAAGATCAGCGATAAATTTGTCTGTCGGGGCGGGTACTGTTACTGTTACTGCGTTAAGAGATAACACAGGAATTCCAAATATTGATGTCTCACTCTGTGGAAGGAGAGTCGCAGACATCGACAGTAGGACTGCAGTCATATGGTGTGGCAGAAGCTAATATAGGTTTCCGCCCTGATCTTGCATTTTTATCCAAATTTTACGCAGCAGAAATACCGTTAGAGTGAGTCTCTGAAATACTGTTCCCGGTTGCAACAAAATTTTCACCCAAAGCTGTTTTGGGGGCATTCTTTTTCTTGCATGTCACCTTAGTTGTTCCGTTATCTGATCCTGACGAACTGAAAACTAATAAGCTTGAGTGAGATGCAGTGAGGGTGACTTCAGATCTCTGGCAGGACACTCGGACAGTGGAGCCAGTCTGCTGTCGATATTGGTTACTAAGCACTTGTGCGTCCCGTCATAGCACAATACTCAGGTGTGTGGGACCCATATCAGACAGCACCGATAGTGGCTACTGAACGTATACAGAGAAGGGCAGCACAAGATGTCACAGGTGTGGCTGTCCCACGGGAGAGTGTCACGCAGGTGTTGAAACAACTCAATCGGCAGACGCTTGAAGAGAGCCGCAAGTTACCCCACGAGAGGCCGCTTGTGACATTTTGCAGGTGATTGTTAAGGAGGAAAGAACGAAAGATGTATACATTTATTTAAAAATCATTACAGTCATATTTATCAATATAGAAAACTAAAACTTTGTATGTGTAAAGCAAAAGAGCTGTGATTTAACGGAAAATGTAATAAAATATGCAGGATTAATATTTATATTTTTATGGGTTTTTATAAAAAAGCCATAACTCAAATTCTAATCACGCAATTAATCTGGAAATTGTACTGAACTACAGTTTTTAATTTATAGTATAAACTGTATCATTAACAGAGTTATTAACTTTGCACATCTAAAATTAACTGTTTCTCCTACAATCTAAAAATGAGAATGTAATTGCAGGATCTCGTATTTTTTAGTTCCAGGGAGACAACAACACGTTGTGAACAGTTGCATAAAATTTCCTAGCATTAGTGCATATACTTTTAGAGGAAAGGCTTCTAATAACATAAAAAAAATAGGTTCAAAGATTTTCTTCTCATACTTCTACATGCAATAAGCTTACCTCCATTTTGAAATCCTCCGTACTAATACTCCTCATCCTCCAGGTTTCTCGTCTCGCCTCTTCGAATCTGCCTGGCTTGTATGTGCCAGTAAGACACTGATCTTTTGGCTTTATGGACCCTGCTATCGTCGATGGTGTAAAAAGCTTTTGTTGTAAACGTACCACTATCTAAATCAGCTCCATTAAGTACCTCAATTCTGCCATTATTTCCGTTATTGTAACATAAAACTGCATCATAGACACTTATTTTAGTACTTCAAGTCCACAGAAAGTCCTTTTTGAGCATCCAATCCAAATTAAATTATTGAGACTTTCATTTGCATTTTGTGTCTTTCCATGAAGACACTTCCTCAATAAATCAGGGTATGCAAGAAACCTGAATGTGGGCTTCATTGCGTTCATAACAGGTTCTGGTAGTGAGTGTTTATATGAATACATCTCATTTCCGTTGTTGAACTTAAACCAATCGTCTTTCGGACACAGATTGTGCATTGGTGTTTGGTCACTGGATAGTTTGTGGAAAAGAGTTGCCCACACAGCACACCTCATTGCCTCTAAATTATATGTGTTTTTCCTGATAGCTCTCCTATAAAATAATTGTAGCGAATCAGTTTCTTTCAGAGTAAGCCTGCTTCTTCCTCCTAGTTTTTTTCCATCCTCAAGTACTTCAGCTTTCTTCTCTTTCAGCAAGCGACGAAGCCTACCACCAAGCCTCTTTTGATTGTGGTCATCACATTCCAACTTTTCTATTGTTGTATTGTACAGCTTTATATCTGTTACAGCTGTGAACTTAGAGGAGTCACCATCAGGAAAGTATTTAGTATATCTAACACCATACTGGTCCTCAAATCTGGAGAACATCCTCACAACTGCAGCAGCCTCCATGCCATCACTTGAGCCACTATAATTTTTAGAGCATGCTACTGCATGCTTTTGTTGCCACAGTTCTCACTGTGTTCATTGTTGGAAAATTTTCCTTGTTGCACGCTAGTGGCAGTATTTAGAAATAATTTCTACTTCTAAAACTTTACTGAGTCAATCCCATTAACAGATGCTGCCACTACTCCATACAGATATGTGTGACCCCTTTTCATTCAGGTCCCATCTACAAACAGACACTGGTCAGTAACATTAGTGGGAGATTCACTGTCATGAATATCTATTCCATGATGTATTTTTATTTTGTTAATTTTCACTGATTCCTCCACTGCTTTCTTCATAGAAACTGTAGCAGTATCGCATACAGCATCAGACATTCCTATATTTGTTATTTCACACCTTGCACAAGGTGGAGGCAAGTTCAGGAAACCACACAATAATTTACCTGCTTCCATGCCCTGTCCAAGGCCATCTCACAGCATATGCTAACCTAAAATTGCTTTCATTCGTACCAGTGTCAGTGTTTTGAAGGAGGAAAATGAAAATTCATAGCCACACGAATTACAAATTAATTTAAAATCACAAGCCATTCCCACTCTGCTTTCTCCAACAAAAATCATGCATTCCATATTTTTACAGCAGATACATGAACATGAAACCTTTATAGCCTGGCAGAGAAGCTCTAAATCAATAAATCGGAATCCAGCGGAATCCATATCAACATCATTCACGCACCTGTACAGTTCTCCTGTTTTTTTTTTTTTTTCTTTATTGTGATTTCATTCCCCTGCCCCATATGAGCAGGGGAGGGCTGTCAGCAGCACAATCCGCCGCTCTTCAGCCGAGTGGCACGACAACTAAAACAAGAATAAAATAATACATACACAAGGAGATAAAAAGGGGAACATAAAACAGAGTAAGGGGAGAAAATGGAGGTAAAAAGACATGGACATGTAGACATTCATGGGGGACAGTTAAAAAAGTCACCAGAAAGTTAAAAAACACAGTTGGCGATTCTTAAAACACAGAGAAGACACTGGATGCTCATGCACAGGTTAAAAGTTGGCCACAGTATTAAAAACACTCCGAAACAACATACTTAAACCCCACTTGGATCACACACAACGAAGAATAAAAATACCAGGTGGGACCTGCCGAGGGAAAGGTCAGAGAGGATGGAAAAGAGGGGAGAGCATGGGGCAGCTGGGGAAGCGGCGGGATGAAGAGAGGAGGGGCAACCGTGGGTTCACGAAGAGGCAGGAGACACATGGGGCGGGAGAGGAAAAGGAAAGACAGAGCAGGAGGGAGCGCAGAGACACTGAAAGAAGGCACAAGAGATGGAGGGGGAGTAGGAGGGGAGATCCGCTCAGAAGGAGGGAGGGGGAGGAGATGGAGCCCGGAGGAGGAGGCAGGAAGAGGGGGTTAGAGTTGGTAGGAAGGGTAGATGTCAGGGCGAAGCTCATCATCTGGGAGGGGTAGATGGTAGAAGTTGTGTTGGGAAAGGAGATGGAGGGTGTGGAGATGGAGAGAGGGAGGTACACAACGGTAAAGGCGCGGCAACTGGTTGGGAGTGGAGAGGAAGGGAGACACCAGGGGGTGAGCGGGATCAAGGCGGCGGACAATATATAGTGTGCGGATGTGTTCAAGGAAAAGTGAAGGTGTGGGAAGGGGATGAGGTCATAGAGGATGCGCGTGGGGGACGGAAGGCGGATGCGGAAGGCGAGGCAGAGTGCATGGCGTTCAAGGATTTGAAGGGCTTTATAGAACCGGGGAGGGGCGGAAATCCAAGCGATGCTGGCATAACAATGGATGGGGCGGATCATGGATTTGTAGGTGTGAAGGATGGTGGAAGTATGCAGACCCCACGTCCGGCCGGACAGGAGTTTCGGGAGGCGGAGGCGGTTGTGAGCTTTTTGGATGGTAAGGAGATGGGGAGTCCAGGTGAGGTGGCGGTCGAGTGTGAGGCCAAGGTATTTGAGGGTAGGAGTGAGGTGGATAGGACGGCCATAAATAGTGTAGAAATCATGGAGGTGGAAGGAGTGGGTGGTGCGGCCTATGATGATCGCCTGGGTCTTGGAGGGATTACACGGAGGAACCACTGATTGCACCAAGTGGTGAATTGGTCAAGGTGGGTTTGGAGGGTACATTGGGACCGTTGAAGGGTGGGATAAAGGGCTAGGAAGGCGGTGTCATCAGCGAACTGGAGAAGATGAACAGGAGGGGGAGGTTTGGGCATATCAGCAGTGTACAGGAGATAGAGGAGAGGGGAAAGGACAGAACCTTGGGGCACACCGGCAGAGGCGTAGAAAGTACGGGAGTTGGAATTGTGGATAGTCACATAGGAGGGACGATGGGAGAGGAAGGAAGCAGCGAGACAGACGAAGTTGATGGGGAGAGCATAGGCCTGGAGTTTGAAAAGGAGCCCGGGATGCCAGAAACGGTCATAGGCGTTCTGGAGATCAAGGGAAACAAAGATAGCAGAGCGACGGGAGTTAAGTTGGAGGGAAAGGAGATTGGTAAGGTTAAGGAGCTGGTCGTCGGCAGAGAAGGAAGGCCGGAAGCCACATTGGGTAAGAGGAAGGAGGCAGTGCTGGTTAAGGTGGCGGTGAATACAGCGAGAGAGGATGGCCTCAAAGACCTTACTGAACACGGAGGTGAGGCAGATGGGACGATAGGAAGTGGTAGCAGAGGGGGGGGGTTTGTTAGGCTTAGGGAACAGCAGGACACGGGAAGTCTTCCACAGGTCAGGGTAAAATCCAGTGGAGAGGAGGACATTGTACAGGGTAGCAAGGACAGACAGGAAGGATGGAGGGGATTCCTTGAGGTGACGTTAGGTGATGCCATCATGACCAGGGGTGGTGTTGCGTTTGGAGAGGTGGACGAGTGTGATGTCTTGCGTGGTGATGGGAGTGTTGATATCTGAGGGGGATAGCCGATCCAAGTACTGGAAGCTAGGGGCGAGTGGGGGGACAGAGGTGTCAGTGTGGTCAAGGACGATGGGGAAGAGGGAGTAATCAAAATGGGGATCATCAGGAATGGAGAAGACCTCGGATAGGTGGGAAGTAAAATGGGTAGCCTTACTGAGATTGTCAGGAAAGGGTCGATCGTCATGGAGGATGGGGTAATGCGGGGTGGGATGGCTACCAGTAAGGTGGTAGAAGGCTGACCAGTACTTGGAGGAGTTGACAGGGAGGGTGGAGTTGAGGCGTGTGCATGTCTGACGCCAGTCCCGGCGTTTCTTTGCTGTAAGGAGGTTCCGGATGTTGCTGTAATTGCCAGTGGCGCGTGAGAGTATCCCGGTCACGAGTGTGGAGGAAGGAGCGGTAGAGCCTGCGGGATTCACGCAGAAGAAGGACGGCCTGTGGAGGAAGCGTAGGGCGGTGAGGGTGGATGAGTTTTGTGGGGACATGAGCCTTCACAGCGTCAGTGATGGTCTTCTGCAGGAAGGAAGAGGCATGGGTGATGTCATCAGGGTTGTGGAAAGTGAGGGGGTGGCTTTCGACCTGTAAGGCAATGGATTCCCGGTAGGCATCCCAATTGGCACGGCGGTAGTCATGGACAGACTTTGGAGGGGCAGCTGGGCGGGTGGCTGCAGTGGCGGGACAGGTAGAGGAGATGGTGAGAAGGATCCCACTACCGACGGGATCGAGGACATCAATGGCAATGCGACCAAGGAGGTTGGAGGAAGCGAGGATAACATCGGGGGTGGAGTTACTTTCAGGACGGGTGTGCTATGGGAGAGGAACAAGGTCACCATGGAGGGTGGCAAGGAACTGATGCCACCGCCGAAGGGTGGCAGGGTCACGGCTGTGGATGTTGAGGTCAGCGGCGATCACATAGGTGGAGAAGGTATGGTCAACATGGGAAATAAAGTCAAAGGGGAGAGGAGCTGCGGGACGGATATAGATAGTGGCACAGGTGACGGTGAGGGAGGGAAAAAATAGGCTGAGGAGACGGTGTTCAGTAGGGTCATTGAGGAGGGGTTGTGGCCGGACAGGGAGATGCTGGAGGTGGCCTATAGCAACCCCGCCTCGAGCTAGGGGAAGGGGATTGTCAGTGCAGTGAAGGAGATAAGGGGAGATGTGGACTACATGGTGGGGTTGGAGGAAGGTTTCATTAAGGATGAAGGAGTCAACCTGGTGCTGGAAGAGGGTATGCATGAAGAGGTATTTGTTTGCAGGGAGGGAGCGAATGTTGAGGTAGAGGAGATGATACTGTTGACGTGCCATGAGGTTGGGGGTGGGAAGGGTTCGGGAAGGGGAGAGAGGGGCTTAAACGAGGGTGTCTAGGCGGGTGCAGGTAAAGTGGGCCTGGTTGTGGGAGTATGTGGCGTAGGTGTTTAAGTGGAAAACTGAGTGGGCGGCAAGGGAAATCTGCTGGAGTGTGTGGGGGCGCTGGAAGGGGTGGATGTTCTGCAGGACGACGGTGAGGAACCGGATGATGTCTTCTGCTGTAGGGGGAGGGCGGAGGGAATTGTTAGGGTGGATGGGTGGGTCAATGGGGCGAACGGGGACAGTGAGTTCAGGGTTGGTGGGAGGGGGCTTGGCTTTGCATTTGGAGGAATAGGTGGGGTGAGGTTCATTGCAGGTGTTGCAGGATGGGGGGGTGGGAGGCGAGGTTGGGACACTGTTTGAGGAAGTGGGAGGCTTTACAATGGGGGCAGGTGGGTGGGATCTTGCAGTTTTGGGTGAGGTGGTCATTGTACAGAAGACAACGCTGGCAGCAGTAGGATTGAGGAGGGGAATGGGACAGGTCAACAGGGTTGAAAATCAGGGCTTCCTGCGTGAGGAGGTGGTCAACGGAGGAGGCAGACTCTGTAAAGATATGCATGAGGAAAGTAGGGCCAGAGGAGTTGTAAATACGGCGGGCAGAGTAGACTTCCAGGGAGGGGTGGGCATTCAGTTCCGCCAACACCTCAGCCTCCGTGACCACAGGGCTGAGTTTTGTGATGACGGCAGTGAGGGTCGGCGGACGACGAGGCGGTTGGGGTTGACAAGGAGAGGAGGATGTAAGGAATGGGGTGAGGGATGCGTGGGGCCCAAAGGTGATGCAGGGAAGGCGCCAGAGGAGATCAGTATGGAAGGACGAAGAGGGAGACTTTATGAGAACAGAGTCTCTGCGAGGGATAAGTTGGGTGATGGGTGCACTGTGGATGTACTTCCGTATTTCAAGGGTGAGGGTGCAGGCATCCAGGAATTTCGGATCAGGGTTGGCTAGGACAAAGGCATACAGGGAGGGGGCTGGAGAGGAGGGAGGTGGGGTGGTATCCATAGCGGGGTCGGTGGGAGGTGGGGCGGGCAGTGGCTTTTTGGATGAGGGAGTAGAGGAGAGGTCGCCACTGGGCCGTTTGGAAGATTTTTTGGCGGGTGTTGCCTGGGAGGAGGGATGAGGGACTGGATGAATGTGGAGGTGGTGGGAGGCAGGGCCCTCCTGTGAGGCAGTAGCACCAGATGAGAGGGCAGGGCGCTCTGTGGCGGCGACTGTGGCGCGACGGGCGGAGACTCTGGCAGGGGAAGCAGTGGTAGTCGCAGGAGGGAGAGGGGGAAAGTCGTCTCGGCGGGTGACAGGAGCGGGAGGGGGGTTGGGAGCAGGGACAGAGGCAGGAGCGGGAGCAGCAGCAGGGGCAGTAGCAGGGGTAGGAGCAGGAGTGACGTACAGGTGGGGATACAGCGATGGAGAGGAGACAGATGGGGAGGAGACTGTGAGTAGGGGAGGTGCATGAGATGGGTGAATCCCAGAGGAAGCACTCCATGACATTACAGTGGGGGCAGGTGAGGAGAGGTGTAGATGATGGTGGTAGTTGGGGTGTCCATGATTGCAGGCGGCAGCGAACACCGAGAGACGGCGACAGCGACGGCGGCGGCAGAAGAAGCGGCGAGCACCGAGACGGCGACCAGGCGGCGGTGGCGGCGGCGGCGGCGGCGGCAAGCACCGGGCGGCGGCGGACAGACGACGGCGGCGGCGGCGGGCAGCAGGCAGCAGTGACGGCGTGCAGACGGGCAACAACGCGACAGGCACGGTTGGGGCTCTTCCACGTCGAAGATACACCCTGAGAGTAGCCCAGGCAGTGCGAGTCCTCGATGAGGAAGGGAGGGAATCCAACCCTCGAATCCAGTTCTCCTGTCTCAAGTTTCGATGATGAAGCTGAAAGCTTATGTTCTTCATTTCGAGCTCCTTCCTCTTTTTTGTTGGTTAACCGATTTCCATAAAACCTCCGTTTCCTAAACACAGTTTTTCTACTACCATTATGCGTAAATCTTGACTTCGTAAAGGTTTGCAAATTCAACCTTCCACCTACGAATATGTGTTAGTACTGTCAAAAGGTAAACAAACCAAATGCAATAAAGTTTTCAGGCAAAGATGTAGTTCTCAGCCAGAGATATAGATGTCACCCAAAAATATCTAAGGAAAATAGCCTTCACACGGACATGAACACAGCTGAAGTAAGCAGTTTCGTAAATGTCAGAAAATGTGGGAGTGGCCGCCAGTGCAGAGGTAATCATTATAACAATTTTTAAAGCTGCTATTGTGATAAAATTCAGACACAACATAGATTAAAGAGAGTATATCAAGAAAATAATATTTTTGAAAAATCGATTTTTGGACCAAAATCCATTACATTTCCCCTCATGCGAGGAGTGCAGAGGCAGTCTCCAGCCACTACGCGTCGCTGCCGTAAGGAGGCTGCAGGCAGAGTCAGGCCGGCCACAGCACGGAGACGTCTCAGCACTCGCCCTTAACGCCCTCCGTTCGCGAACAGAACAGGAAACAACTTCCAACCTTGTTACCGTGCCAAGTACCCTCTGCAATGCACTACATAGTGGTTTGCAGTGTACGGATGGGGATGTAGATGTAGATGCGACGGTGGATTTGGAGCTTGTAAAGACGTTGTAAGTGGATGATTTAATGTCACAGTTGCGTACATTCGCGTGAGACATGCCATTAACGGAAATACAGGGCACTTTTCCAAAGTACACTTTTACGTCTCTGTATGCGTTTAACAATATGGTACGACTTTGAGGAGTTCTCGCCACCCTGTATGATTTAATCGCTTGACGTAATAACAATGGCATATGAGGAGGGCCCCCCATCTGGTAGACGGCTCGCCTGGTGCAATTCTGTCGATTGGACGCCACTTCGGCGACTTGCGCGTCG
Organism: Schistocerca serialis cubense; assembly: GCF_023864345.2. Lineage (NCBI taxonomy): Eukaryota > Metazoa > Arthropoda > Insecta > Orthoptera > Acrididae > Schistocerca > Schistocerca serialis. Next base: position 97,223,869 of record NC_064648.1, read on the forward strand.
ATGGGGATGAAATGATGATGATTAGGACAACACCCACTCCCTGAGCGGAGAAAATCTCCGACCAATCCGGGAATCGAACCCGGGGAATTAGGATTGACAGTCTGTCGCGCTGACCACTCAGCTACCGGGAGTGGACGATTCATAGAGACAGATATGAATACACACCCTTAAAAAAAAGTTTTGCATCACCTAGGTTCCCAGAGCTTCTGAAGATAGACGTTGACTGTGGATATTGTATCATAGACACAGTCTCTTCGACTGTTGAGAAATGTCACTAAATCCGCCCAAAGATGTAAACAACCATGCATGAGCAGCTCCTATTAGGCGGAGGGGTTCAACAGCTGATCAGGTCCAGACATTCCACCTGGAAGGAGGTACATGCCTTATGGTGTGTGTAGTTGAATCTTGCCTAGGCGGTCAGTGTTGCTCTTCGATCGCGTCCGCATTGTTACTTTGTGCCAGGAAGGGCTCTCAACAAGGGAAGTGTCCAGGAGTCTCAGTGAGCCAAAGTGATGTTGTCCGGACATGGAGGAGATACAGAAAGACAGGAACTGTCGATGACATGCTTTGCTCAGGCCGACCAAGGTCTACTTCTGCAATGGATGGCCCAGAGGAACCCTGACAGCAACGCCACCATGTTGATTACTGCTTTTCGTGCAGCCACAGGACGCCCTGTTACGACTCAAATTGTGAGCAATAGGCTGCCTCATGCGCAACTTCAGTCTCAACGTCCATTGTCGGGTCCATCTTTGCAACCACGACACCATACAGCGGGGTACAGATGGACCCAAAAACATGCCGAATGGACTGCTCTAGATTGGCACCACGTTCTCTTCACCGAAGAGTGTCGCATATGCCTGCATCCAGACAATCGTAGGAGACGTGTTTGGAGCTAAACCGGTCAGGCTGAACGGCTTAGACACACTGTCCAGCGAGTGCAGCAAGTTGGAGGTTCGCTGCTGTTTTGAGGACGGTATTATGTGGGGCTGCGTACGCCGCTGGTGGTCATGGAAGGCGTCGTAAAGGCTGTATGATACGTGAATGCCATCCTCCGACCGATAGTGTAACCATATCGGCGGCATATTGGCGAGGAATTCGTCTTCATGGACGACAATTCGCGGCCCCATCGTCCACATCTTGTGAATGAGGTCCTTCAGCACAAGGACAGGTCATTCCAGTTCCAAGGCGGGTCGCACGACAGGTGCACATAATTATAGACTTATATCGTTGATGTCAATTTGCTGAAAAATTGTGGGACATGTTGTGTGCTCACGTTCTTGGGTAACGAACATATCTTCTATAAAAGTGCTCACGGAATCGGCAAACAGGGACCTTGAGAAACTCAGCTTGCTCTGTTCCCCCGCAAGACATCGGCGCTCAGGTTCATGCCATGTTTGTTGACTGCAGGTAGGCATTTGCCACCGTCCCGCACTGCCGCTTAGTGAAGAAAGGCGAATTTAGCGAGTATCGCCATAAATTTGCCACAGGCTGCATGACTTCCTTACACACAGAACTCTACACGCCGCTCTTAACAGAACACAATGGACAGATGCAGCGGTTGAAACTTCCTGGCAGATCAAAACTGTGTGCCGGACCGAGACTCGACCCCGGGACCTCTGCCTTTCGCAGGCAAGTGCTCTACCAACTGAGCTACCCAGGAACGACTCATGCCCCGTCCTCACAGTTTTAAATCCGCCACTACTTCGTCTCCTACCTTTCAAGCTTTACAGAAGCTCTCCTGCGAACCTTGCAGAACTAGCACTCCTGGGAGAAAGGATATTGCGGAGACATGGCTTAGCCACAGCCTGGGGGTTGTTTCTAGAATGAAATTTTCACTCTACAGCGGAGTGTGAGCTGATATGACAATTCCTGGCTTATGTAAACTGTGTGCCGCTGTAGAGTGGAAATTTCATTCTGGATGTAACGGTTATTTATCCACTACCCCAAGCAAGTGTCATAGGCCCGCACGTGTATGAGCAGAACTGCTCGATACACTTTGAAACGAGACTCGTCCGCCAGACATCATGATTCCAGTCATCAGCAGTCCAGTTTCGGTGTTGAGAGCACAGGGTGATCCGTAAGGCTTTGTGTTTGCAGCCATCAAAGGTAGACGACTGGGCCTTCGGCTCCGAAAACCCATATCAATGATGTTTGGTTGAATGGTTCGCACTCTGACACGTTTATGTCGCAGCACTGTAATCTGCACTAATTTGCGGAAGGGTGCACTTCTGTCACGTTGAACGATTCTCTTCAGTCGACGTTGGTTCCGTTGTTGCAGGATCTTTTCCCGGCCGCAGCAGTGTCGGGGATTTGATGTTTTACCGGATTCCTGATATTCACGGTACACTCGTAAAATGGCCATACGGGAAAACCCCCACTGCATCGCTACCTCGGAGACGCTGTGTCGCATCGGTGGTGCGCCGACTATAACATCGTAACAATTGCGCCAGACTCTTGTTGTCTTATATAGGCGATGCCAGCCGCTGCGCCGTATTCTGCCTGTTTACGTATCTCTGTGTTTCAATACGCATGCCTACACCAGTTTCTTTGGAGCTTCAGTGTATTCGCAATACGCTACACCTGTTTGTGCTGAGGCTCCTTTGCCGCTTCCTGCGTCGACCCAATGTAGGTCTCGCTGCCTTTCGCTACAGTCCTCTACCGTCGCGACTTCTCTGTATACAACGGCATTGCCTGCGAAAAGCCTCAAGGAACGTCTGACGTTATCTACTAGGTCCTTCATATATATTATGAAAAGTAACTGTCCTATGACATTCTCTTGGGGCACAGCTGAAGTTACACTTACGTCTGACTGCAACACTGACTTCTGTTCGCTGAAATCTCTTCAACCCAGTCACACTGTTGGTATCATAACCCATACGCTCGTATTCCGTCGATTATCCGGCCGTGGGGAGCTGTGTCGAAAACCGTAGAGAAGTGAAGCAACGTGGCGGCCCCTACCTGGGCGTCCGCGTCTGCTGCTGTCTGCGCCTCGTGGACGAACGGAGCGAGCTGGGCTCCACACGGCCGTCGCCTCCTGGGCCCACCTCGGTCGCTACACGGGAGACTTCCAGTCCCCAGAAATGAGACGTGTTCCAGATTTATACAAGAGACTCGCGTCAGATACGGGCCAATAGTTTTGTGCGTCTTTTCGTCGACCCTTCTTGAAAATGATAAGGCCAGTGCTTCTGTACAGTCATTGGGAACTCTCCACTCCTCGAGAGAGCTATGGTGCACTGCTGCTATTATAGGGGCAGGTTCTTTCATGAATTCTGTTTAGACTCGAACTAGTGTCCCGTCACGTCCAGTGGCTCTATATAGGAGCGATTTTAGTTGCTTTCCTATTCCTCAGCCCCTTTTGAATTCTCCCTTAGAACAATAAGCAAATGGCGAGGAACTTACTATTTTCAGATCCATTGCCTATAGAAATAGATATGGGTAATCCTAAGTAGATGATTATATAACAGGTTATATAAAAGGAATAAGATAAAAAATGAATAACATTTGCTGGTTAAAACCAAGTTCATACCAATGACCTACCAAGGTAGTGTCTCAGACAAGATTGAAAGAAGTCTTCGGAAAACAAATATGAAAGTGGTCTTTGGTACTGCAAATAATTTACAGTTTAAACTACGCCATTACGCTTGATCACCCAGAGATGAATACAGCAAACCAGGTTTGTACAGATTACATTGTGGTGAGTCTGATGGTTTCTACGTAGGGGAGACCAGTACATCCTTTTTTGCGAGATTTTGGTTGCATACAAGTAATCATAATAAAACAACTATTTGTGAGCATTTATAGCTCTCCAATCATACAGCCCATGACATGGGGCACCGACTGAAAATACTGCATAAAGCACCCAAAGGTAAAAAGTTAATGTACAAATTTTGCAAATATAAAAATCCTAAAAACACCCTAAGCAATGCATTTTGAACGGAAGCAGGAGACCACTACTTCTATAATATTTTTGAAGGTGAATTGTGAAACTGAGTCCCCTTACTGCACCTCCATCTTTTCCTTCACAACCCCTATATCTAGTTCTCCATCAGACCCTCCACCCTCCTCTTTTTCCCTTCCTGATCACCCCCTGTTTACTTCCCCAACTGCCATCCTTCACTGCCCCCACCCCTTTTTTTTCCATCCCCCCTAGATTTCAGACCACCTACCGCCTCGTGTGTCACAACCGTAAATGTATGGTGCACAACTATTTTTAAAATTCCAGTCATCCTTGTTTGCTTATTGATTTGTTCTTGATGAATACCATAGCCACCAACCCGCAAAAAGTTTTATATAATACTGGGGGCTTCTCTTTCAGTAAAAGTATTACAAATGATCACACCTGTCTTGTATTATACTGATAAACTTTGAAACAAAATATTTCTGCATGTTAACATCCACAAAATATTTTTTCCATTTCAATTCTCGAATTACACATATCGGGTCCATTGGACCTAGGGTATGAAAATGGGCAGAAAATATAGGTCATGCACAGAAGGATTAAATGTCTTAATTGACATTATAGATAACTTGGAAAACTTCACCAGAAGGAACAACGATACTTCAGTAACAGACTAATTACGATACTTCAGTAACAGACTAATTAGTATTCATAACCATTTATTTGAAAAAACGGAATATTTTTTCTCATAAAACCGAAAGTAAAAACATTAATTTCTTATAATGGCAAGTGAATTTAATGGGTGGCCAAAAGAAGCATTACAGATACTCGGCAGATTGTATTTTGTTTTGTAGCATTCTATCTTCAATATGACCACACACTTACTAGTTTATAATGAGCACAAATTGTCTTGCGCTATCCCTTCCTAATACACTGCATAAGATATGTCTGCATTTTCAAACACATTCAGTAGGTGAGCAGTTAGGGGCAATTACCTATTGTATACAAAACTGAGGTTTCAATATCTTTGTGAATCAGTTCATGTTGTTTCACGGAGTAGTCTGTGTTGTCAGTGACAAAAATTCAATTAACAGACGGGCCACGTCATTCTTTGCTTCCCCTTCTCAACTGTCAATTGCTTACAATCTCCCTTGTAATGACCGACATCCCCTTTATTAGTTTAACATTCCGTTCCGTCCACAATAAAGTACCCAGAGTTTGAAACTGTTTCAGAAAGTACACAAACCCTTATGGCGAAAATCTCTGTAGTTAAAAAGCATATGACATGGAGTGTACAAAAATAAAAAATTTTGGCCAAAAAACTTAATTTAGAGACTCTTTATAAAAGCAATCTGGAGTGTCAAAATTCCAAACTTGTGTTTAATATTTTTAGTGAGAGGACTGTTCAAGGTTTGATAGCCTTGGGGGAACATCATCTTACTGAAAGTTCTAGAGCACTGCTAAATTCACCAGAATTAATTTGTGTGTAGTGGAACATTTTAAATATTAGCTGACATGGTAGAGATATCCGCTTCAAGGATGCACTGCAGAACTACTTTCCAGCACAATATCAGATAATCGAAAGATTTCTGTCGTGGCTTGATGTATGGAAACGTTGTCCTGATCACACACTTGGATTATCCAATGACACTCATTTGCACATCTCTCATAGCAGTTATGCTCTTGTAGAAATGACCAAGTACTGCATTGAAGACTCGAATTTTAAGTAACATTTGCCAGGAATAGTTTAGAAGCATGCTGCAGAAAACATGATATGGAAAACACCGAACAATGGCAGTATTTTACTATTTGATATCTTTGAGACATCTATTTGAAATTCAGGCCCCACTACCCTTGAAAATTCCATTAGTGTTCTTGGAAAAGTTGGAACAGATTAGATTCTTTGGAAGCTGACTCTGCAGATGATGTCACCTTACCACCACCACGAGCTAATTTTGACAGTATAATGGATTTCAGTGACGGTCAGAGTCAGTCTGTCCAGGAATACTTGCCTTTTTTTTACACATACCTGTCAGAGTACTGTGCAAATGCTGTTCTTAAGAATCTAAGATGCGACACACGTAAAATGTATTTAGAGCGAGATAAAATATTATCAGCAATAGAAAACAATGAAGGATAATGAGGTTAATAATGTTGTTATATCTGCTTATTAGGCTGGCAAAAACTTGGTCTCCAGAGAACAGAAACACAGCTTCATTAGATGCGTTTCCCAGAGATATTTACTTTTTAATAATGGATGTTGCTGAAATTAAAAGACTTTTTCCTAAGTGAGTTTTCTTACAGTCAGGCAGATCACACAGATGACAGAATTCTTCAGTACTTAGTAAAAGTACCATGTAATATTTTTCTCAATAATAATGTTCAAAACTTAACGATAGCCATAACGGTAATAACAGCAGAAGGAGAAAGTCGACTACTGTAAAGTAGTTGGAAATAAATTTTGTGTCAGGTTAACAAACATTTACATTTGTCATTTTTCTCTCATTCCTAATTTTTCCTCATTTACCTTATCGATATGTGTAATTGCGTTGTTAAGACATTAAAAATTGTAATAATAAGCCTATATTTTATTTACAAATATTTCATTTCATTAACGGTAGAATTCTGGTACATATTTGACAGTTCTGGTGACACCAACAGAGGGAGGTGTCATATTATGAAATCTGCCTTTTGGCTTTGTTAGTTACAACTTTGCTACAAGAGGGTTTACTATTACACTATTCCCAGCGACAGTATTGATACAGTCTTCGGTGACTCATTTCTGTCTCAGTGAATTACATTTATGTGAAGTAAATGAACTTATTATCACCAGGATAATTACTTCATCCTGTCTGCTAACTTTTACTGAAACTATCTCTATCACAGTAACTCTAATAGTGTAATTTACAGACTGTGATGTATGTGGCTTTCACTCGCAACATTTTTCTTAACGAGAAGTAAAAAACACAACAGAAGGAAATCACAGAACACTGTAGCCACCATAACATGCATTTTGCACTACAGCATACCAGAATGGCATAGATTCTTTTTAAATGATAAAGACGGCACAATTTCTTTGTAAATGCCACACATATTGATAGTCGAGAACAAAGTCTCGTGATTTTATTACACTTTCAGGAAAGAAGTGCAGGCTCTTGTGGGAACACAAATTTCAGGCGACGGCCTAGCAGCAGTGGCGTCACAGTTGGCCGTGAGGCCTGTGTATCAGAAGTTGTGGTTTCAACCACCACCACCACCACCACCTAGAGAGAAGGCTGCGGCGTGCTCTTGTGACGTCACACAAAGCGGGCCAGTGTTGGCTTGGCTCTGCCCTGAAAGTATCGAGATGCACCGCCTGCAATCTTTGTAAAACAGTTTTACAGAATCTGTTCCGTGAAAAATAAGTGATTTATGAAATACTTGTAGCTTTATATGGCAGCTTCAGGCTGAAGTACCAATCATTTTGGCAATGGTCATAACCATTGTGGTATTTCACATATGAGTATCAAATTTGAGAACATTCCAATCAAAAATAGAGGTAGCTTTGTTTTTTTTTTTTGTTGTGCATATTATACATTCTATTGTTGAGTATGAAATACAGATGAGGTTTGAAATTTTCGTAAAACTTTGGATCAATGGCTGCCCCAATCTCGAAAAAATTGAGCATCTGCAGTAAGTTCACTTCCAATCGCCGGCGGGCGGCAATGAAATATTCATAACGCCTCTCATATCTCGTAAACCACTGGAGATATCGAAACGAGATTTTGGCAAATGATCCCACGCAAAGAGGAGAGTACTTTGCCGTATGGTTAAAATACGGAAGTTTATCCATCGCGATACAGCAGAAGCTTTAGTTTATAATTCTTTTTTTTTATCGGTAACCTACTTGCTTAAGACTTATCAACAGACAATGGAAACGTACAAGTGCAGGATGTAAATAATATTGCGATATACATGATGAAACAGGGTACATTTGTGAAAAATACACTGTGATAAACTACAGTATTTCTGGGCCAGACGACTATTATTTGCACTCACTTGAAAAATTCTGCACTAATACTGTGTATATATTAAATTCCTCGGCCTTCAGATACTAAATAAAATATTGTGTAGCTGTTTAAAGAGCTCACAAAGCAAAGCTGAGTACATTCTTATTACTTTTAACTCACCTGTTCTCAGAAAGCCGAAAAATCATGCTTTGTTATTGTAACGTAAATTTCCTTTCCTGTAAAAATGCGGCAGGTTTTGAGCATGTAATGAACCGAATGCAGTTTTTGACTTTCTCACAAGAGTTGCAAAGAACTTTAAAAGCCTGATGGACAATACCCTACAGATAAAAGAATTAACAACGTATGTTTAAGTGAACTTTCGTATGTCTCCCTGACCGTGATGGCCAACTGTTCAAAATGCATGCTGTAAGCCCTGCAAACAACAGTAGTTTCAACAAGAGGACGTATATATAAGTTAACAGTGAAAATCTACAAACCTTCAGCAGACATTTGCAGCAGTTGGAATGAGACAATGTATCAAGCTAAAAACGTCAGTAATATGGTAAACCTATTTCTAGGTTAATTTGATCCATTGTTTGGGAGTTGTTTGTTGCATTGTTGAAGAGTGTTTCATTATGTGTGTACCTATGTGACGGCAGGAGACAGTGACTCATTAAGGAAATCAAGCTATCCTGTAAAACAAAGGTAATGCTGTATAGGATATGAAGAATTGTATTAAACTTCAGGACAAGGGACACTGCAATTCACATTTGCACTTTAGTTACTCCAGGGATGGATCAGAAATCACTGCTGGTGACTACAGCAAATTTAATTCTTTGTAATATGTAGACAAATTACTGTAACATGAAAATTGTAGTCCGCAGCATGCTCAAAATAATATGATCATTAATAGTTTAAGTTAATGTAAGATGTATAAAATACTAGAAGTAATGAACAATAATTTATTTAAGTCAGACATATGTACATGTTCTTCCTGAAAAAGCTGTTACAAAATCCAGTGCAGAACCTGGTTCCATTACAGAAAGACATCACAATTACCATCTTAAGAGGGAGCCAGCCTTTTCTACATTCACTGGAATTACACAGAATTATTGATTAGTTGTACACAATTGATATATTGTATTACATGAAAAATGATGCAGTTACAAAACATGTCATACACATATAACAGGTTACATTACCAGTCTTACTGTCTATAAAATTCAATAATTGTGACTAACTACGACTGATCTTGATGACAAATGTAGTAACTCCGACAGAGTAATAGAGCAACAAACGTTTGTTGGAATGTACCCACCATGATATAAAGGCGTCACTGGGATGATGCACTATTGAAGGACATTCAACAAAGTGAAAATGTAGCTAGTCATTGGAAACTAGTAAGTAATGGCAGTACTGAGTACGACAACATATCAGTATGAGTATCCTGAAAGTGTGTGGTGATTTGATACATTTAATTTGTCGAAATGTATCGCTGACTAAGGCAGATCTACTTACACGAACGACGTGAACCCTTCCTCTCACAAAGCACACTTGGCTAACTTCCGCATTCTGTCGCGCGCGCTATTCTCGGCTGCTGAACGATATACGGACCATTGTGTTGTGCCACGTAGCAAAATGGCTCTGAGCACTATGAGACTTTACATCTGATGTCGTCAGTGTTCTGCCACGTAGCAGTTGTTTACCTTTCTCAGTAACTACTACTGTATTCGCGAATCACACATTGTCAGTTCGGCAAGGCATAGGTGAGTAACCAGCATCTGGCATGTGCCTATCATTCCGCCTTAAGGATAAGTTCCTCATTATTTTAATACTGCTCAGATGAAAAAAGGAATAAAATCCTTTCGTAAGTTTCCATTCAGGGTTAAAAATACGATTGGTTCCGGGAATTCAACCAAAATTGCAGCCGAATAGGCAGTTTATTTTTGTGCCAATTATTAACGTTTTCTCATTCGAAGAAGCATCAGCATTTATGAGTAATGGTCACATTTCTCTTATTGACATGTTTAACTGTACTCCCTTTGCCAAAACACAGCGTAATTTGCACAAACTCATCTCACAGCAGCTATTTCGACTGAATTCTGAAACAGAGTGACTCATTGAACAACTAATTAACAATCAGAGAGCTAAACAGCTTACGAAAAACTTCATAGCGTCGGTTTGCAGTAATATAAGAGATTTCATGTTTATTTTCATACAAGGAAACTCATGTTTAAGTAGCTCTCGATAACTCTTAAAGAATTTCACTGGAGTTAAAAAAATAAAAAAGGAAGTTTAATTACTGATATATCGCCACAGATAAGAAAGTTCCGTGTGTTTACTAATTGGCAAGATACACTCCTCTTCCTGTGCCATCATTCGCCAAACTCTCGTTTCGACGTCTCGAGCGTTTAGGAGATATCAGGGATGTTTCGAATATTTCATTCCAGCGAGCGTGAGTGCGCTACACAGCATCCATTTTCTCGAGATCGGAGGCAGATAGAGACCTTCTCCCAAGTCTAAAGAAAAATTCAGCATGTTAGCTAAATTTCATACGCAGCAACATATGGTGCAATGCGCACGGAACGCAAAATCATAGCGATCCCTAATTTTCATTGCAAAACGTTTCCAATTTTGCGTAGCCTCTTACTAAAATGTGTAAACCACAGGTATGAACGTTACCGTCGCAAGTAAACGTGATGAATAGTGAGAGCAGTTGAGATACCACACACGTCTCACAGAAAGGAAAACAACAAATAAACGGCTGTGAACTATTTTACAACAAGAGTATTCAAGAGTCAAAACTTCCAACATGAAACGCAACTTAAAAAAACCGTTAAAAACGTATGTTTTGACAGAGCACAGAGAAACTATGTGACAACTGTTGCGTTCATTTGTTGCAGCTTATGAGACAAATTAATATATTTTCAGCATTTCCTTGGAAGTGATCACATTCACACGGTAACGTATTCTTACCACATGACTCATAGACTATTCTATAACCAACGTATAGTATGACAACTGCTTAGCCAGCAGAAAGAGAAGAAACACTGACGGGATGGACAGTTCATAATGTTGTGAAAAAAAGAAAACAAAAGTAAATGGCACGAGAGAGTTTCCAACATGACCCATTTACTTGATAGTCCAACACCATGACCACTTAACCATGACACCGTGGCTATTCAGATCAATATTGCACTTGTCCGTTCACTGTTTGTATTTTTTTCTTTTTTCACAGTTCAGAACACTTGCTTCCTGTTTCCATGCTTGATCTGTGTTCATTTTTAGACGGGCTATCCACTGAGCCACCAAATCTGATGGGGCTGCCATTGGGAGTTTCTGTTGTAAGAACCCTCGGCGGTATGAAGTGCTACGTTACAGGGCAGTTTATTTACGATTCTCCTGTAACAAGAACGTGCTAGTAAACTCCTGAAGACATGACCTTCTGCAGAGATACGTCTTATATCTACACAAAAAAGCAGAGTTTTATTCGCGACGCTTCCAGCTATATCAGTAAATCTGGAAAGTAGGAGACCTACATGGAATGTAATTCCTACATTATTTAACGGAGCATACAAGGTCCCACAACTGTAGCTTAAGGGAAAACCACGCAGCCGTAATAGTAAATCGTCAAAAGTAACAAAACTGTTTCTCGACACGGAACAATTCATTTCAAGAATTATTTGCTAAACCTGGGCCAACAACGCCAAGAATCTTCAACACGTGAACTTTTGAAGCAAAAGTAATTACATTTACAAAAGTACTTGTGGAATAGGAATGTCGAGTGAAGTGTTGGAAAGGGCGAATGACTAGATTCCATAAAATTTTAAGTGTCTTGGAAAGTACCTACATAATAACAACAGACACATATGCTACCCATGCATGACATGTGTTTACATTCTCTTTCTTTCAGCGGAGTACGCTGCAAATACACCTATTCGAAAGAATTTCTTAATAAATATGTTATAGTTTATATCATTGAATCAGTGAGGTTCGGCTGTTTCCGCATGTATTTAATGATACTTAAGGTCTCTTGATAACTTCCTAATGCATAAAACTAAGAAATGTGACAACTGTTTCCTGAATTAAGTAGAAAATAAGTAAAAACAAACATTATCCTTAAGACGCATGTGATTGCTTTCTCACCCCTCAGGGCGCTAGAATCACTCTAGCTGTCAAACGATAAGGGAGTGCGGCCATAAAATCTAGAGCTGTTCCTAAAATATCGATATCTTTTCCAAAATATATCGAGTTTCAATGACTTGAAATTGAACGCCGATATATCGATATATTTGTATTAAAACGGCAATATCGAGTGCTGATATTTTTATTTTATATTCTTTTTCTACTATATTTCTATTATTTATTTTTATTGTTTTCTTTTTATTTTATTTATTATTATTTGTAAGTCTATTATAATCTCTTTTCGTAATTTTCGTTAAATATTTAAGCTGTTTTTTTTAATTATAGTAGAACATAATTTATCTTTCACTGTGTGAATGAGTAATTTATGTCCGAGTGAACCACATTTTTGTCGAAGTAATTAAACTTACGATCACCAGAATAATTACGACGTCTTAACTACTAAATTTTAGTGTAGATATCTCGGTCACAGTAACTCTGTTAGTGTAATTTACATACTAAGGTGTCTGTTTCAGTCAAAACGTTTTTCTTAGCAAGTAGTAAAAGTTTGCATACGACCTCCAGGAGAATAGAAGGAATTCACAGTGTACTGTAACTAGCTTAACATGCATTTTGCACCTTAGCATACGGCAATGGCACAGTTTCTTTTTAAATGATAAAGAGCGGCACCATTTCTTCGTAAATGGCACTCCGATTGATAGTCGAGAACAAAGTCGTTACACTTTCGGGAAAGAAGTAAACGCTCTTGCGCTGATGCTGGTTTGCAGCAGCGACCTACAGGCAATGACCTCCCAGTTGCGCCGTGAGTCATGTGTATCAGAGGGTGTGGGTTGAGCCCCCTGCTGTCTTCTGCAGGCCTGGCTGTCCAGAGTTGAAGGCGACGTCGGGTTGCCTGGTTGTGTAGTTCCAGCCTCGCCCTAAAACGAAAATTATGTTAATGGGCCGAAGTTCTCCATTCATCAAATTACGTTCCAAGTTCCGATACCGAACATGCTCTGCTCCAGCTTTATTCAAAAATTACATAAATCTTGCAATATATTTTATGAAATCACAGTTATCGATAGTGGTGGGCAGGAAATCGCGTATCTGTTAGAAATCGCAGTGACTGAGAAGTCACAGATATCACAGTAGCAACTTTACAGAATCTAGCTGCGATTTCAGTCACAGTTAGCAGTCGCAAGTAGTATTTCACATTCAAAGACGTGAGCCATCTATTGGTCGAATTTAGCACTGCTTTCTGCGATTTCAGTGACAAGTCGCAACTAAGAGTCGCAAGTAGCAACTAAAAAGCGCGGTTAACAGTGGCATCTGTTGGCCGAAGTTCGTACTACGTCCATCTCTGCGGTACGCTATGGAGTCTAACTGCGATTTACGTGACAAGTCGCAACTAAGAGTCGCAAGTAGCAACTAGAAAGCGCGGTTAACAGTGGCATCTGTTGGCCAAAGTTCGTACTACGTCCATCTCTGCGGTACGCTATGGAGTCTAACTGCGATTTCCGTGACAAGTCGCAACTAAGAGTCGCAAGTAGCAACTAAAAAGCGCAGTTAGCACTGCCATCTGTTGAGCAAAGTTCATACTACGCTATTCGCTACCGAGTCAAACTGCGATTTCTGTGACAAATCGCAACTAAGAGTCGCAAGTAGCAACTAAAAAGCGCAGTTAACATACTTTTCCTAGTGTCATCTGTTGACCGACGTACGTACTTCGTCATGAGAGCCTTGTGCCTCAGGAGATCGATGTGCTGTGTGTGCATATGAAGTGGTACAAGTCCATTTTTGTTAATTTTGAGATATAGAGTCGTAAAGTTAAATGAGTGCTGAAAAATCTGCAGTTGAGATACCAGAAATATTCAAGCATATGGCTTCTTGCTAGAGATGAACCTTTATTTATGTTTGTTTGGATCACTAATTTCAGAAGCATTATAGACAGAAAAGTGTAGGTAATGGACTTGTACCACTATTGAAATAAGCCCTTCACGTTATATGGCGACATGCACATTCAGCATCAGTTATGGTTGGTCATATACTACTGTGACTCTGAATGTATTATATTAATAAGAAGCAACATTGCCTTTTTCTCCTGAAAATATCAAGTAACGTAACAAATGTGTTTGATTCTGCTTCCAATATGACAGTTTTGGTTAATACTCCACATGCCTACAGGACTTTGCAATGTTAACACAGCAGAACTCAGACATCTGTATAAGTGTAGAGAAATGAAAACTGTCATATGAATGCCTCACTTTTGTTCTGACACAGTTCAAGACTCGGGAGAAAAGTTTTACACCTGGTGTTCTACATGGCAACTTCACACACAAGAACTTTTTGCCGACACTACTACCACCTACATAAGTAAGCTTTTCCTGTGTCACTTTCAAGTAATGCACTTAAGCTATTCCTGATTTAACTGGAAGATCTGTACTTCCCACTTTCATATCAACAGCCTCAAAATGCATATTGTAGACTTCGGGATATGTTACAGGTCAGTGTCACACCAAGATTGTGGAGAAAGGGGGGCGGCACGTCGGTATCCAACAAGTGTTTACCAATAAATAAGTGGCGGAAAATTACGGGTATAGGACGGCTTAACATGTGGAAAATGAGATTTTTATTATTCACTCAATGTATTTAACATTTATTATTCCTTTAAAATCGCACAACAACTTCAATAAAACACTTTAATCAGTCACACACTTATTTCATAATTATTTCACTTTTAAACTGCAAATCCTCTAAGAGCTGTCTTGAATCTTCACGAGTCTCTCTCAACAGCCTTGATGTGGATAGATATGTACAGCAACCAGTAATCAGTCAGAACTGCGTCTGCAAAAACACAAGGATTATTAAACAATTTTTGCTGTCACTAATTACTAGCAATATAATTGACAGAGTAGATTGCTAATATTTGATATATCACATTTGCTAATATTTGCTATATCACATTCGCAAGAATGATCTCACTGAAGTAATTAAGTCCATCAAAACGCTTAGAAACTAACCTCTCCTCTGACGAAAACGGTCTAAAGACTGGCAATTTCTTCAGATCTGTTGACAATGATATTTTGAATTATCACTTTACTGAGTGACTGAAATGTAGTTCAGGTACCTATGAACATAACAATATGTTAGAATTCATTTTCTAAACACGAACTATTACGGTACTGTGCGGCTACTTACATATTAATTACACTATTAATATTTTCACAGTCGTTTCTTTAATACAAAATTAAAGCCAACGGAAGAATAAACGTAAAACATACTTACCAATGACAGGTTTGTTGAGATGCAATTTTCTGTGTGGACAGACGTAACTTTTTCATACCGTGGTACGTCGCAGAAATCGCAGGAGTCGCAGAAATCGCAGAAGTAGCAGAAGTCACAGAAATCGCAGAAGTAGCAGAAATCGCAGAAGTCGTAGAAGTAGCAGAAGTCGCAGAAATCGCGGAAGTAGCAGAAATAGCAGTGGCGGAGGGATACGCGACTTAGGTTCCTTAACTGCGACTCTTAACTGCGACAAATCACAGTTACGAATAACAGATACTGAAAAGTAGCATTCACAGAAATCACTGATATCGGAAAATCGCAGTTTAGCCCATCACTAGTCATCGAGGGAAGTGACAACCTGTCGAAGTAAGATCATCAATCACATACATTGCGAGGCACAGATTTATATCTCTGCCTGCCAGAAAATTGGTAGTTACGCCAGCTTTGTTACTGTAAACCGTATAGCATTTGCCACAGACCAAGAGAACGAGTATTACACATTCTTGGAAGAAGTATTGTAAATATTCGTTTATTTACATCAACGTCGTTACAGAACAAAGTATATACAGTTGTTGAGATTAACGTTACTTCAGATACTATTCGACAAGACGTCAAAATTCGAAATAAATGCGATTGCCAGCTGTCTGTTGCTACTTGTTGGCGGACGGCGCCCCACACAGCTGTTGCGGGGCGTCGCCAAGAGATGGCAGAGCGGTAGCCGGTCCTTTGCCAACAGCAGTTCGTGTTGGTTATCTAAGTAGTACTAACACCTTCTAACAATACCACCACTTGCAAAGTAGGTTAGAAATCAGATTAATAATGTTGCTCACGCAGCATATGTTCGCTTCATTGGGCAACAACAAAGTTATTGACTGTGGATGGTATCGTCAGAATGGAAATAATGAAGTCACTGTAAAAAAGTCATTAATTTTGGCACTTATCTTGAATGGATTCCCACGTAGATATCGTCGAAGTTGCTATGGCTCATCTTGTTGATTCTAGGGTGATTCCACTTTGACTGCTAGAAGGTCCAGATCTGTATTTTAGCAATATTTCAGGATCTAACAAATGCGTGTTCCAGGAAATTCTTAATGATCAAACAATCCCAGATCGGAAAATGGTATGGTAGAAATACTTTTTGACTTGGTGTTCACGATTCGCATTTTTATTTGACTTCTTGTAAATTCACATATACTTCTTCTCAATTGTCACATCATCAAGACAGTTTTGTATCAATCTTCATACATTTAATTTCCACTTTAACCAAACACAAGACTTGACTGTTCTTTTACAAAGCGAAATAACAACTTAACTTCTACAAAGTCAAACACAGACTGCTCTGTGGGCATTCGCGCCGAAACGGTTACAAGTGAGACAAATATTATGACAGTCTCACAGGAAGGAATACACACAAAAACCATACCACTGTAATATATCCATACATTGGAGTACCTATACATCAATAAAACCAAATGTGAATACTGCCACAAAAACATGTCTATTACTTCGCAGAAAAGTTGTGCGATATTAGTGGTATCGAGAACTGGGGTTGGAATGCCGTAATGGACGTAATGTCGATGCAATAAGTTGTTCTGAAAGCGGTGGCGATATTCAAGGCAATAAAAGTGGGTTAAAAGCTGTGAACTATCTGGGGAAGTTAACCTTTCATTACTGAGCAACTGTTTCCCCAGGTATCCAGTCTAGCTTACCAAATTCCCAACCAGACTAACATTAATAATAATCTTTTAATAGTCATCTTAAGACAACCGGTGATATGTATATAAAAAGAGAATTTAAATAAAAAGAAATAAATCAGTTTATATTTGGTCATTTATATTAACATTTATCATTGTTCCGTTAAAATTTCTGCATATTAAACTTGATTCATAACTAAACTGGTGCCTTATTTAGGATTGTGAAAATGTGAGTTTGAGCACATCAAATATAGAGCCAAGACTGGGAGACTGCATACAGCACTGCATTCATAAAATAACACACGAAGAACGTTGAAACATATGCAAGACGAAATGAAGCACAACCAATTGATTAAATTTTCACCCAAAGAAGTTATGGTCGTAGCGCAGTCCTGTCCGCCATGAAATTACACACACTGGTATACTAAATTCATACTAATTGTCTGTGAAATCTTCTCGAAAAGAATACCTGAGGGCTACTTTAATGATTACACCACATGCTTCACGTGGTCAACTTAGTTTACGCAAAGAGTGTAACTCCACAATAATTTTGAGAAATACAATAAATTACATCGAAAAGAAAAACCTTGAACTGGTTACTATCGTCATACTATTAACCTGATGGGTCAAACAATTATATAAGCACGTGGTACTGGTCTCACAAAGTACACGCTACGTGGGTTGAACATAGAGAGAAGTTGCTATATTGCAAAAATGTTTTCAAGACGAGACATTATAATCTCACGCACATTCACATTTAAGACTGATGATCTTAGAGTTACAGATCGTCAACACGTGGTTCCACTTTGCTTACAGAGTAGTGACTAAGAAACTACTGGAAAATATTCTGAACTTCACACTCGAATTACACTGCATTGCAAATTTAAGATAACATAAGATATTTTAGATCTAAACCTGAAACAAAGGTGATTAAATTTTCAGTTACGCTGAAGTTAAGAAATCCATTGTCCTACAGACTTAGCAGAGACGCGCTTAGCCGGGGATCTCACCACTTCAGACGCTCGCCACGGAGAGACTCCTGTGGGCCCCTGCCGAGGGTGCATCACAGATACAAACGGAAGGGACCAGAGAGGCAGCTTCCTATACCAACATGACAAGGGATGGACATGACCATACTAAGAATAGAAACCTCTTTGCTTTTAGAAAGCGTAGCTACCTGTTCCGACGTTGGTCCTACTGTTCTCTAGCAGACAGGCTTGTCTGCTACCATCAAGCATGCAACTAGAAATACATTTGCTCCTTCATCCTTTCACACAGAAGGGAAGGGGGATGACAGTATCTTATTGTATACACTATATAAAAAAAGCGCATGTAGGTTCCATATGAGACTGCGTGGCATGAATTACATATAAATTGTGTTTCAAAGTGTAGTAGTGTGACAGATCGTTCTTGTTTATGTGTAAAAGTAACACGTTTCTCTGCTCAGTCTCCTCCCAGAAGGAGTCAGAAACACCACAGTAAATTCAGAAGGGGATTTAAGAAATTAACATGTAAGGTATCCAACAGATACCTTTCATGGTCACATAAATAATGAACCATTACAACCTGTATGCAAGAATGTAGACCTCTTTGCTGATACTTTGGTTGCCCAGTAAAGGGCAGGCTGACAGCACAAAACCCCTGTTCTGTCAAAGTCCAACCTAGTTAAAACATACTTTAAATTGCATAAAAACAGATGGTTATGAAAGATGATTGTTCTTTTAATGCGTACCCCACCCTGAAACAACGTCCATACCATCCCTGGCTCTATTTGGAACATATACGTTTTGACGATCTTCGCATTGAAGTCTGACTGTCTTTCTCGCCTTCTCCAAATTTTTACTGAATTCAGTTTCCACACTTCTCATAACACAAGACTTATTTCTAGCACTATCACACTTCCAGCGTATTTGACATTTCTCAATCCTTTCATTAAATTTTCTCTGTTCATCTAAAAAATCTTCGACTGTGGGCCACTAAATACACCCTTCGGAAAACGATGTTTCTTTTTTCCATCTGCAATGTGCATCCATTGATAAAGAATCTCTCTCCAGTTATTCTTCAGAGAAGAAAAAAAAGGCACATCTAAAGAGTGCATAAGACTAGTACCGTTCAGTGGAATGCTGATGAAATTTATGTTGTTTTCCTCAAACAGTCGCATAGTTTTCATTAAGATGTGAGAAGAAGGTTTATCTCTAATAATTACTCTCTGTCCTCCTTTCTCTTAGGCAAACAGGAGGAAGTGAGTCTGAAACCAGCTGTCAAACACACTCTGTTCTAGCCACTCACTCCAATGTGTTCATTTGCATTCCAGGAGGTGAACTGTGAATCCAGTCTGTCCATTTTGGCTTACCTTTATCAATACGATAAGGAGGAAGGATTTCTCCTGCTGCCTTCTCAAACAACATGAGAGTGAGGCACGGTTTTGAGGTGTCCTCAGTTTTCTCAGGACGTCGACATGTCTGATGAAAAAAGAGCTTTCTTTTGCAGGTATGTTACGAAACCCAGTTTCAACAAAACTGCAAACATTTCAAAAGGAACGCCGTCAACCTCGGCTTTGTATTTCTCCAAAAAGTTATTGATTACATTCTCATTTACAGCAGCAGCCTTCCTTGAAATACAGACTGTAATATTGTGAGACAGTTCAGAATTATGTCCCTAGAAATTACCTTTCCCCAGGCCCATCGAAAGCATATTATCAGCAAGGCAGTAAACTTTTCTTATACAGGTATCAAGATACAACTTAATCATGCATCTCAAGTCAAAGACTGGTATTGGAAGACCCACATCACTAATACTGATACAGTGATCAACAAACGATCTTTCTCCAATTTCGGTAAGAGTGGTGGGCTTCCAGCCTTGCAGTTGCTCTTCCTTCTCAATTTGTTCCCAAATGGTCTGTGTTGGAATGTCATATCTCCTTGCAGCTTCCCTCTGTCCACTTCGTCCAGACGTATTTTCTTCAAATATCTTATTTAGAATTTTCATTCGAGTAACACGTTTCCTGCCATATCACCAAGTACCCGGGTTTCAAACTTTCTGCCATGCCATGGTACGTAGAAGAAAATTTGTAGTAAGCCTACAGCACTATTTAAATTCGTGGCTAACTAGAGTCTTAGAATGAATATTTAGGCTTGTTTGTTATTGAACCTACAGCAATTTTTGAATAATTCGCAAGAGTGTAGAACGATCCTGCTTCCTTCTGCATAAGTCTCTACTGTTTTTCTCGGTAGCTGTGCGGCTCCAGAATTGGCTGAAAGATGTTAGTTCTACTAATAGTCTACAGCGGTATTTTGGTTGACATTGGACGTAGATTTAAAACACTTTAATTGCGCTCTCACTGAAAATTATTCACCGATATGGCCAGATTTGTGTCTCAAAAGCAAAGCAGACTACTACACTGTCTCCCATATTGTTAAATTGTCCTGGTGTTAGTAATAACACAGAACGGTCCAGTGGGTGAAACAGTTGAAAAATGGTTCAAATGGCTCGTAGCACTATGGGACATAAAATCTGTAATCATCAATCCCCTAGACTTAGAACTACTTAAATGTAACTAACCTAAGGACATCACACACAGCCATGCCCGAGGCAGGATTCGAACCTGCGACCGTAGCAGCAGCTTGGTTACGGGCTGAAGCTTCTAGAAGGACTCGGCCCCAGCGGGCGGAGGAACAATTCTTATGTGACAAAAATTTAACGTATCTGTTCACCATGTCACTGCCCTCATACACTTTTAAGGAACTCTGAACAATTAAGATAGTGCAAAACAATAATCAAGTCCCTTAACACTGCCCTGCTAAGTGGTGATTGTTCATAGGAGTCAATGATCAATGTGTAAACAGTTCTCGCTCAGAATTAATTATTAATTACTGTCAGAAAAGTCACGAATGAAGCCCACGAGTGAAGAAAACGAACTGTACACAATGTACGCGAATATTTCATTATGTTAGTTATCGGACTGCAGCACACAGCTCACGACAAGAGAGACAGGTGTTGCTCCATTTACCCTCAGCCGCAGACTGCCTGACCTCAGTTGTGCTAGGTCCATATACAGCTTCGACTGTGAGAAATATGTTCTACACTTCTCATTATTGACGGCAGCCATCTTGCTTAAAATATTTTATAATCCGCAAAATACTGAGCTATCTTATTAGCTACTTAATTAAAAAATACTGCACGTCAAGTGGAACATAAAAAATTATTAACAAAATTATAATGGGAAAGTTCAGGATCTAACAGTAAGTTCGACAAAAAATTAATTCGGAAGACAATTAGTTTTGGACAGGTTTAGATACCTTGCGGAAAAGTTGGAGGTACGGACTTTTAAACGATAGTCGTTAACATTTTCATTTTGAAATACACTGGTGTCCCAAATTAAAGCAACAAACAGCTGGCAGTTCGTAGAGATCGAAACTGTATCCCGAAGGCCAGAGTAGGGGCGACCGTGTGTGACATCAGAGAGAGAGACAGAGAGAGAGAGAGGTCCATCATTTGACTGTGAAGGCACGACGGTTCCGCAATAGTTTTGCAAGGCAACTGGGATCTGACCTCGCACCATTGAAAGGTCTCTGTGTACTGCATCGGTATTAAAGTACTAATATTATGTAATTGTTCATATGCAAGCCCTCAATTAGATTTACACTAAATATGAATGAATATGAATAAATGCTCCCAGATTTCCAACCTTCTCATTACTACCCGTGTGAAAGTGCATGTGTATGTATTTTTCGTGTTTCCTTTGGTAGCCAGTAGTATGGAACTTGCTGTGTGCTGTGGTCAGTCTGGCCAATTTTGGGTGTTCAGTCAAAGGAAAGAGGCTTGCGCCTTCTGAGTCGTGTTTATCAACAGTGGGTAGGTTGGTACCGGAAGCAACCCCTTTGGTCTGTTCTGGCTACCTGTGGAGATTCGTTGTTCTGGGGGGTGCTTAAGCACTTAAGGCTGGGCAGTCGGTGAGTGTGGTCTGTAGCTTAA
The DNA here is from genome assembly GCF_023864345.2 of Schistocerca serialis cubense. Lineage (NCBI taxonomy): Eukaryota > Metazoa > Arthropoda > Insecta > Orthoptera > Acrididae > Schistocerca > Schistocerca serialis. The sequence goes on from NC_064648.1 coordinate 97,245,831, forward strand.
GACTGAACTTAGAGTGAGATGTGTAACTCTTGAGGCAAGCTGAAGTAGTATAGTTCTCCCTTTATTGCAGCGATAGGTGCATTATATGATCCACAGTTTACGCAGGATAGACCATGGTGCAATTTAGCTGTTTTAATAAGTGTCTTCTGGTACGTTCTTTGTGCTACCAGACCTTCTAATGTGCAAAGGCTTCCCATCTAGTAATGCTGACATTACTTTGCAGAAGAGTTTCCTAAGTGTGTAGGTGTGCATGGTTACATTCTCGTGTGAATGTTTTCATTTATTACAGCAGTTTGAGTGCTTTCGGATTCACCTGTGATTTGATAAATTTACCTTTATGCATCGCACCACGTGTCGTGAACTCGCCTTCCGTATTTTTCAGTGATCAGTCGTGTTCCCTTGAATGAATTTAGTTTCTGTTGAATTCTCTGTGTAATTAATGGATTTTAGAGTATTTTACTGTGTGAAATTTCAAATGGTTGCTTTGTTAGTCATAACTAGGTGCTTGGACGGGGCAGTTGAGCCCTCAGCTCTCTGTGTCCACCGAGGGACAAATTTTTTGCGGTTCATTTTGTCTCCTTGCGCGTCGCGCATGTAATTTAACCGTTTTGTGAAAATATTCAGACACCTCGTAAATGTGATCTTTTTTTTAACTCTAGTAAGTCCCCTCCCCCCCCCCCCCCCATTCCCCCCTTGCATCGGTTTTATTTGTCTGTCAATGTTTAAGCAACTGTATTGTCGAAAGGTTACTACTTCGGAAGGCACGAATCTTTTTCCCTGAGACTTTGGTGTAGGTGTAATATGTCTTGATCATCGTTCATTAGTATGGATCTTACGTAAGTACGTGCATTTATTCGTTCCCCTTCCAAGAATGTTCACATACCTCCCCCTTCATGTGGTCCATCACCATTTAACCATTTGAAACAGTGTTAAATTTAACTTTTGGTACACCCAATCTGTCGTTACCAAAGCGCAGTATTCTTGCAAGCCCAAACTCTGAATTTCAATTAGATTCTAAAGAATTATGTTTTAGTTTAACTAACGGATTTCATTCAGGCTGATCACGCATTTGAGTAAATTAATTTCAGCATCCATTTTATGAGAGTACTGAGTTGTAAATGGTTGCTGTGCAACAAGTTAATAATTTCATTAATTAATTGTAATTAATTTATTTCCCACTTCGTTGCCTAAATAATTCACTTTAAAAGAAAATATCCGAGTGCTTATTTGCATTAGCATTCGGTGGTCCAGTAAGTTTAAAAAGCCACGCACCGCGTTTCAGTATGACCCATTTATATGGCCGACCGCTGCCACAGGGTGAGACTACCAGAGGCAGTAAAGAGAAGCAGTCAGTAGTTAGGACGTACTAACCGCACGCTTCTTGTTGTCTAGCGCTCGAACAACTTCCACATTGTTCAGAGACGAAATTTCTGATCAATGCACAGCGTTGTTTTGTGTCTGATATTTGTGAAGTTTTGGGGGTTCTTTTCAGTTCATTGCTGCACGGCGATCTGTTGTGTGTGACTGTATGTGCCATGTTTTCCCGTGTACTACAGTTTCAAGGTGTTGTACATGTGGTTATTAAGGAATCAGATACTTTTGAGACAACTTTTCAAATCCAGGAGTTAAAAGAAATCCCAGTGCCAGATTTATTTAATGTGGTGGTAGATGAAAATGACGTTGAAGGGATAGTGGAGGACACCTGGCCATTTTTGCACTACATATCAGGATATTGGTCACACCAAGTGCTGAAAAATCTCACTGTGAGTATTTCAAAGTATTTCTCATTTCAGATTAAATAAAGCAGGATTATCATTTGATAATGGCAAAGGATCGAGGAGTCTTGGCATATCCCAAAAATATGTAGTGGCATATGTAACTTGTGCTTGTTTAACTTTACAAAAAATTGTAAAAGAACATGAAATTTTGTTTCTGCAACAAGCAAATTAAATGTGTGTGCTCTTGGAGGTAGCATCCTGTAATATTCCCAGTGTTTTGTTTAGTAGATTTCAATGTACAAACAGACATAGTCTTGAATCTATCAGTGCTTCCATACTGCTCCATTGTGTAAATATTGTATTAAATAATTATACTAAGAGAAGTGACGCCACTATGAAGGTAAATATTAATCTTTTTAAAACAATGAAAAAATGTAACTTAAGTGCACATTAATTTCTTAATGTCATTTAGAATAGTGTTACGGATTTAATATTATGAGGTGAAATATAAAGTCACTTTTATATTTTTAATTAATTACATTCCTTTTCTTCCCACACCCTTTCTTTCTTTATGTGCTTGAATGCTTTTTTTGTTGTGTCTGTCTGTGTGAAAATTACATGTAAGAATTTCTCAATTATTTTGAAGAGTCATGAAGTGTTCTTACTCGTTGACAACATGACATAAATCAATAGATTCCACAATTTTTGCATTATTTTGTGTGCTCCTTATTTAAGTGTGTATTCGAATAAAACAAAATTTTGGTGGCTAGGTTTCAGCTAATTCGGTAATTTTCCAGTAACAGAAAATGAGCATAGTATGCTCCTGCTACATTTTACAATTGTGATTCACATCTGCCCTTGTTTGCCATTAAAAGTTGTTAATATGTTATTCTGATCATATACACGGGGTGGTCCATTGATAGTGACCAGGCCAAATATCTCACGACATAAGCATCAAACGAAAAATGTACAAAGAACGAAACTCGTATAGCTTGAAGGGGTAACCAGATGGCGCTATGATTGGTCCACTAGATTGGCGTTGCCATAGGTCAAACGGATATCTGCTGCGTTTTTTTAAAATAGGAACCCCCATTTTCATTACATATTCGTGTAGGACGTAAAGAAATACGAATGTTTTAGTTGGACCACTTTTTTCGCTTTGTGACAGATGGTGCTGTAATATTCACAAACGTATAAGTACTTGGTATCACGTAACATTCCTCCAGTAACGACGGTATTTGCTTCGTTATACATTACCCGTGTTTTATGGACCGTTTACCAATTTCGGAAAAGGTCGGTATGGTGTTGATGTAGAGCTATTGTGATCAAAATGCCCAACGGGCGTGTGCTATGTATGCTGCTCGGTATCCTGGACGACATCATCCAAGTGTCCGGACTGTTCACCGGATAATTACGTTATATAAGGAAGCAGGAAAATTTCAGCCACATGTGAAACGTCAGCTACGACCTGCAACAAATGATGATGCCCAAGTTGGTGTTTTGGCTGCTGTCGCGGCTAATCCGCACATCAGTGGCAATCAAAATGCACGAGAATCGGGAATCTCAAAAACGTCGGTGTTGAGAACGCTACATCAACATCGATTGTACCCGTACCATATTTCTATGCACCAGGAATTGGATGGCGACGACTTTGAACGTTGTGTACAGTTCTGCCACTGGTCACAAGAGAAATGACAATCCACCAACAGCACTAACGTAAACCAGCATAATATGCACTATTGGGCAACGGGAAATCCACGATGGCTGCGACAAGTGGAACATCAGCGACCTTGCCGGGTTAATGTATGGTGCGGCATTATGGGAGGAAGGGTAATTGGCCCCCATTTCATCGATGGCAATCTAAATGGTGCGATGTATGCTGATTTCCTATGTAATGTTCTACTGAGCTTACTACAAGATGTTTCACTGCATGACAGAATGGCGATGTACTTCCAACGTGATGGATGTCCAGCACATAGCTCACGTGCGGTTGAAGCGGTACTGAATAGCATATTTCATGACAGGTGGATTGGTCGTCAAAGCACCATACCGTGGCCCGCACGTTGACCGGATATGACGTCGCCGGATTCCTTTCTCTGGGGAAAGTTGAAGGATATTTGCTATCGTGATCCACCGACAATGCCTGACAACATGCGTCAACACATTGTGAATGCATCTATGAACATTATTGAAGGCGAACTACTCACTGTTGAGAGGAATGTTGTTACACATTGGCAAATGCATTGAGGTTGACGGTCATCATTTTGAGCATTTATTGCATTAATGTGGTATTTACAGGTAATCATGCTGTAACAGCATGCGTTCTCAGAAATGATAAGTTCACTAAGTTACATGTATCTTTTTTTTTCTTTATTGTAATTTCATGCCTCAGCTGAGGCGGGCCCGCAGCGGCCTACATACACTGTGCTTAGGCGAAAAGACACAGACGGCATGGAAAACATAAAAAACATAGCAAACACAAGATGAATACTGCACAAGTGACCAAAAGTCGTTCGACAGAAGACACTGTAATGAAGGGCGGCACCAGTTCAAAACAGATGAAGACGTCCAGGTGGAGACACGAACGTAGGAGAAAACACTGATGAAGACACTGTACACAAATGGAGAGACACTGAAGCACCTAAAACACTGGCGACGATCATCAGCGAAGCACTCACACTGACAAAGGGGGGGGGGGGGCTGCCTCCAGGTCAAAGGGAGAGGTAGGAGGGCGGAAAGGGTGGATGGAGCCAGTGGGAAAGAAAGGATGAGTGGAGGGAGGAGAGAGGGGTGGTTGGAAGCCGAGGAAGAGGGGTGGAGGCGGGAGATGTGGGAGAAAGGAGGCGGGTGGAAAGGAAGGTGAGGAAGGAGAGAGGGAGGCCTGGGGGGAAAAAGAGGGGGAGTGGGAGGGGAGAGTCAGAGCTGGTAGGAGGGGTAGATGGACAGGACAAGGAGATCATCAGGGAAGAAGAGTTGGCAGAAGCCACCTTGGGAAAGGGTATGGAGGGTGTGAAGATGCAGGTGGGATGCAAGAATACAGGTACAGCAGCGGGCAGCGACGGGTGAAGATGGGAGAGACAAGTGGGTTCGAGGGATCGAGTTTGCAGGAGGTGTAAAGGATCCGTATCTGAGGAAAAGGAGAAGGTGCAGGAAGGGAATCAAGTCGTATAGGATCCATGTGGCGGATGGAGGACAGATGTGATAGGTGAGGTGGAGCATGTTGTGTTCAAGGAATTGGAGGAGGGGGTGGTGATCCAGGTGGCATGATGACGGATTTATAAGTGAGGAGGATGGTGGAGGGGTCCAGACCCCATGTGCCACCAGAAACGAGTTTGAGGAGATGGAGTCAGGAACGTGCCTTGGTTTGGATCGTCCAGAGAGGGGGGTTCCAGGAAATGCAACAGTCAAGGGTGACACAAAGGTACTTGAGGGTTGGGGTGAGGTGAATGGGACGGCCATAGGTGGTGATATAAAAATCAAGTAGGCGGAAGGAAGGGGTGGTTTTGTCTACAATGATTGCCTGGGTTTTGGAAGGATTGACCTTGAGGAGCCATTGGTTACACCAAGTGGTGAACCAGTCAACATGGGATTGGAGAAGATGCTGCGAGCGTTGCTGGGTGGGGGCGATGGCAAGGAAGGTAGTGTCATCGGCATACTGGCGGAGGGGAGTGGGAGGTGAAGGCTGTGGCATGTCCGCCGTATACAGAAGGTAGAGAAGAGAGGAGAGGACGGAACCTTGGGGCACACCAGCGGAGGGGTAGATAAATGAAAGAGAAATTCCAAAAGAGATGAAGCGAAATAGGAGCAGAGCAGTACATTCAAACCTATTTGCATTTACAAAAGAAATGACGATTTTTCGTTTTTCACCAAACAAAAACAAGTATGTAGTCCTCCTATGTACCATGCATGTCCGCCCCTGGTAGCTGAGTGGTCAGTGCGACGGAATGTCATACTTAATGGCCCGGGTTCGATTCCCTGCTGCATCGGAGATTTTCTCTGCTCAGGGACTGGCTGTTGTGTTGTCCTTATCATCATCCTTTCATCCCCATCGGCACGCAAGTCGTCACAGTGGTGAAACACTTGAACCAGGCAATCGATCCACCCAACGGGAGGCCCTGGCCACATTTCCGTTTCCATTACCATTATGATAAATCTATAGATGAACAGTATCCAAACGTGTACCCTGAGATTGCGAAATTTTCTTTAATTTTATATCTGAAAATTTATTAAGGAAGGATGGTGTGGATGTATGAACCAACTAGTCAGTTATTATTCATGCAACAGCCAACTAAATGGTGGCCAATTGCTCTCTGGTAAAACATTTTGCACAAGAAGAGACATTTCATTGAGGATCTTTCAGTTGAGATCCTCCAATAGTTTATGACGAGAAGATTGCCTACTCACATTCTACAGAAACCTATATCCCTGGATATGGGAAAGTTCATTACAATTCCTGAAACACAAAACAGCAGTAGTAACAACAACAGCACAGTGAGCCATCAGAAGAGAAGGTGTTCATTGTGTCCTGCTTCAAAGGCCACCAAAAAAAACCAAGACAGTGTTCTGTAAATGCACAAAACGTGTGCCACGACTGTAGCAGTGTGGTGCGTAACAACTGTAAAAATTAATGTTATCCTTGTTTGCTTAATGATTTGTTCTTTATGAATATCATAACCACCAATATAAGAACAGTTTGTGATAATAATAGTGGCTTATGTTTCAGTTTTTATAATGTAATATATCTATCGAAAATTATTTACGATTGTGATGTACTCCTTTTAATTTAATAAATGTGTTAAAATGATCACATCTGTTATACTGAGAAACAGTAAAACAAAATATTTCAATACTCTTTGTCCGTTAAATTCTCGAATTAGACATAATGGTTCGAATGACCCAGGATATGTAAATCTCCAGAAAATATCGGTCATGCACAGAAGCATTAAAGGACTTAATAGACGTTATAGGTAACTTGGATAACTTCACCAGAAAGAACAATGATAGTTCAGTAACAGACTACTTGTTATTCATAACCAATTATTTAAAAAATATGGTAAATTTTTTTGATAAGACAGAAAGTAGCAAAATTAATTTTTTATGTGAGCAAGTGAATTTAATGGGTGTCTGAAAGAAGCATGACAGATACTCGCCATGTAGTTTTATGTTTTGTTGTATTTTCTTTTCAATATCATCCCCCCCCCCCCACACACACACACGAGTAGGTAAGGAGCATACACTGTCTTGTTCTACCCCATCCTAATACAATGCATAAGATTTGTTCGCATTTTCATAATCAGCAGGTTAGCAACTAGGTGGCAATTAAGTGTTGTATGCAAAACAGACGTTCCAATTTCTTTGTGAATCAGATCGTGTTGCTCCACTAATTAGTCTGTGCTGATACTCACAAAAATTCAATTAACAGATGGACCACATCATTCTTTGCGTCCCCTCCTTAACTGTCAATTGTTTACAACCCCTTTTTATATTTTACGTTCCATTCACATATTAAAATGTGTTACATACAACTGGATCAATAAAGAAGATCCAGATAAGACAGTAAAGTACCCACAGTTTGAAACTATTTCAGAAAGTATACAACTGCTTATGGCGAAATTCGCTGCAGCTAAAGAGCTCATGTCGTGGAGTGTACACAGATAATAAATTTTTGCCAAAAAACTTAATTTAAAGTCTCTTTATAAAAATAACCTAGAGCGACAAAACGTCAAACTTGTGCTTAATATTTTCAATCAGAGGACTGTTCAACATTTGTTATCTTTGGGGGGAAAAACATCTTACTGAAAGTTCAGAGAGCACTGCTAAATTCATCAAAATTAATTTGTACATGGCGGAACATTTTAAATATTCGTTCACCTGGTAGACATACCCGTTTGAAGGATGCACTACAGAAACCACTGTCAGATATTTAGAAAAGTGTTTATCATGGCTGGATAATTATATGGAAACGTTGTCCTGATCGCACATTTGGATTATTCAGTGACACTCATTTGCGCATATCTCGTACCACTCACGCTCTTCTAGAAATGACCAAGTACTGCATTGAGGACTCGAATTTTAAATATCTTCAACTAGGAAAGGTTCAGACAGATGCTGCAAAAAAAAGATTTGGAAGATATCGAACAATGGCTGGACGTCACTGTTTGTTATCTCTGGGACAAGTATTTGAATTTGAATTGAAGTTAAGAATTCAGCCCCGCTACCCTTCAAAATTCCATCATCTGCTCTTGTTGAAGTTGGAACAGATTTAAATTTTTAGGAAGCTGACTGTGTAGATGATGTCACCTTACCACCACCACCACGATCAAACACTGACAGTATAATAGATTGCAGTGATGATCAAATTCAGTCTGTTCAGGAATACTTGCCTTCTTTTACACATACTTGTCAGGGTACTGTTCCAATGCTCTTCTTGGATCTGAGGTGCGAGACATGTAAAACATATTTAGAGCGAGATATAACATTATCAGCAATTAAAAATGAGGTTATTGATGTTGTCATTTCCGCTTACTGGGATGTTAAAAACATGGTCTCTGGAGAACATCATCACAGCTTCATTAGATGCTCTTCCCAGAGAAATTTACTTTTAAGATTAGCTGTTGATGCAATTAAGATAAGAAGACATTATCCTACGAGAGTTTCCTCGTAGTCTGGTAGTTTACACAGACGGCAGAATTCTTCACTGTGTAATAAAAGCGGGTGTAATATTTTTCTCAGTATTCATATTAAAAAAAATGATTGCCATACTTATAATAACAGCAACAAGAGAAAACTGTCAACTGTAAAGTAGTTTGGAATAAATTTTGTGACAGGTAAACAAACATTTACTTTTGTCATTTTCCCTTCATTTTTAATTTTTTTCTTCTTGATCTGTGTAATTGCATAATAATAAGCCAATATTTTACATATAAATATTTCATTTCATTAACGGCGGTATTCTGGTACATATTTGACAGTTCTGCTGACACAGACAGACTGAAGTGTCATATTTATGAAATCTATTTTTTTACTTTGTTGGTTAAAACATGGTTACATGATTATTTACTATTAAACTGATTCTGGAGACAATGCAGATTTCAGAGTGCCTGACGGCTCTACACAAAAATTTTGTCTCAAGTACAGATAGTGTTGAGGATCAGTGGACAAAGTTCAAAACCATCATACAGTATGCGTTAGATGAATATGTGCCAAGCAAGATCATAAGAGATGGAAAAGAGCCACCGTGGTACAACAACCGAGTTATAAAACTGCTGTGGAAGCAAAGGGAACTTCACAGCAAACACAAAAATAGCCAAAGCCTTGTACACAAACAAAAATTACGCGAAGGGAAAAGTAGTGTGAGGAGGGCTATGCGAGAGGCGGTCAGTGAATTCGAAAGTAAAGTTCTCTGTTCTGACTTGGCAGAAAATCCAAAGAAATTTTGGTCTTATGTCAAAGCAGTAGGTGGAACAAAACAATATGTCCAGATGCTCTGTGACCAAAATGGTACTGAAACAGAGGATGACAGACTAAATGCCGAAATACTAAATGTCTTTTTCCAAAGCTGTTTCACATAGCAAGACTGCACTGTAATCCCTTCTCTAGATTGTCCCATAGATGACAAAATGGTAATTGTCGAAATAGACGACAGAGGGACACAGAAACAATAAAAATCGCTCAAAAGAGGAAAGGCCGCTGCACCTGATGGGATACCAGTTCGATTTTCCACAGAGTACGCGAAGGAACTAGCCCACCTTCTAGCAGCGGTGTACCGTAGGTCTAGAAGAGCGTAGCGTTCCAAAGGATTGGAAAAGGACGCAGGTCATCCCCGTTTTCAAGAAGGGACGTCGAAAAGATGTGCAGAAGTGTAGACCTATATCAATAACGTCGATAAGTTGTAGAATTTTGGAACACATATAATGTTCGAGTATAATGACTTGTGTGGAGACTAGAAATCTACTCTATAGGAATCAGAATGGGTTTCGAAAAAGACGATCGTGTGAAACCCACTTAGCGCTATTCGTCCACGAGACTCAGAGGACCATAGACGCGGGTTCACAGGTAGATGCCGTGTTCCTTGACTTCTGCAAGGCATTCGATACAGTTCCCCACAGTCGTTTAATGAACAAAGTAAGAGCAGATGGACTATCGGACCAATTGTGTGATTGGATTGAAGAGTTCCTATATAACAGAACGCAGCACGTCATTCTTAATGGAGAGAAGTCTTCCGAAGTAAGAGTGATTTCAGGTGTGCCGCAGGGGAAGGGGAGACGGATGCGATAGGTGAGGCGAAGAGGATGGCTTTCAAGGATCTGAAGGTATTTGTAAAAGGTAGGGGGAGCGGAGATCCAGGCAGGGTGGGCGTAGCAAAGGGTAGGGCGAATGAGGGATTTATAGGTATGGAGGATGGTGGAAGGGTCCAGACCCCATGTACGTCCAGGAAGGAGCTTGAGGAGACAGAGTCGGGAGTGTGCCTTGGCTTGGATCGTCAGGTGGTGGGGAGATAGGAGGAGGAGGAGGCAGAGGGAGCAGGGCCAGGTGGGGATACATCCATTGCATCCTGGGGGGATAAAGGAGGAAGGGGCGGGGCCTTTTTGGGAGCTGAGGAGGTGGTGGTGCCACTAGGGCGTCTAAGGGCAAGGGAACAGTGAGTGGAGATATGTGGGACGGGAGCAATAGGAAGGTGGCGGGAAATGGCATATCCCGGCGTGGACGCAGGAGCCAGCGCCGGAGATGGCGATGGTGAAGGTAAGAGCGACGGTGATGTTGGAGAAGACAGTGATGGCGAAGGCGAGGGGGAAACCTGGGTATGGGCAGTGGCCTATCGGGCCACCAACCTAGCGGGAGCTGCAGTGACAGGCTGGGGGAATGGGGGGAAAAGATCAGAGGTGGAGGTGTGGGAGGAAGAAACTGGGGAGGGGGCGATGGAGAGCGAGGGCGAAGGGAGAGTGAGAACAGTAGGGATGGAAAAAGGGGAGGCAACTGGGTACACCATGTAATGGTGGTGGTGGCGGCAGAGGAGGAAGTATAAACTATGGCAGTGGTGGTGGTAATGGTAGTGGTGGTGGGGGCTGACATGGTGACATGTAGGAACTAAGACAGTGCAGGACGAAAAACGAGAGAGGAAAACTGGGGAGGGACGAAGACAGACAGAGATGGAAGAAAACAGACGACAACTGGGGCCAAAGTCCCACGCTGCTGGCACTGGCGACTGCTGGCAGGGACACTGGCTGGCAGGAACGCCGCAGCTGCTGCTGCCGCTGCTTGCTGGACTGCTGCTGCTGCTGGCTGGACCGCTGCTGCTGCTGCCTGGACCGCTGCTGCTGCTGGCTGGCTGGACCACTGCTGCTGGCTGGCTGGACTTCTTTTAATGCATATCCTGTCCCCAAATAACCATCTCCGGCGGTACCTCGTAACGAGTATCGCCCTTCGATTCGTGATTTCTGTCACTAATCGAAGCGTTAGGTTTGCAGGGGCCAGCCAGCCAGCCGGCCAGCCAGCCAGCTAGTTGCGGTCCAGCCAGCAGAAGCAGCGGTCCAGCCAGCAGCAGCAGCAGCGGTCCAGCCAGCAGCAGCAGCAGCGGTCCAGCCAGCAGCAGTAGCAGCAGCAGCAGTCCCGTCTGCGGCAGCAGGAGCTGCGGCGTTCCTGCCAGCCAGCGTTCCTGCCAGCAGTCGCCAGCGCCAGCATCATGGGACTTTCGCCACAGTTGTCCTCTATCTTCGTCCGTCTTCGTTCCATCATCGTCCGTCCCCTGTTTTCCTCTCTCGTTTTCGTCCTGTACTGTCTTAGTTCCTACTTGTCATAATGTCAGCCCCCACCACTACTACCAGTACCACCACCACCGCAATAGTGTATACTTCCCCCTCCGCCACCACCACCACCAACATTACATGGTGTGCCTACTCGCCCCCCCTCTTTCCATTCCCCTCTTCTCACTCTCCCTTCGCCCTCGCTCTTTGTCGCCCCCAAGGCCGGGTATCCGGGTTTGATTCCCGGTGGGGTCAGGGATTTTCTCTGCCTCGTGATGACTGGGTGTTGTGTGCTGTCCTTAGGTTAGTTAGGTTTAAGTAGTTCTCTTCTAGGGGACTGATGACCATAGATGTTGAGTCACATAGTGCTCAGAGCCGTTTGAACCATTTTTTTTCTTCGTCGCCCCCTCCCTAGCTTCTTCCATCCTCACCTCTGATCCTTTCCCCCCACTCGACCTGCCTGTCACTGCAGCTCCGCTAGGATGGTGGCCCGATGGACTCCTGCCCATGCACAGCTCTCCCCATCTCCTTCGCCATCACCGTCATCTCCGTCATCACCATCGCCATCGCCATCGCCTTCACCATTGCCATCTCAGGCGCCGTCTCCTGCGTCCAGGCCGGGACCTGCCACTTCCTGCCACCTCCCTGTTATTCGTCCCGCATGTCAGCACCCACCCTTCTGCTGCCCTCAAACGCCCTAGTGGCATCACCACCTCCTCAGCTCCCAAATATGCCCCACCCTGTCCTCCTTCCCCTCCCCCAGAATGCCACGGATGTCTCGCTGCCTTGCCCTGCTCCCTCCGCCTTCCCCCTCCTCCTCCCCCTCTTCCTACAAATACCTCCTATCTCATCCTGATCCTTCCCTCATGAAGGCCCGAATCCTCCTCCGCCAACACTTCCCTGGAGCCCCCATCCTCCTCACTCCCCGAAGAGACTCTCCTTCCAAGCCCCTTCCTTTATACTGACACCCTTTCCTGCATCCCCGTCACCTGGTTTGGCCCCAATGCCTCCCTAATCTCCGCTCCTTCCCCATCTCCTACCCGCCAACCCCAACCCCTGCATCGCCCACTAATCCTCACCGATGTGATCACTCGACTTAGTCCGACAATCACAGAGATGGAGGTGTTGGCGGAGCTCAAGACGCATCCCTCGTTCGGAGTCCGGGTGGTCCGCAACATTTTTAACTCTGCCGACCCCAACTGCCATATGTGGGTTTTTTCGGAAGACGCCCCCTCCATTGACCGCCTCCTGAAGGAGGGTGCTCTCCTCTTTAACCAATGATACAAAGTCGACCCCTCCCGTTCCCCTACTGTGACTGCATTACGACGCACATACAACATCTGTGTGCCGCGATGCTCCCACCTGCCCGCACTGAAAGCAAGCACATTCCCTCTGACAGTGCCCCAACCTTCAGTCCCCTCCCTCCTGTAACACCTGTAATCTCCCACATCCCACGTACTCCCAAAAATGTAAAGCCCAACACCCTCCCACCACTCCTGAACCCACTGTCCTTGTCCGCCCTCTGGACGCCCCCGCCCCTCCTGGCAATTCCCTTCGTCCCCCCCCCCCCCCCACTGCTGAGCACATCATCAGGTTCCTCACCATTGTACTCCAAAATGTCCAATCTTTCCAGTGCCCTCACACCCTCCAGCAGATAGCCATCACCACCCGTTTCATCTTCCACCTTAAAATGTATGCCACCCACTCCCACAACCAGGCCCATTTTACCTTCTCCCATCTTGACACCCTCGTCTGTTGTGGTGTGTCAGCACTGTATCCTGTTCAACAATATCCATTCCCTTCCCACCTACAAGAACCTCTTCATGCACACCCTCGCTACCCACTGTGTGGATGCCTTCCTCCACAGTGAAACCTTTCTTCACCCCACCACACCATACACACCTCGCCCTAACTCTTCACTGCTCCGATAATCCCTTCGTAATAGCGCGTGGCAGAGTTGCCATAGGTCACAACCACCATATCCCAGTTCGGCACCAATCTCTCCTTCCCGACCCCACCGAACACGGAATCCTAAGGCTCTTCTTCCCTGGCCTTACCATCACCTGCGCCACCATCTATGTCCACCCTAACACCCCTATTCCTTTTGACTTCCTCTCCCTCATTGACCGGACCGTCTCCTCCCACGTGATCGCCGCCAACCTCAACATCCATAGTCATTCCGCCACCCAGTTATGGCTGTGGCATCGGTTCCTCTCGTACCTCCAAGGCGACCTCGTCCCCATTCCCCAACACATCCTTCCCGAATCCAACTCCACTCCCAATGTCGTCTGCTTCTCCCCTAACCTCCTTGGCTGCATAACAGTGGATCTCCTGGTCCCCACTAGTAGTGACCATCTCCCTCTCCTACTCACCGTTTAAGACGGTCGTCGCCCCCACCCTGACCCCTATCATGAACCTCCCATGAAGTACGTCCATAATTATTTCCGTGACGCGGCTAAGAAAGGCAGGGACTGGCGACAGACATGCACCCGTTTAAACGCTACACATCCTATAAACTCGTCCAAGTACTGGTCAGCCTTCTGCCGCCTTACCAGATCTAAACCTCCCCCCCCCTACTATCCTCTCCTTCCTGATAACCAACTGTTCCCTCACAATCTTAGTAAGGCCAATCACTTTGCCTCCTACCTCTCCGATGACTTTACCATCCCTGACGATCCCCAATTCGATTACTCCCTCTTCCCGGGTGTTCGCGATCGATCTGACACCTCTGTCCCTCCCCTCCCACCTGGTTTCCAGTACTTGGAAACCGCACACACCGAACTCAATGCCCCTGTCACTGCACAGGATCTCATTGCTACACTCTGCACAAAACACAACACTGCTCCTCGTCACGATCGTGTCACCTATCGCCACCTTTGTGAAACACCTGCTTCTTTCCTCTCCACCCTGGCAAGACTCTACAATGTAGTCCTGTTCATCGGCTACTACCACAACCTGTGAAAAACCTCCCATATCCTGATGTTCCTTAAACCCGGTAAACTGACGTCCGCTGTCTCCTCCCACCGTCCCATCGGCCTTACCTCAGTCTTCAGCAAGGTCATGGAATCCATCCTCACCCCACACATCCACCAGCATCTCCGCCAGCACCGCCTCTTTCCTGTTACCCAGTGTGGCTTTTGGCAGTCCTTCTCTTCCTATGACCTTCTCCTTCACCTCACTCATCTCTGTCGCTCCGCTATCTTGCTCTCCCTTGACCTTGAATGAGCCTATGACCGCATGTGGCATTCCGGTCTCCTCTTTAAGCTCCAAACCTTCGCCCTTCCTGTTAACTACGTCCGTCTGATCGATTACTTTTTTTCCCAACATCCTTCCTACGTCACCATACACAACATGGATTCCTACACCTTTTTCCCCTCCACCGGTGTGCCCCAAGGATCCATCCTCTCCCCTCTTCTGTACCTTTTGTATACGGCCGACATGCCACCGCCTTCACCCTCCATCCACCTTCTCCAGTACGCCGATGACACCGCCTTCCTTGCACTTGCCCCCACCTTGCAGCACTCTCAACACCTTCTCGAATCCCATCTTGTCCGGTTCAGCACTTGGTGCAACCAGTGGTTGCTTAAGGTCAGTCCTTCCAAAACCCAGGCGATCATTGTAGGCAAAACCACGCCTTCCTTCCACCTCCACGATTTCTACATCACCATTTATGGTTGTCCTATCGCCCTCACCCCCACCCTTAAGTTTATTGGTGTCACCCTCGATCGTCTCATTTGAAGTGAAAGTGTGTAAATTGCATGCTTTTGACTTAGTTATGTTTATTTCAGGTTAAAATGATACAAAATCATCATCTTCATAAATATTTAGCTCTAGTTTTTTAACCCTTTCTTTACCGAATTTCGAAGTTTTGAGAAAAAAAATATCTGCATTCGTTTTTACACTTATTTAGGTGCATAAATGTAAAATATGATATAATCTTTTCTTATATATGTTTTATTCCAAAAATTTTTGAATGTTGCTTTTAAGCAACAGTGGTTCTTACAGGTAGTGACATCATAGAAACAGAACTCAATAAACATGGGTTCATTTAAGCAAAATATTGGTTTATACATCACATTTTACAGCTTAGAAGTCTATGCACAGCATTTTTATTATTGACAATGTGGTGATGACTAATTTTCCTTCGAGTAATTAACAAATTCAACTCTGTGTATTAGTAAAAATTTGAAATTTTTGTACTGCAAACATTTCGCTGTTTCACTTTCACGTATCTTTTCAGACATCAGTGTGTGTTGTATCTTCTCCTAATGAAGTTCTTATATTCCAAGAAAGATGTGGAAACACTTCTTATTTACTGTGTGAGACAGATGCACTTTACACTTGGTGCAAAAAATCTGTGTAGTAGACTTAATGCAAACTTTACATTGAGCTTTCTTCTCTACCATATCTGCAAAGTGTTCAAACCCCTCAAAACGCACAGCCGTATCTGGAGCTGCACATACAGTCCTTTTTGCTGCAGGAGCCCTTGTCAACATTTCAGAACTTGATCTTCCTCTCTTCTTTTGGGAAGCTGATTTCCCCGCAAGATATTGGACTGCTCAGCAACGAGTTCAAATACGTCATCATTCATAAATATTTTATAATATTGCAAAGGTGTCATTTCCTCTACTGGTGGTGGTGGAAGTGATCGTTTCCCTTCTGTCTTGTACCACAAAATCAGTTTTTCTAAATTTATAATCACTACACTTACATCTATGGGGTAAATTCATAATATATTCTAGGTCAGCATCAGTGCTCCTTCATTTGTATTGTTGTCGCTTACATCTGATTCTGGCTGAGAATCAATAACTTTACCACTCCTGACTGCATCAGCCTGAAATTTAAAGATATTGACGTCTAAAGTACGTAATTATACTTATGTACTTTCTCAATATTGTTACTTCTGTTAGTGATCCCTACCTTTGGAAATTCATATTTTGTCTCTTGCTCCTCTCTAATTGCCGAAATTTCAGCTCCATCTTCCTTGTCCACCATCTGAATGAAATTCATGACAGCTGCTTCGGAAATAGCTTGAGAACTTTAATCAGTTTCGACAGTTTCATCTTTATCTTCGTCCCCAACATCTGATTTATCCCCATCAGGGACATCAATGCATGCATTGAACTCATTATCGGGCAAATTCATAATATATTCTAGGTCAGCATCAGTCAAAAAGCCAGACATAGTGACAATATTTAAAAAGTGTCTAGAATGTGATTTTATAACTGAAAAGTAAAATTTCAAACACCTACATCAATAGATTTGTAAAACGAGGCATTATATTACGGAAATTCCAGTCAATTCCACTGTTGCTTTGAAGCAACATAAGGTTTTTCACAGTTTATCTTATCTGGAAATCATTATGCAAGTCAAATGTATGATGTATTTATGCAGGAAGGGTTGTCACAACACACGGTAATTATTTCACTGTAAACGAAAGTGCAAAACTTACGTATTTTACGCTTTTTTTATCATCATTTCTTCACAATGAAGACTGCAGCAACTAGTCACGCTCAAGAATTGTTTCCTTCTTCCTGCGCGTTAGTTCCTGCTATTTGTTGTCAGGAACAGTCACTACTGGCATAGAGCTTCCAGTAAACAGTGGCAAAGAGTAGTTTAAATCGATTTGATTCAAAATACATCTATGGAAAGACGATGTTTCTTATAAGCTACACTGGTAAAGAAAGGGTTAAAAATGTAATCTACATTTTTGTATAAATACCTCACTAACTAAATATGCATTCATGATTCAAGATTCAGCACAACAAGTTTTAATTGAGTAATTACTTGAATTATGTAATGTGTTATGCACTGATAAATTTCAGTGCCATTCTGGAAGTACAGAAGTCAAATATTAAGGCAATATTACATGAATGAAAATACTTTGTAAGTCTACTTTGTACTAAAACTATGTAAAGTACAAAAGAAAATATGTAAATTAAGTGGTCGCAACTGTATATAAAGGACTACAAATGATGAATGTCCATATGTATAGTATATAAAATTACATATTTTGTTCAGAGATAAATTCAGAAGATGACTGTTTTCGCTTGGCATGACGTTTAAACACAAACTCAGGAACATCCCTTAATACAGTCCAGCAGTAATCTGCTAAAATACAGCAGTAATCTGCTAAAATAGTAGGGTTCCACTTTCTGTCATACTTCTTCTCAAATGTGGCAGTATCTTGATGAAATCGCTCCCCATGTTCATCACTTACTGCACCACAATCACAAGTTTTTCATAAGATGACAACATGTTAGCTACATTTTCCTTGTAATTTATTGCTCGCTTATTGCCTAAGAACTGTAAACAGACTGTCTTAAAACAGTCCTATGCATGCTTCTCATCACCTTGTATGATTCCATCAAAAGTATGATCTCCAAAAAGCTCCCGAATCTTTGGGCCTAGGGAATCACTTAAGTAAGGGAATTTTTGACTTAAGTAAACGCATCACCATCTTTGTTCATTCCTTTAACAAAGTTTTTCATGAGAGCCAACCTGATGTGCAAATGGCGGGAACAAATTTTTTTTACGGTCTACTAGAAATTCACTCTTTTTGGGAAGCAAATGTCACTTCTCCACACACATAGCAAAATGTGTCATCAGCACTGTTAACACAAACTCATGGTATTTTTCTTCACTTCAGTAGCAGTCAACTTGAACAACTGGTAGTTAATCTGGAAATAAATGTGCAAAAATTATTACACGCATTAATAATGTCAATGAAGTTGAAGAGAGGGGAGACAAAAAGACCACTAAAACTGATATCAAATTGTGTATACCCAAAATATTGCACAAGTAAGACCAGCGACAGTAACATAATCCATTGTTACTAGTTATTATGACTTTGACAAATCATTATAACATTTGATTTTAAACTTAACATAAAATCCGTATATAATTATCTCACTGTAGTAAAACTGTGTATAATGAAAACTAGAGCTAATTTTGAACTGTCTTTTTGAAAATTCGCGATCAGCACATTAGAATAAGAACTGGCTATTTTCATTCTATTTATATTTTCATTGTTGCACAGTAATATCAGCAAGGCAGTCTACTTTTCTTTTATAAGTATCAAGACATGATTTTACCATGCACCTCAAGTCAAAGACTGATTTTGAGAGACTCACGTCGCGGTCACTAATACAGTCTTTTACAAAAGATCTTTCTCCAATCTCTGTAAGAACTGTGGGCCTTCCAGCTTTCCTGTTATTCTGGTTTCTCAATTTGTTCACAATGTTTTTTGTCTTTTAATATCATACTCCCCTGCAGCGTGTGGGGTTAGTGTAACGTCACGTTTGCGAGAAGTACTGCGAAACGAGTTTTACCGCATTTGCTGTGAAGACAGCTTAATATAGGTAGAGA
Organism: Schistocerca serialis cubense; assembly: GCF_023864345.2. Classification (NCBI taxonomy): domain Eukaryota; kingdom Metazoa; phylum Arthropoda; class Insecta; order Orthoptera; family Acrididae; genus Schistocerca; species Schistocerca serialis. The sequence goes on from NC_064648.1 coordinate 97,264,660, forward strand.
TTTCAATGCAATGACCTCCTTCGTAATGTTTGATTTTCAAGCAGTCAAATAATTCTTTCAGTTCACAGTGGTGTAATGTTATTTCAAACGATTAATTACTGTATCGAAATCAACACTGTGACACAGCTAGTTGCAGGTTCACGCTTCGTCCAGAGGTAATCTCTTTTAATATTATCTTGGTTTTCGTTCGAATGACAGGTTTCGTGTCGTATCCCTGACTACCTGTTTTGGACGTTTCTGTCATCCCGTAGTCTGTAGAAGAAAAACGTAGTAAGCCTACCATACCATTTAAATTCATGGCTAATTGGAGGCTTAGAATGAATATTTAAGCTTATTTATAACAGAACATACAGTACTTTCCGAATAATTTTGAGGAGTATAGATGGTGTAGAACGCTTTTGTTGTAAATGTACCAGGATCTAAACCAAACTCTCTTCTGTACTTCAATTCTGCCATTATTTCCGTTACTGCAACATAAAACTGCATCATAAACACCTGTTTTTAGTACTTCAAGTCCACAGAATGTCCTTTTTGAGTATCCAATCCAAATTAAATAACAGAGGATTTCATTTCCATTTTGTGTCTTTCCATGAAGACACTTTCTCAATAAATCAGGGTTTACAAGAAAGCTGAATGTGGGCTTCATTGCATTCATAACAGGTTTTGGTACTGAGTGTTTATGTGAATATGTCTCGTTTCTGTTGTTGAACTTACATCATTCGCCTTTCAGACCCAGATTGTGCGTTACTGTTTGGTCAGTGGGTAGTTTGTAGGGAAAAATCTGCACACACAGCACGCCTCATTGCTTCTAATATTTGTGTGTCTTTCCTGAAAGCTGTCCCATAAAATAACTGAAGTGAATCAACTTCTTTCAGAGTAAGCCAGCCTTTTCCTCCTTGTGCTTTTCCCTCCTTAATTACTTTATCTTTCCTTTCTTTCAGCAAGTGACGAAGCCTACCACCAAGCCTCTTTTGGATGTCGTCATCGTATTCCAAATTTTCTGTTGCATTTTACAGATTTTTGTCTGTTACAGCTTTGAACGAATAGGACTCCCCGTTAGCAATGTATTTATTATATCTAACGTCTTACTGGTCCTCAGACCTGGAAGACATCCTCACAACTGCAGCAGCCTCCATGCCCCCACTTGAGCCACTATAATTTTTAGAGCATGCACCTGCATGCTTGTCATGCCTCAGTTTCTCAATTTCATTGTTGGACATTTTCTTTGTAGCACACTGGTGGCAGTATTTAGACATAATTTCTACATCTAAAAGTTTAACTGAGTCAATACCAAGAACAGATATGTGCATCCGGATAACATCTACAAACACATTAACATTTGTAGGAGATTCACTGCCATGGTCATGGACTCCAGGATCTCCTTAGGTTTTTTCCACCAGTGTCTGCACTGTTTTCGTCATAGAAACTGTAGTAGTATCGCATACAGCATCAGACATTCCTTTATCTATTGTTTCACATCTTGCACAAGGTGGAGCCATGTTCAGAAAACCACACAATAAATTACGTCCTTCCCTGCTCCGTCCTACGCAACTGAGAGCATATGCTAACCTGAAATTGCTGTCACAGGTAACAGGTACAGTTTTTTTGGAGGAGGAAAATGAAAATTCATTGCCACACAAATTACAAATTAATTTAAAATAACATGCTATTCCCATTCTTCTTTCTTCATCAACAATAATTCATTCTGTATTTTTACAGCAAACACATGAACATGAAAATTTTATAGCCTGGCATAGAAGATCTAAATCAATAAGTATGAATCCAGTGGAATCCATATCAATAGCATTCACGCACCTGTACAATTCTCCTGTCCCAAGTTCCGATGCTGAAGCTGAGAAATTATGTCCTTCATTTCAAGCTGCTTCCTCTATTTTGTTAGTAAACCGATTTCCATTAAATCTCCGTCACCCAAACACAGTTTTTCCACCCACATTATGCATGAACTTTGACTTCCACGTAAAGGTTGGCGAATTCAACCTACTAATATGTGTTAGTATTGTCGAAACGTAAATAAGCTACGTGCAAGAATGTTTTCAACCAAAGATGTAAATGTCTGCCAGAGATATAGATGTCAGCCAAAAATATCGAAAGAAAATAGCCTTCACACTGACAAGAATTCAGCTGAAGCAAGGTGTTTCTCAAATGTCAGGAAAGGTGGAAGTGACCGCCGGTGCAGAGTTAAACAGTTTAAAAATTTCAAGGCATTTTTAAAGCTGCTATCGTGGTAAAATTCACACACAACACAGATTAAACTGCGTATATCAAGAAAACCATATTTTTCAAAAAACGATTTTTTGGACGAAAATCCATTACATTTCCCCTGAAGCGAGGAGCACAGAGGCGCTCTCCAGCCACTACTCGTTCGCGAACGGAAAGGGAAAAAATTTCAAAACTTAATACCGTGCCAAGTACCCTCTGCCATGCAGTTCATAGTGGTTTTCAGTGTACGTATGGGGATGTAGATACAGATGTGACAGCGGACTTGGAGCCTTAAGACGTCGCGTAAGTGGGCGATTTAATGTTACAATTGCGTACAGTTGCGTGAGACACTCAGCCATCAACCGAAATATACGGCTCGTTTCCAAAGTACACTTTTACGGCTCTGTATGCGGTTTACAACATGGTACGACGTTGAGAAGTTCTACCCACACTGTGTAATGTAATTGCTTGACGATTATTAGAGACAGATGTGAATATACACCAGTCAAAGAAAGTTTTGCATCACCTAGGGTTCCAGAACTTCTGAAGGCAGATGCTGACTGTGGATATTGGCGCCAAACTCTTAAGACAGCTGACGACTGGCTTACGATCGGTCTCCAAAGCGGCAACACGCGAACTAGAGTGAGAAGTGCAGCTCCACATCAAGGCAGAGTTAATTGTTTCATTTGTCTCTACGATCTCACGCTGATTCTAGGATCGTTGAAGCATTTTTTACACGTTAGCGATGCTCGGGACCTAATGCTTAATGAGCAGGAATCTTGTTATGAATGTTAACGACAGACTGGCTTTAGAAATCGTCTTTTTAACTTTGGGATTGGTGAAATAAAACATAATTAATCGCCATCCTAACATTTTAAGATTCTTGTCATGCTTAGCATTTAATCCTACAGAATAGTCACATGATTATGGACAGTTTACGGTTCGAGCGCTAAAGCGCGCGACAAGTAGACGAGAAACCGACTGGGACAACTCTTACGAGACACGAGGTAAGAAAGTCGACTAAAAATCAGTTACGAGAAGTGTGGCGAGGACGCACCGGTCTTTCATACGTAAATCACACGCAGCATCACTGTGCGTCCCCATGTACGTCTTGTGGCAGTCATCGAAGGCACACGATTCTGCCTTTGGCACCGAAACCCCATATCGATGATGTTTGGTTGAACGGTTCGCACACTGACACTTGTTGATGCCCCAGTATTGGTGTCTGCAGCAATTTTCGGAAGTTTTGTAATTCTGTCACGTTGAATGATTCTCTTTAGTCGACGTTGGTTCCGTTCTTGTAGGATCTTTTACTGGCCGCAGCGATGTCAGAGATTTGATGTTTTAATTTTAATTTTGATAACTAACAGGCTTAGTTGCACCGTTTGCCTTGAATTTACGTAGGTTTCAGTAGGGGTAACCCAACCTTCTTCAGAATAACAGTAACTACCGTCTTTACACAGTGGACATCGTCAAGCTAAAACTACAAATCCATAAATTAATACACTGAAACCTAGGTAAATTCTAGGCGAACTGTGCAAATTATGACGTTAATTATTAAAATTAAAATTAATACTTACGCAGTTGCTGACAGGGCCGCGAAATGTAGAAGATATTTAAATTTGTGATGTTTTACCGGATTCCTCATATTCACGGTACACTCGTGAAATGTTTGTACGGAAAACTCCCCACTGCATCGCTACCTCGGAGGTGGTTCATCCCATCGCTCGTGCGCCGACTATAACGTCATAGCAACCGCGCCAGTCTCTTGTTGTCTTACATACGAGATGCCGACCGCTGCCCCGTATTCTACCTGTTTACATAGGTCTATATTTGAATACGCATGCCTACACCAGTTTCTTTGGAACTGCGGTTATCCCATCAGACATTATGTCTGTTTTTGTAATCGTCAGCTCTCTGGCTCTGAGCGCTATGGGACTTAACATCTTAGGTCATCAGTCCCCCAGAACTTACAACTAATTAAACCTAACTAACCTAAGGACATCACAAACATCCATGCCCGAGGCAGGATTCGAACCTGTCGCGCGGTTCCGGACTGAGCGCCTAGACTCTCTTAAGAGGTTGGCGCCTACCCTTCGGTCCGTCAATTCCATTAATAAGCCCTGACAGCAACTAAAATTTGTACTTAGCAATTCCTGAAGAATGAGTGATTTTGAAATTCTTATTAACTTGTTCTCGCTGCAAGTAACGTCATCAGCATCGCTGTAGCTGTTTATTAATATTCATGCAGTAAATGTAGGTGATGAAAGACTCGGTTCTTGGAGCAAAATCTTCCTATACCGTGCATTAAAACACAGCAACAAAAATGTAATAAACATCGGCAGGGATGTGACATGAACGTTACATCAAGCATCCTACTACACCATTTACATACTTTGTAAACAGCAAAAGCCTATCACACTTCCTTGTGGCACTGCAGAAATAACCGTTACATCTGTCCATTTTGTTCCGTTAAGAGCGACGTATTGAGTTCTGTGTACTTTGGAAAAGCGTCGTGTATTACCGTTGATGGCTGCATATGTCACGCGATTGTACAAAGCTGTGCTATTAAATCGTCCACTTAGACAACGTCTTTACAGGCTCAAAATCCACCGTTATGTCTATATCTACATCCCCATACTACATCTACACTGATACTCTGCAATTCACACTTACGTGCCTGGCACAGGTTCATCGAACCATTTTCCTATTAATTCTCTACCATTCCACTATCGAATGGCGCGTGGGAAAAAGGAACACCTAAATCGTTCTGTTCGAGCTCTGATTCCTCTTATTTTATTATGATGTTCATTTCTCCCTGCGTAGGTGGGTGTCAACAAAATATTTTCGCATTCGGAAGAGAAAGTTGGTGATTGAAATTTCGCAAATAGATTTCGCCGCAGAGAAAACCGCCTTTGTTTCAGTGACTGCCACCCCAACTCGTGTATCATATCAGTGACAGTCTCACCCCTATTGCGCGATAACACGAAACGAGCTGCCCTTCTTTGCACATTTTCGATGTCCTCCGTCAATCCTACCTGGTAAGGATCCCATACCGTGCGGCAATATTCCAGCAGAGGACGGACAAGTGTAATGTAGGCTGTCTCTTTAGCGGGTTTGTCGCACCTTCTAAGTGTTCTGCCAACAAAGCGCAATCTCTGTTTCGCCTTCCTCACAATATTATCTATGTGGTCTTTCCAATTTAAGTTGCTCGTAATTGTAATTCCTAGGTATCTAGCAGCATTGACAGCCCTTAGATTCTTGCGGTTTATCGTATACCCAATATTTATCCGATTTCTTTTAGTACCCATGTGGAATATTCCGCACTTTTTTTTTTTTTTTTTTTAGTGCCAGTTGTCACTTTTCGCACCACACTAAATTCTCTCTAGATCATTTTGTAATTGGAACTGATCGTCTGATGATTTTACTAGACGGTAAATTACAGCGTCATCTGGCAACAATCTAAGGGGGCTGCTCAGATTGTCACCTACTCTTAGATTATTTATGTAAATCAAGAACAGCAGGGGGCTATATAACTACGTTGCGGAACGCCAGATATCAACTCTGTTTTACTCGATGATTTACCGTCTATCATTACGGACTGTGACCTCTCTGAGAAGAAATCACAAATCCAAACTGAGACGATACTCCATATGCAAGCAATTTGATTAATAGTCGCTTGTGAGGAACAGTATCAAAAGCCTTCTGGAAATCTAGGAATATGGAATCGACCTTAAATCCCTTGTCGACAGCACTCACTACTTCATGGGAATAAAGAGCTAGCTGTGTTGCACGAGAAAGTTATTTCTGAATCCGTGTTGGTTATGTATCAATAAGTCATTTTCTTCAAGGTGATTCATAATGTTCGAGTACAGTGTACACTCCAAAATTTTACTGCAAATTGAGGTCAGTGATACGGGTCTGTAATTCAGTGCGTTACTCCTATTTCCTTTCTTGAATATTGGTGTGACCTGTGCTACTTTCCAGTCTTTAGGAACAGACCTTTCGTCAAGTGAGCCGTTGTATATGATTGCTAAAAAAAGGCGCTATTGTGTCTGCATACCTGCTTGGTATACCATCTGGACCTGAAGACTTGCCTTTCTTAAGTTATTTGAGTTGTTTCGCAACGCCTAAGATATCTACTTTTATTTCACTCATGCTAACAGCTGTTCTGGTTTCGAATTCTTGAATATTTACTTCGGCTTCTTTCGTGAAGGAATTACGGAAAACTGTATTTAGTAACTCCGGTTTAGTGGCACCATCATCGGTAACATTTCCATCGCTATCGCGCAGTGACGGTATTGACTGTTTTTTGCCACTGGTGTACTTTACATACGACCAGAGTCTCTTTGGGTTTTCTACCATGTTTTGAGGCAATATTTCTCTGTGGAAACTATTAAAGGCATCTCACATGACGTCCGCAGTAAATTTGGAGCTTCCGTGAAACTTAGCCACTCTCGGGGATTTTGCATTCTTCTGAATTGGCATGCTTTTTTCGTTGCTTCTGCAGCAGCGTTCTGACGAGTTTTGTGTACCATGGTGGATCAGTCCCGTGTCTCATTAACTTATGCGGTATGAATCTATCTACTGCTGTCGACAGTGTATCTTCGAATTTGAGCCATATCTGGTCTACACTTACGAAATTAGCTTGCGAGGAATGGAGACTCTCTATTAAGAAAGCATCAAGCGAATTTTATCTGCGTTTATTTTTAGAGATTTTCGGTTGATATGGTTCTGAGCCTCGTTACAATGACCTTGTGTTCACTAATCCCTGTATCCTTCATGACCCTCTCTATTAGATCAGGATTATTTGTGGCTAAGAGGTCAAGTGTGTTTTCGCAACCATTTACAATTCGTGTGGGCTCATCAACTAATTGTTCAAAGTAATTATCTGAGAAAGCATTTAGTACAATTTCGGAAGATGTTTTCTGTCTACCACCGGCTTTCAACATGTATTTTCACTAACAAATCGAGGGTAGATTGAAATTTCCACCACTTATAACTGTATGAGTGGGGTACTTATTTGTAATGAGAGTCAAGTTTTCTTTGAAGCGTTCAGCTATTATATCATTTGAGTCGGAGGTCGGTAGAAGCAGTGAATTATTATTTTGGTACAGATGTTGAGTATAACCTCTGCCCACTGTAATTCGCTGGAACTATCTATTTCAGCTTCACTACAAGATAAACTACTGCCAACAGACACAAACAAAACACCACCTACTTTACTTAATCTATACTTTCTGAACACGGTTTGCGCCTCTGTAAAAATTTCGGCAGAATTTATCTCCGGCTTTGGCCAGCTTTCTATTCCTGTAACGATTTCATCAAACCACTATGAAGTGCATGGTAGAGGGTACTTAGCACTGCAACAAGGTTTGCAATTCTTTCCCGTTCCGTTCTCGAACGGAGTGCGTTAAGGGCGAGTGCTGAGACGTCTCCGTGCTGTGGCCGGCCTGACTCTGCCTTCAGCCTCCTTACGGCAGCGACGCGTAGTGGCTGGAGAGCGCCTCTGCGCTCCTCGCTTCAGGGGAAATGTAGTTGATTTTCGCCCAAAAGTGATTTTCCAAAAATATCATTTTCTTGATATTCGCAGTTTAATTTATTTTGTGTGTGAATTTTATCACGATAGCAGCTTTAAAAAGGCCTTTAAACTGTTAAACTGATTAACTCTGAACTGGCAGCCACACCCGCATTTTCTGAGATTTGGGAAACTGCTTGTTTCAGCGGAATTCTTTTCATTGTGAAGGCTATATTCTTTCGATATTTTAGGCTCACATCTACACTCCTGGAAATGGAAAAAAGAACACATTGACACCGGTGTGTCAGACCCACCATACTTGCTCCGGACACTGCGAGAGGGCTGTACAAGCAATGATCACACGCACGGCACAGCGGACACACCAGGAACCGCGGTGTTGGCCGTCGAATGGCGCTAGCTGCGCAGCATTTGTGCACCGCCGCCGTCAGTGTCAGCCAGTTTGCCGTGGCATACGGAGCTCCATCGCAGTCTTTAACACTGGTAGCATGCCGCGACAGCGTGGACGTGAACCGTATGTGCAGTTGACGGACTTTGAGCGAGGGCGTTTAGTGGGCATACGGGAGGCCGGGTGGACGTACCGCCGAATTGCTCAACACGTGGGGCGTGAGGTCTCCACAGTACATCGATGTTGTCGGCAGTGGTCGGCGGAAGGTGCACGTGCCCGTCGACCTGGGACCGGACCACAGCGACGCACGGATGCACGCCAAGACCGTAGGATCCTACGCAGTGCCGTAGGGGACCGCACCGCCACTTCCCAGCAAATTAGGGACACTGTTGCTCCTGGGGTATCGGCGAGGACCATTCGCAACCGTCTCCATGAAGCTGTGCTACGGTCCCGCACACCGTTAGGCCGTCTTCCGCTCACGCCCCAACATCGTGCAGCCCGCCTCCAGTGGTGTCGCGACAGGCGTGAATGGAGGGACGAATGGAGACGTGTCGTCTTCAGCGATGAGAGTCGCTTCTGCCTTGGTGCCAATGATGGTCGTATGCGTGTTTGGCGCCGTGCAGGTGAGCGCCACAATCAGGACTGCATACGACCGAGGCACACAGGGCCAACACCCGGCGTCATGGTGTGGGGAGCGATCTCCTACACTGGCCGTACACCACTGGTGATCGTCGAGGGGACACTGAATAGTGCACGGTACATCCAAACCGTCATCGAACCCATCGTTCTACCATTCCTAGACCGGCAAGGGAACTTGCTGTTCCAACAGGACAATGCACGTCCGCATGTATCCCGTGCCACCCAACGTGAAGGTGTAAGTCAACTACCCTGGCCAGCAAGATCTCCGGATCTGTCCGCCATTGAGCATGTTTGAGACTGGATGAAGCGTCGTCTCACGCGGTCTGCACGTCCAGCACGAACGCTGGTCCAACTGAGGCGCCAGGTGGAAATGGCATGGCAAGCCGTTCCACAGGACTACATCCAGCATCTCTACGATCGTCTCCATGGGAGAATAGCAGCCTGCATTGCTGCCAAAGGTGGATATACACTGTACTAGTGCCGACATTGTGCATGCTCTGTTGCCTGTGTCTATGTGCCTGTGGTTCTGTCAGTGTGATCATGTGATGTATCTGACCCCAAGAATGTGTCAATAAAGTTTCCCCATCCTGGGACAATGAATTCACGGTGTTCTTATTTCAATTTCCAGGAGTGTATATCTCTGACTGACATCTACATCTTTGCCTGAAAGCTTTATTGCAGTGGTTTGTTTACGTTTCGACAGTACTAGGTGGACGGTTGAATTTGCAAACCTTTACATGGAAGTAAAGATTTATGCACAACGGTGGTGGAAAAACTGTGTATGGGAGTCGGATATTTAATGGGAATCGGTTTACCAACAAAAAAGAGGATGCAGCGCGCAATGAAGAATATAAGCTCTCAGCTTCAGCATCGGAACTTGGGACAAGAGAATTGTACAGGTGCGTGAATGATGTTGATATGGATTCTACTGGATTCAGGCTTATTGATTTAGAGCTTCTATGCCAGGCTTTAAAGTTTCCATGTTGGTGCGTTTGTTGTAAAAATGAGCAATGCATGATTGTTGCTGAAGAAAGAAGAGTGGGAATAGCCTGTGACTTTAAATTAATTTGTAATTCGTGTGAATATGAATTTTCATTTTCCTCCTCCAAGAAAACTGACACTGGTTCCTATGAAAGCAATTTTAGGTTAGCATATGCTCTGATATGCATTGGACAGGACAGGGAAGGAGGTAATTTATTGTGTGGTTTTCTGAACATGCCTCCCCCTTGTGCAAGGCGCGAAAATTAAATAACGAAATGTCCGATGTTGTATGAGATACTGCTACAGTTTCTATGAAGACAGCAGTGCAGGCACTGGTGGAAACAATCCAGAGAGATCCTTGAGTAGATATTCATGACAGTGAATCTCCTACAAATGTTAATGACCAGTGTGTGTTTGTAGATGGGACCTGGATGCACATATCTCCATGGAGTTGCATCTGTTCTTGCTATTGACTCAGGTACAGTGTTAGATGTAGAAATTACGTCTAAATACTGCCGTCAGTGTGCAACAAAGAAAATATCCAACAATGAAAGTGAGAAAATGTGGCAAGAAAAGAATGCAGTAGCATGCTCTAAAAATTATAGTGGCTCAAGTGGGGGCATGGAGGCTGCTGCAGTTGTGAGGATGTTCTCCAGATCTGAGGAGGAGTATGGTGTTAGATACACTAAATACCTTGCTGATGGGGACTCCTCTACGTTCACAGCTGTAACCGATAAAAGCTGTACAATACAACAATAGAAAGGTTGGAATGTGCTGACCACATCCAAAAGAGGCTTGGTGGTAGGCTTCGTCGCTTGCTGAAAGAGAAGAAAGGTGAAGTACTTGAGGATGGAAAACCACTAGGGGGAAAAGGCATGGTTACTCTGAAAGAAACTGATTCTCTACAGTTATATTATGGGAGAGCTATCAGAAAAGGTACACATAATTTAGAGGCAATGTGGCGTGCAGTGTGGGCAATTTTTTCCCACAAACTATCCAGTGACCAAACACCAATGCACACTCTGTATCCGAAAGACTATTGGTGTAAGTTCAACAACAGAAACGAGATGTATTCACATAAACATGTAGTGGTTAATAAAAAAAAAAAAGAAAATGAGAAGAAAAGAAAAAGAAAGGGTTGAAAATGTGGGAAGAAATGGTGAATAAAAAGGGGGTTTCAAAATCGTTATTGACCGTGAAAAAGGGAAAGAATGAAACGCAAATCGGACTTCGTATTACAGAAAAGTTATCGGACTTCGTGATTCGGAAAAGCTATTGTTGAGTGGACCTTGCGGCGTTTCTGAGCAAAAGTCAAACAATTTCCACTACAAAAATTATTTGAAGGAGAGCAGAGAATAACAAAACGTGATTAACAAGAGGAAAGGGCGTAGATAAGAGTTGATCCTTTACCATGTTAACATGTCTTCTCTTCTCCGGCGTCCAGGTCTTCAAAAATCTCCTACTTCATTTCTGCGTGAAAAGTAGTAGCTGCTCCAAAATCTTGCAATCGTCCAGTAATCACTATTTTATACAAATCAAAATCATCTTGATACTGAATGCAAATTATTTTACGTTGCTACTTCCCTCCTCCGAATTTCATACCAACTTCCACAATACGTCTGCACATCAATGAGTTTTTTCGTCTTAATCCGACTAAGAATAGCTAATAAGTAAGTTAAGCTTCCGCTCTCAAAGACAAAAGCGGGTAGCAAAACGGAAGGAGTTAAAATTTTTTGTACCTTCATATTCTTATTTTCTCTGCCGTCGAGAGCTCATACCGCTGTGACGGTGTAATTTATATACTACTACCAGAACCAGTTATGAATCCAATGAAGCCCACATTCAGGTTTCTTGCCAACCCTGGTTTATTGAGGAAGTGTCTTCATGGAAAGACACAAAATTTAAATGAAAGCCTCACTAATTTAATTTGGATTGGATGCTCAAAAAGGTCATTCTGCAGACTTGAAGTACTAAAAATAGGTGTCTATGATGCCGTTTTATGTTACAATAACGGAAATAATGGCAGAATTGAAGTACTGAAGAGAGTTGGTTTAGATCCAGGAACGTTTACAACAAAAGCATTCTACACCATCGACGAGAGCAGGGTCAAGAAAGCTAACAGATGAGTGTCTTACCGGCAAATACAGGGCAGTCAGATTCGAGCAGAAGGGAAGAGAAACCTGGAGTATGAGGAGTATCAGTATGGAGAATAAAATTTTCAGATTAATTGCATGATTATAATTTGAGTTATGGCTTTTTATGAAGAGGACAATAAAAAAATATAATTCTGTTCAGTGTCAAAATATTAATTTTGCATATTTATTATTTTTCCGTTAAAACAAAGCTCTTTTGCTTTACACATGAAAAATTTTGAGTTTGTACATTAATAAATACGGCTACAATGATTTTTTAAATAAGTGTTTACAGTTTCCGTTACATACCCCCTTAATAGTCACCTGCAAAATGTCGTAAGTGGCCTCTCGTGGGGTAACTTGCGGCTCTCTTCAAGCACCTGCCGACTGAGTTGTCCCAACACTTGCGTGACACTCTCCTGTGGGTCAGCCACACGTGTGACAATATGTGCTGCCCTTCTCTGTATACGTTCAGTAGCCGCTATCGGTGCTGCCTGGTATGGGACCCACCACTTGAGTATCGTGCTATGACGGGACACACAAGTGTTTCCTAACCAACATCGACTGCAGACTGGCTCCACAGTCCGAGTGTCCTGCCAGAGGTCTGAAGTCATTGTGACTGCATTTCACCCCAACTCTCTAGTTCTCAGTTCGTCAGTATCAGATAACGGATCAACTAAGATGACATGTAACAAAAAAGAGTGCCACCAAAACAGCTTTGGGTAAAAATTTTGTTGCAACCGCGAACGGAATTTCGGACACTGACGCTCACGGTATTTCTGCTGCGTCAAATTTGAGTAAAAATGGAGTATTAGGACGGAAATCTCCATCGGCTTCTGCCGCACCATCTGACTGCAGTCCTACTGTCGATATCTCTCTGTCCGCACAGTGAGACATCAATATTTCGCATTCCTGTGTGATCTCTTAACGCTGGGACATTACCCGCCGCGACAGATATAGTTATTGCTGATCTTCATACGATGAACGGCCTCTCTGTTCATGAAAATGTAAAGCATGAGTGCCGACCGCTGGATCAAGTTGACCTGTGCCTAAAAGTCAACAGCGAATATGAATGGCCATCTTAAGTACTCAGAGTGCGTCAAGCTGACCAAACATTGGCATATTATAAAGTCGGGGGGTGCCATTGGTTTGTTCTAATAGAAGCTACAGATATTCCTACACTTTTGCGCTCTGTTGTGATAAATACTGACGAGAGTATGTAGTTAGTAGAAGTGAAACCACAAATCTTGGTACAGGTATGTTCCCATTAACAATAAACCAATGAAAGGTCTTACTTGACGTTATTGATATCTTGGAAAACTTCGCCAGAAAGAACAATGATCGTTCACAGCAGACTAATTGCTACTCATAACCATTTATTTGAAAAATAAAGTAAATTTTTTTTAAGAAACTGAAAGTAGCAACGTCAATTTTTTGTGTGAGGAAGTGAAATAAATGGGTGTGCAAAAGAAACAGTATAGATACTTGCTAGATTCTATTATGTTTTGAATTATGTTATTTTCATTATCACCACGAGTTTAAAAGAGCACACACTGTTTTGTGCTACCACATCCTAATACACTGCATAAGATCTCTCCCCATTTTGAAACGCACCCAGCAGGTAAGGAGCTAGGTGGCAATTTTCTGTTGTATACAAAGCAGACCTTTGTGAATGAAATCATGTTGTTTCACTAATAGTTGACGAAATTATCTTGACGCCTTATTTGCACTTCACAGGAGATAACATTTTGGAAACTGGTTCAGTTCTAAAAATGCACTAGGCTCAGGTTTTTATCCTTACAGCAAGAAACATAAATGGTGAAGAACTCTTCACTCTAATTAAGAAAATAGTTTCTAGACTACATGCAATTGGTTATAATTATCTTGTGTTGTTAGTGACGAGAATTCAATTGAAGGGGCCACATCATTCTCTGCTTCCTTTCCTCAACTGTCAATAGTTTTCAAACACCACTGTGATGAATCACAACCCCTCTTAAAGTTTTATTTTTTTCGCATATTAAAATGTGTCAGAAACAACTGAATCGATAAAAAAGATACTGATGAGGCAATAAAGTAACTACAGTTTTAAACAGATTCAAAAAGTATACAACTGGTTATGGCCAAGTTCTCTGCCGTTAAAAAGCTACATGATGCAGGGTGTATACAGATAATAAAATCTGCCAATCAACTTAAAGTATCATTATAAAAGCCACCTAGAGCGACCAAATGTCAAACCTGTGCTTAATAGTTTCAATGAGATGACTGTTCAAGGTTTCTTAGCCTTGAGGGGACATCATCTTACTAAGTTCTGGGAGCACTGCTAAACTCATCAAAATTAATTTACACATGGCGGAAGATTTTAAATTTTACCTCACCTGGTAGAGATAGCCATTTCAATAATGCTCTTCAGTAACCACTTTCTAGCAAAAGTGACGAAAATATCAGATATTTAGAAAGATTTTAATCGTGGTTGGATATACAGACATGTTGTCCTGATTGCACATTTGGATTATCCAATAACACACATTTGGCCATATCAGATACCATTCACAGTCTAGAAATTACCATTTATTGCAGTGAGGAAGTGCCAGGAAAGGTTCAGATAGCTACTCTAGAAGCGAGATTTGGAAAACATCGAACAATGGCAGGATCTCAACGTTTGGTTTCTTGAGACAGGGATTTGATATTCAAATTAAAGCTAAGAATTCAGACCTGGCTGCCCTTGAAAATTCTGACATGTGCTCTTGAAGAAGTTGGAACAGATTCAGATTCTTTTTAAACTGACTGTGTAGTTGATGAGGCCTTACCTCCACTCCCACCAACTTTGACAGTGAAATGGATTTCAGTGAAGAACAAATTCAGTCTGTTCAGGAATACTTGACTATTTTCACATACTTGTCAGGGTTTTATGCCAGATCTGTTCTTAAGAAGCTGAGATGTGAGACATCTAAAACGTAATTAGTGCTAGATAAAAGACTTTTAGCAATAGAAAATGATGAACACATAAGAAAGGTGAACAGATTTGTGTCGTGGTGTCCTAATAATGGGTCATTAATGTTGTTATTTTTACTTATTTTGTTGTTAAAATCATGGCATCTAGAGAACATGAACACAGCTTCATGAGATGCTCTTCCCGCCGGCTAGTGTGGCCGAGCGGTTCTAGGCGCTTCGGTCTGGAACTGCGCGACCGCTACGGTCGCAGGTTTGAATCCTGCCTCGGGCATGGATTTATGTGATGTCCTCAGTTAGGTTTAACTAGTTGTAAGTTCTAGGTGACTGATGACCTCAGCTGTTAAGTCCCATAGTGCTCAGAGCCATTTTAGATGCTCTCCCCTGAGATATTTACTGTTGTTGTAATTAAAAGAGAAGACTTCTACCTAAGGGACTTTTCTTTTAGTAAGGTAGATCAGACAGACCACAGAATTATTCAGTGTGTAACAAAAGTTCCGTGTATATTTTTGTCAATAATTGTGAATAAACATTTAACGAGAGCCATAATGGTAATAACAGCAAGATGAGAAAATATTCAACTGTATATTAGTTTGGAATAAATTTTCTGACAGGTTAACAAACATTTACCTTTGTCATTTTCCCCTCATTCCTAGTTTTCTCTCCTCAATATGTGTAACTGCACTTTTAGCACTGAATGTTCATAAAACTAGGCCTATATATTATTTTTTTATGTGTTGTTTAAAACTTTTTACATGAGGGTTTAAATTTAATTAATCCCAGCGACAATATCGATACGATCTTGGTGAGTCATTTATGTCTCAGTGAACTACATTTTTGTCAAAGTAATTAAACGTAATGTCATCAGAGTAATTACTTCATCCTGTCTTCTAATTTTTACTAAAACTATCTCTATCACAGATACTCTTGTAGGGTAATTTACAGGCTGTGATGTATGTCGGTTTCACTCTCAGCATTTTTCTTAACAAGCAATAAAATTTTGTATATCATCTCAGACACAATGGCAACGCGTTTGCGATAAATTTTCAGCGCCCTGTGACCTTGAAACGGCAAATGATAAAAACGTTAATGTTTAACTTGAAAATGATTGACGATAAAAACTCACTCCTCAAAGAGCACTCCTATACGTAGACATTAACTACCGATAATCGTTATATGGGTCTTAGTATTGCAATGACTATAATAAATCATTTCAAGGCTGACGTGTTTTTGTAAATATCCCGTATGCACACATGAAGTCCTGTGAGAGGCCCGTATCGAATGCTGACGAAATTCGCGGTCGTCGACTTTTGCGTGTGGGGTGAAAGTGACGTCACGTTTGCGGGAAGTTGTGCGAAACGAGTGTTACCAAATTGGCTGTGAAGACAGCAATACAGGTAGAGATTTCGGTGCAGTGACCTCCTTCATAATGTTTCATTTTCAAGCAGTCAAATAGTTCTTTCAGTTTACAGTGGAGTAATGATATTTCAAACGATTAGTTACTGTTTCGAAATTAACACTGTGACACAGTTAGCTGCAAGTTCATGCTCATTTTAGAGAAACATTCCGTCGGTGAAAGGTTGCCACTACTATAGTATAACGTTTACTAAATTGAAACTGTAATAATAAATCAGGATACTACTACAATAAAATTGAGAAAGTGACTCGCTTTAGCTTGAATTATCTGATTTTGATGATGGACCCCGTCAATACTACTATACTACTTATGCATGTAGGGATTGGAAAATTCTTATCCCAATTATAAAAAAAGAACTTCTGGTAGACAGTTGCACAATTTCTGATGTCACTTGAGACAAAGCAGGTTCAGTATCCTGGCTCATCTTCTATGTTTTTCAACCCCGATAAATTTTCGAAAGTAACTACAGTAATGATAACTGTAATAATGACAATATGATACTGCACCTAGTACCCAGGGAGTGCATAGTGATTTCAGGTTCTTAAATAAGCTTAGCCCTACTGACTTTCATTCTCATTACACACTACTTACTAATACAGTTGCAGTTATCTAATTAGTTAACTCAGAAACTTTGTTTATTGTGAATTATTGTTAATTGAAAAAGTTCATTCAATACGACCATACAAATGTAGCATGTGGTAGGAAACGTATTTCAGCATGTTAACGAATATCATTTGAAAGTACCTATTAATTCCACAAGGTATTTAAAATTGTCTGAAACTAATTATCTTCTGAATCAGTTATTATTAAAGCTAACTACTGTTACAAATTATGTCGAAATTACTGATAGATTCTGAACTTGGATTTTATAATTTTATTAGTAAATTTTTATGTTCCATTTGATATGCAGCATTTGTTGATTACATAGCTAATTATAAAGCTCAGTATTTGGAGGGTTATAAAATATTTTATGCAAGATGGCTGCTATCAAAATGAGTAGCATAGAACACATTGTTCATAGGCGAAACTATATACAGACCTAGTACATCTGAGGTAAGGCAGTCTGTGTCTTAGGGTAAATGGAGCAACAGCTGTATCTCTTATCATGAGCTGTGTGCTGTAGTCTGATAACTAACATTCTGAAATATTCACATATATTGTGTACTGTACGATTCCTTCATTCGTGACTTTTCTGGCAGTAGTTACTTATTAATTCCGAGTGAGAACTTATCATTCCTCTTAGCAGGGCAGTGTTGTCGGACTTTATTATTTTTGTGCACTATCTCAATGGTTTAGAGTTCCTTAAATGTGTATGAGAGCAATGTCATGGATTACTGATACGTTAAATTTTTGTTACATGTGAATCGCTTTCAGTTGCTGGGCTGTGTAGTGTGATTACTAAAACTAGGACAATTTAACAATATATGAATCAGTGTAGTAGATTTTCTTTGATTAGAACTACATGTGAGACCCAAATCTGGCCTTATCGATGAATACTTTACACTGTGAGTGTAATTAAAGTGTTTTAAACCTGCCTCTGGTGTCGACCACAGTATCGCTTTAGACTATTAGTAGAACCAGCATCTTTCAGCCAGTTCTGGAGGCGGCACAGCTACCGAGAACAACAGTAGAAACTTATGCAAAAGAAAACAGGATTGTTCTATATTCTTCCCCCAAAAGTACTATAGGTTCAGTTCTAAATAAGCTTAAATATTCATTCTAAGCCTCCAATTAGCCACGAATATAAATCAGTAGGCTTACTATGTATTTCTTCTACAGACCACTGGATGACAGAAACGTCCATACCCAGGTACTCAGGGATGTGACACAAAACTTGTTATTCGAACAAAAATCAAGAAGATATTAAAAGAAATTACTTCTTTACGAATTTGCGAGAGCTGCAGGGAAGTGTGACATTCCAAGACAAGAAACATTGTGAACAAATTGAGAAACAAGAGTAATGGGAAAGGTGGAAGGCCCACAGTTCTTACCGGGACTGGAGAAAGATCTTTTGTAAAAGACAGTATCTGTGTCAGTGATGTGGGTCTCTCAATATCAGTCTTTGAATTGAGGTGCATGGTTAAATCATAACTTGTTACCTATAAAAGGAAAGTAGACTGCCTTGCTGATAACATTGTGCAACAATGAAAATGTAAATCGAATGAAAATAGCCGATTCCTATCAGTTCTAATGTACTTATCGCGAATATCACAAAGACAATTCAAAATTAGCTCTAGTTTTCATTTTACACTGTTGAATTACGGTGAGATTATTATATACGGATTTTTATGTTAAGTTTAAAACCAAATATTATATTGGTTTGTTAATTATGATTACTAGTAACAGTGCATTATATTATTGTCCCTGCCCTTACCTGTGCATTATTTTAGCTATAAACATTTTGATATAAGTCTTAGTGATCTTTTTGTCTCCCTCATCTTCAACTTCATAGACTTTATGAATGCATGTAATAGTTTTTGCTCATTTGTTTCCAGATTAACTACCAATTGTTCAAGGTGACTTCTACTGAAGTGAACAAAAATGCCACGAGTTTGTGTTAACAGTGCTGACACATTTTGCTGTGTGTGGGGAGAAGTGACATTTGCTTTAAAAAAGAGAGTGAACCTCTAGTAGACCCTAAAAGATTCTGCTCCCGCCCTTGCACATCAGGTTGGGTCTCATGAAAAACTTTGTTAAGGGATGAACAAAGATGGTGACGCATTTAAGTACTTAAGGCAAAAATTCCCTTACTTATGTGATGCCAAAGTAAAGAAGGCCACCTTTGTAGGCCCACAGCTTCGAGAGCTTTTTGGAGACCATACTTTTGATAGAATCATACAAGGTGATGAGAAGCATGCATGGGAATGTTTTAAGGCAATCTATTAACAGTTCTTATGGAACAAACGCACAATAAATTACAAGGAGATTGTAGGTAACATGTTGTCATCTTATGAAAAACTAGGTCCATACATGTCACCGAAAATGCATTTCCTACATAGTCATCTTGACTTCTTCCCCAAAGATTGTGGTGCAGTAAGTGATGATCATGGGGAGCGATTCCATCAAGATACTGCCACATTTGAGAAGAGGTATGCCAGAAAGTGGAGCCCTACTATTTTAGCAGATTACTGCTGGACTGTCATAAGGGATGTTCCCTTGTTTGTGTATAAACGTAAAGTCAAGCGAAAACGGTCATCTTCTGTATTTATCTCCGAACAAAATATGTAATTGTATATACTATACATATGGACATTTAACATTTCTAATCCTTTATATATATTTGTGGCCAGTTACTTTATATATTTTCTTTTGTGCTTTACATAGTTCTGGTACAATGTACACTTACAAAGTATTTTCATTCATGTAATATCATCTTCATTTTTTTCCTTATTACTTTACTTTTGTACTCCCAGAATGGCACTGAAATTCATCAATGCATAACACATAACACAATTCAAGTAATTATTCAGTTAAAATTTGTTATGCTGAATCTTGGAACACGAATACATATTTAGTTAGTGAGTTATTTATACAAAAATGTAGATTACCTTTTCAAAAACTAGAGATAAATATTTATGAAGATGATGCATTTGTATCATTTTATATTGAAAGAAACATAACTAACTCAAAATCATGCAACTTACACGCTTCTACTTCAAATTTGTTGTTCAGTGTAATATGCTTGGATGGGACTGGGGAAAGGCATTTTTAGAGAGACAAATTCTGAAGTGTCTCACATATTTACAGTCAATATTTCAAGGAATTCTGCTAATGTAAATGGGAATGTATAACTTTTTAGGGAAATACCAAGCTGAGGTTGAAGGCGTCCCTGTGATATATCTTCAGTTTAGATAAAACTAAGTTTCAAGACATACCAGCAAAAGAAAGCTCTTGTTTTGCCAGACATGTCGACGTCCTGAGAAAACCTCACATGTTATTTGGGAATGCACAGGATAATTCCTTCTCCCTTATCTTATTTAAAAAGAAAAGCCAAAATGGTCTGACTGGATTTACAGTCACCTCCTGGAATGCAAATGAACACTGCAGAGCGGCTGGCTAGAACAGAGTTGTTTGGCAATTGGTTTCAAACTCACTTCCTCCTGTTTGCCTTAAAGAGAGAAGGAAGGAGAGTAATTATTGAAGATAATCTCTCTTGTCACATCTCAATAACAACTTCGGAGCCGTATGACGAAAACATCATAAAGTTCATTTGCATTCCACTGAACGCTACTAGTCTTCTGCAATGTTGTTTCTTTTTGTTCTCTGAAGAGTTTCTCTGGTGGAGGAGGATGACTGCAAATGAAAAGAAGAAACAGCGTTTTCTGTTGCACATTTAGTGGCGCATTGGCGAATATTCTGCATTTAGGTGAACAGACAGCTTCTACAAATTTAGTGAAACAATTGAGAAATGTGGATATTAAATGCGATGTGAGTCTTATAGCATCTCCCTGTTATGCCAGAAATAAGTCTTGTGCTATGAGACATGTGGGAACTGAATTCCACAAACGTTTGGAGACGGTGAGAAAGACAGTCAGTTTTCAATGTGACAAAAC
This sequence comes from Schistocerca serialis cubense, assembly GCF_023864345.2. NCBI lineage: Eukaryota > Metazoa > Arthropoda > Insecta > Orthoptera > Acrididae > Schistocerca > Schistocerca serialis. Next base: position 97,285,475 of record NC_064648.1, read on the forward strand.
GTATATGTTGCCCATAGAACCAGGGATGATATGGACGTTATTTTCGGATAGGATATGCATTAAAAGAACCAACAGCTTTCATAGCCATGTTATTATTTGATTTAAAATATCTTTTATTTCCCCTGAACTGTAAAGAGTGGTTTATGTTCCTTTAGCCTTCCCCTTAGTGGGGAATTAGTTTAAGAGTAGAGAAGTCGACATCCCTGCATACCAACACGTACTGCTGCATGCAATAGAATGACTACCGTACTGCCATCTGTTGGCGACGGCCGGCAACAGTTGCGCGGCCCGCCCTTCGCTTTCCAGAGCGGCCGACAGATGGCAGTCACGTTTATTTCGCTTTTTGACGTCTTGACGGAAAGTATTTGAAGTAGAGTTCATCTCAACAAAAGCATATCTCTTGTTCTTTAAAGACTTTGGTATAAGAGAACATAGATTTGCAGTAACTTATTCTAAAAATATTTAATACTCGTTCCTATATTTTTTGTCATATGTTATATATTTTACAGCACTTTCAATAAACTGTTGTACAAAATTGGTATCAGTTACAATTTTTGGCTGGAGCAGATTCGTAATGTGATCCGTTTCCCATAACTTTTATCGAACGTTGGGATGTGTGGGTTGGATCTATGAATTAGTGATTCATGTCATATTTTGGAACCAGCGAAAGCCATTAGGTAATTCATTTCAAAACCCAGAAGCTCTAGAACTGATGCCTTTCGAACAAGCAAAATAAATTTGCTCTGCAAGAAATAACAGGTGCTATAAAACAATAATATTCAAAATTGGTGTCACTTCCCTTGTAAACTGTGACTTAATAAAACGTGTGTCAACTTTTTTCTGTTGTTTGAATATAGCTGGAGGAGAAGATGTTCGATACTGGAACATATTTCGATGAATAGAGAACTTCCGCCCATTAAAAAAATTTTCGACTGAGGACAAGGATGGAACGACATAACCAGGCAGTTCGACGTCACATTCAACTGTCGAGTCAGGTGCACAGAAGGCTGTAGGGGGTTGAACCCATAGCTTCTGATTTACAGGCCTCATGGCGCAACTGTGACGTCATCGCTGCTAGGCTGTGGCTGCAAGAGTGAAAGCCTAACAAAATCACGAGACTTACATCTCGACTATCAATCTGTACGCCATTTACAGAGAAATAGTGCCGGCCTTTATCATTCATAAAGAAACTATGTGGTTCCTGTATGCTGTAGTGCAAAATGCATATTACGCTGGTTACAATACTCTTTGATTTCCTTCTATTGTGTTTCAGATCATACGCAAAATTACGAGTGAAACCAACATACAACACAGCCTGCAACTTACACCATTTTAGTAAAATTTATCAGCCGAGATGAAGTAATTATTCTGGTAACAAAATGTCGTGTGACTAGGGCCTCCCGTCGGGTAGACCGTTCGCTGGGGGCAAGTCTTTCGAGTTGACACCACTTCGGCGACTTGCGCATAGACTTATTTTGGTGATCGTAAGCTTAATCACTTGGACAAAAATGTAATTCAGTGAGACATGAAGATCTTATCGATATTGTCGCCGGGATCGGTTTAATAGTAAATCGTCATCTTACCAAGTTTTAACCAACAAATCAAAGAGAGTGTTTTCATACATCTGACACCTCCATCTGTCTGTGTCGTCAGAACTGTCAAATATGTACCAGAATAATGCCATTAACTAAATGAAATCTTTTTACGTAAAATGTAGGCTTAGTATTATGCAGTTTCAGTGTTAACAATGCAATTAAACAGATCAAGAAAAAAAATTATAAATGAGGGGAAAAGGACAAATGTTAATGTCTATTAACCAGTCACGAAATTTATTCCAAACTGCTTTACGGTTCACATTTTTCCCTTTCTGCTGTTATTACTATTATGGCTATTGTTATTTTTTTAACATAATTATTGAGAAGCATATTACACCCTACATTTTATTACACACCGAAGAAGTCTGTTATCTGTGTGATCTACCTGACTACGACAAAATTACCTTAGGAAGATGTCTTCTTTTTTAATTGCATCAACAGCTAATCTTAAAAGTAAATTTCTCTGGGAAGAGCATCTAATGACGCTGTGTAGATGTTCTCCAGAGACCATGTTTTTAACATCCCAATAAGCAGAAATGACAACATTAATAACCTTATTGGCCTTCATCATTTTCTGTTGCTGATAATGTTTTATCTCGCTCAAAATATGTTTTACATGTCTTACGTGTCAGCTTTTTTCGATCATCACTGAAATCCGTTATACTGTCAATGTCTGATCGTGGTGGTGGTAAGGTGACATCATCTACACAGTCAGCTTCCAAAGAATCTAAATCCGTTCCAACTCCTCCAAGAACACATGATGGAATTTTCAAGAGTAGCAGGGCCTGAATTCTTAGCTTGGATTCAATTTCAATTACCTGTCCCAGAGATGTCAAATAGTGACATACTGCCATTGTTAGATATTTTACGATTTTTTTTCTACAGCATCTGTCTGAAACTTTCGTGGCAAAAGATATTCAAAATTCGAGTCCTTAGTGCAATACTTGGTCATTTCTAGATGACCGTGAGTGGCATGAGGTATGTGCAAATGAGTGTCTTTGGATAATCCAAATGTGCGATCAGAACAACGTTTCCATATATCCAGCCATGATAAACACTTTTCAGAATATCTGACAGTGGCTTCTGCAGTGCGTTCTTGAAACAGATTACCTGTTCAGCTAATATATAAAATGTTCCACCATGTCCAAATTAATTTTGCTGCTGTCAAAACCTTCAGTAACATGATGTTCCCCCAATGACAGGAAACCTTGAACAGTCCTCTCCTTGAAAATATTTGGCACAGATTTGACAGGTAGTTTTTATAATGAGACTTTAAATTCGGTTTTTTTTGCAAAAATTGATTATCTGTGGACTTTCCACGTCATGCAGCTTTTTAATTGCAGAGATTTTGCCCATACTTAGTTGTGTACGTTCTGAAATAGTTTCAAAGTGTGGGTACTTTGTCTGATCTGGATCTTCTTTACTGATCCAATCCTATGTGGCACATTTTAATATGTGAACGGAATGTTAAACTAAAAAGAGGGTTGGGTGTCATAACAAGGGAAATTGTAAACAACTGACAGTTGAGAAAGGGAAGCAAAGAATTGCATGGTCCATCAGTTAACTGAATTTTTGTCACTAACAAGGGAACCTCCCCATCGCACCCCCTACAGATTTAGTTATAAGCTGGCTCAGTGGATAGGCCTTGAAAAACTGAACACAGATCGATCGAGAAAACAGGAAGAAGTTGTGTGGAACTATGAAATAATAAGCAAAATATACAAACTGAGTAGTCCATGTGAAAGATATGCAAGGATTGTCAGAACTCTAGAGCGCCGTGGTCACGTGGTTACTGTGAGCAACTGCGGAACGTGAGGTCCTTGGTTCAAGTCTTTCCTCGAGTAAAAAATTTACTTTCTTTATTTTTGCAAAGTTATGATCTGTCCGTTATCATTGACGTCTCTGTTCACTGTAATAAGTTTAGTGTCTGTGTTTAGCGACCACACCGCAGAACCGTGCGATTAGTAGACGAAAGGACGTGCCTCCCCAATGGGAACCGAAAATATTTGATCGCAAGGTCATAGGTCAACCGACTCCTCCACGGGAAAACACGTCTGATATATTCCATACGACACTGCTGGCGGCATGTGCGTCACATGACAGGAATATGTTGTCGACCCACCTAACTTGTACACTTGGCGAATGAGTAAAAGCGTTCTTCAAAAGAAGACTCGGTGTGCGTCGTGCTTTGGTAGCTCAGATGGTAGAGCACTTGCCCGCGAAAGGCGAAGGTCCCGAGTTCGAGTCTCGGTCGGGCACACAGTTTTAATCTGCCAGGAAGTTTCATATCAGCGCACACTCCGCTGCAGAGTGAAAATATCATTCTGGGAACATTCTTCTACCTTGCCCGATTTAGGTTTTCTTGTGGATGTGATAATCACTCCCAAGAAATTGATGAACACGTAAGAGTTTGTCACATAAACTGAAAATGAAAAATTAAAATTTTCACTTGCGGGAATACTTGAACGAAAGACCTCTCGTCCCACAGTTGCTTACGCTAACCACGGGACCACAGTGGTCATGGGAACGGATGGTTCTTGATGTGAACTATGATGCACATCAACTACTCAGTTTCTATATTTTGCTTATTATTTCATAGTTCCACACGACTTCTTCCTGTTTTCTCGATTGATCTGTGTTCAGTTTTTCAAGTTTTTCAAGGCCTATCGACTGTGGCAACTTATAACTAACTCTGAGGGGGGTGCGACGGGGAGGTTCCCTTGTAAGAACAGAGACTAATTAGTGAAGCAAAATGATCTGCTTCACACAAAAAGATTGGAACTTGTGTTTTGTATACAACAGGTATTTGTCATCGAGCTTCTAACCTGCTGAGTGTGTTTGAAAATGCAGCCAAATCTTATGAAGTGTACTAGGATGGGGTAGCACAAGACAGTGTGTGCTCCTTATATACTGGTAAGTGTGTGGTAATATTGAAAATAAAATACTACAAAACGTAATACAATCTGGTGAGTATCTGTAATCCCTCTTTTGGACACCCATTAATTTCACTTGTTCACATGAAACATTAATGTTGGTAATTTCAGTTTTACTACTCGTGGCTCATTTTCATAATTTCCTCTGCAATGAGGCACACAACACTTCTACACCATTCCGAACGATTACACTTCACTGTCACATATATTGTATTAGCTATGTAAATAAAACAAAGTAAGTAATTGATGCTACTGCGAGAACTTCCGCTGGTTCAGACACGTTCCTGCAAAACGCAAGAACACGAAATGAAATCGGCGACGGCTAGTCCTGCCATCGAACGGTGCGCCACGCAACTAACCCCTGTTGCAGGCCGGCGCCACAAGATGGCAGCACGGTAGGCAGCCTCACGCTTGTCGTGAGCGACGTCACTCTGCTTGCAGTTTGTAGCGTAGAGCTCGCCGTCGTCAGGCAACGCCACCTGGAATCAAAGCCTCACAGCCGGCGTCGTGTTGTCACAGATGGGGTCAAGCAAATATCGGAACTTTGGCACACCCAGCAAAACGGTCTGTCCAATTAAGTGAATGTACCATTACTTAATGCGTCTTGCATAAATGTAAACTGTCATTTCAAATAACGTAAAGTAAACATGTTCATAATTTCCTTCACTGATGCGTATTATGACTGCAAATCTCATATTCGCAACATTTCGACTTTTTTCAGGTGCATATTTGTAATTTTAGCATGGCCCCATAGAGTGACGATACATAAATCGCAATTTGCATCTTAATATCTTTTTAACGGAAAACAAGCGCACTCTAACTGTAAAATTTAGCAGGTGAATACCATGTTCATTTTCTGTTGCTGGAAAATTACCGAACTACCTGAAATCTAGCCACCAAAATTTTGTTTTATACGAATACACACAAATTACTGCAAACATTATGAATATATTCATTCATGCAATGTCATCAATGAGTAAGGAAACTATTTAACATAATTGAGAAATTCTGTTACAGACAGATGGGAAAAAACCACAACACAAAAAGCGAGGGGTGGGAGGAAACGGAATCTAATTAAATAAAAATATAAGAGTGACTTTTTATTTCACCTCGTAATATGATTTCTAAAACACTCTTGTACACGTCAATAATAAATTAAAGTACACTTTAATTACATTTTTCATTCTTTTAAAAACATTTATGTTCTTCTTCGTAGTTGCATCATTTCTTCCCTTAGTATGATTATTTAATACGATATTGACACAACAGAGCAGTATGGAACAGCGGATAGATTCAAGACTATGTCTAGTTTTACATTGGAAACCACTAAACATATCACTGGGAATATTATTACAGGATGCTATCTTCAAAAGCACACGCCTTTGATTTGCCAATTGGAGAAACAAAGTTTCATTTTCTTTTACAATTTTTTGAAAGGAAAGTAAATGTAAGTTACACATGCCACTATATCTTGTTTGGGGTATACCAAGCCTCTTCAATCCTACGCCACTATCAAATGATCATCGTGCTTTACTTCACCCGAAATGAGAAATACTCACAGTCAAATACTCACAGTGAGTTTTTTCAGGACTTGGTGTGAGCAATATCCTGGTATGTGGGGCAATAATGGCTAAGTGTCCTGTACTGTGCCTTAAACATCATTCCCATCTACTGGTACATTTAATAAATCTTTTAACTCCTGGATTTCAATAGTTGTTTCAAAAGTATCCGACATCTTAATAAGCACATCTCGAACTACTTTACATTGTGCTCTAAGCCCTAAGTTTTTGCTCAGTTTCAAAAACCTGTCTAAGAGAAATGTGGTAATTTCCCCAAGCTAAATGGCAGTATTTACTCAACCTTTCTTCCAAACTGTCAGTCTTTACTCTTCCAAGGAGCAAACAGGACCTGTTTTTGTCAGAGAGCTAATTACTACTGAAATCAGTTAAAGAAGCTGTTGTATGTTTTAGAGCAAAGTGTGTCTCTTTATAAAGTATCCTGCATCATTCAACCCATGCCATAAACCTAACCAAGACACAAAGCTCTTTAAAAAATCAAATATCTCATGGGAATTAGAAGTTACAGGTTCCTGCAAAACATTTATTAGCCTCTGGCCCTTAAATAATGTTTTCACATTCACAGTTCACCAGCAAAGATTTATTATTTTTATAAATGTCGCAGTGCTTTCCCAGTTTTGAATTCCTTTCTTCGAGTCTAGTCTCTGCAAAGCTACAACTGTCTTATTATTTAAGATCCGAAGCACCAATTTAACATCTTGCCTTTCAATTGAATTTGGAAAAAGAGTTTTTAATGCGAGAAAGTCTCCATATTGCAATAGATCATGTTTTTACAGATACGCTTTAAGAGATGAACTGTATCCACAAAAGAGTACAGTGGGCGATCTGCAGAAGTTTGTGCAGGGTGACAGTACTTTATCTTTACTTCTGGTGGAGTAATAAAGTTTGATATTGCTTTTCTATAAATTTAATTATTGTCTGCCACTAACCTAACCACCTCAAAGCAAGCTGCTTCTGAGTTAAGAATTACTTCTTTTATGTATCAGGAAAGTTCACCTTCGTAATCAAGCTAGGATTTCAAATCTATTGCATCAGTCGACACAAGAAGTGCTTTACCCTGTGAGGCTAAACCTCCAGCTTTCTGTGAGATATGACTACTAACTGATCACCATGTTTTTCAATGATGGACTATTTAAAAGCCTACTACAAAGCCTGGACAGTGTATTTGTATTTGGCATAGAAATAATGGCAGTGCTTCTGACAAACGTACATCCACGTCAGCTAATAGTATTTAGTAATGATCACAGCACCAGTCAGTATAATATCTAAACTGAGATGAACTTCTACATTTCAGGAATGAAACCTGGAACTTTAAAAAAAATTTTCAATTTCCCTTTCTGGCAACTTCTCCACTAAATTCTGCAAATTATCTTCAGTGAACAACAGAACACTATCAACAGGAATCTCATCTTTATTACACAATAAATAAATTTCGTTAAGAGCTTGACACACCTCTTGTGTGTTGCAGACTTTTCGGAAGTTTCATCTTTCGAACACATTTCAATTCCACACCATTAATAAAAACTCTGAGAAATAAATCACTGTTTATAACAGAGTAGCAATCGACTGTAGGGTAAGGATTGTGGGTAATTAACAATAAGCACACACTGTCTAATTTGTGATCTACGATCCACTCACTATGCTTATCGCAGTCACTTATTTTACTTTTTAGTTGTTCTAAACTACAGAAAGAAGCCGCTCCTATCAACTTCTCCTGCGTTTATACGCTTTCTCGAATGGCGATGTGAAGGGCACTGTATTCTAGTCGCTCCCTGCGACTTTCGGGGTCCCCTCAGGCTGATGTCGGCGTATTGGACAAATATGAAGGGCATCCCGGTAACTTTGAAGGTATTGCATCTGAAAAGGAAAAGTTTAACATCAAATGAGATGCAACTATACAACCAGCTTCCCACTTAAGACATTGTAATTTACAAATGTAGGCCTCTGCCTAACATTTCGTTGTTTAACTTACCTTTTCTCAAACATCGACGATCCAATGGTGCTGTTAACAGCTTGCCAGTTCTTGGGTGGTACATACTTAATATACCTTCTTCGTTGAAATGCAGCTCACATACCTTAAGTGAAGCGTACAGTAGATTGATAAAGATGTTATGAAAATGACCGTTAAGATGGGTGGGACTGTGTATTGCTTTCATTCGTAATACATTTCGCAATAAAAGTTATGTGTTACGGTTTAGTAGTTAAGAAAAACAACGATACTTACAACTGAATGTTTGCTGGGCATCCAATCTTGTCTGTGAACAGCCCAGATCCATTTCAATCTTAGAAACTCATATATGGAAAATAAAATACAGAAACTTTAGGCCCATTGCCGTAATTGCCTCTGCAATTTGGCAAGCAACACCTCCGTGGCATTCTGATAAACGCCGTAATTTATTTAGCACAATCTAAAATGTAAACAGTCACTCGATCCGAAGCACAACACACCATGTGGTACTTGCCAAAGTCTCAAAGACCTCGGTTTGTTATGACCCCAACGTGTGACGTCACAGATGCCTCAGACGTGCGCCGTGAGGCTTCGTTTGGAGGCGGCGCTGCGTCAGGCCCCAGACTCTCAGAGCTCTGACGGCGCCGTAATTCGCACAGCGCGGAACCGCGGCGCACCCTGAACACTGCCGGCACTCCACGCAGCACCGCGACTGGCGACACAGCTCTGCAGGCTGCGTGGCTGAGCGGTCGGCGCCTCCGTCGCCCGGGTTTCCGACTCTCCATCTGCAACCGACAGTGTTGCACTGTTTCTGACAGTGAAATGTTTAGGACTAGCTCTCGACGCATTACTAATGTGGAACGCACACCTCGTCACCATCCAACAGCACCCGCTGTCCTCGCCTCCAATTCCCTCCTAAACCGTCCCACAGAGCGGTGCGGGGCTGATCCTGTGTCCTTAGCAGAATCAATGTCTTTTTAGAGAAATACAAAGCCGAGGTTGAAAGCGTTCCTTTTGAAATGTTTTCAGTTTTGATGAAACTGGGTTTCATCACATACTTGCGAAATAAAGCCCTTGTTTCGTCGGACATGTCGATGTCCTGAGAAAACTGAGGACACCTCAAAACCTTGCCTCACTCTCATATTGTTTGGGAAGGCAGCACGAGAATTCCTTCTCCCTTATCGTATTGATAAAGGTAAGCCAAAATGGACAGACTGGATTTACAGTTCACCTCCTGGAGTGCAAATGAACACATATGAGTGGCTAGAACAGAGTGTGTTTGACAGTTGGTTTCGGACTCACTTCCTCCTGTTTGCCTCAGAGAAAGGACGACGGAGAGTAATTATCAGAGATAATCCCTCTTCTCACATCTTAATGAAAACTACAGGGCTGTGTGAGGAAAACAACATAAATTTCATTTGCATTCCACCGAACGGTACTAGTCTTATGCAGTCTTTAGATGTGGCTTATTTTTCTTCTCTGAAGAATGACTGGAGAGAGATTCTTTGTCAATGGAGGTAGACTGCAAATGGAAAAAAGAAACATCGTTTTGCGAAGGGTGTATTTAGTGGCCCACTGTCGAAGATTTTTTAGATGAACAGACAGCTTCTACAAATTTAGTGAAAGGATTGAGAAATGTCAAATGCGCTGGAAGTGTGATAATACCAGAAATAAGCCTTGTGTTATGAGAAGTGTCTAAACTGAATTCCAGAAACACTTGGAGAAGGCCAGAAAGACAGTCAGAATTCAATGTGAGGATCGTCAAAACGTATTTGTTTCCCATAGAGCCAGCGATGATATGGACGTTGTTTCGGGGTAGGGTACGCATTAAAAGAACAATCATCTTTCATAGCCATCTGTTTTTATGTAATTCAAAATACGTTTTAATTAGCTTGAACTTTGACAGAAGAGCTGTTTATTTGTCGTCGGCCTGCCTCTTATTGGCCAACCAAAGTATTAGGAAAGAGGTCGTCATTCTTGCATACAGGTGTTAATACTACTACTACTACACGTACTGCTGTGAGCAAAGGACCGGCTACCGCTCTGCCATCTCTTGGCGACGCCCCGCAACAGCTGTGCGGTCCGCCATCCCCGACCAGTAGCAACAGACAGCTGGGAATCGCATTTATTTCCAATTTTGACGTCTTGTCGGATAGTATCTGAAGTAACGCTAATCTCAACAATTGTATATACTTTGTTCTGTAATGACGTTGATGTAAATGAAGGAAGATTTACAATACTTCTTCGAAGAATGTTTAATACTCGTTCTCACACTTTGTGACAAATGCTATATAGTGTTCAGAAACTTCATATACACACATATGATCTCATCCCCTTCCCCCACCTCCTCCTTTTCCTTGAAAGGATACGTATCCTGTACACCTCACGTAAACTTGATCCTCCTCACCCGCTCGTTTCCTCGCTCCTCTCCCACCCCCGCCCGCTGCCGCGCCTGTATTCGCACGTCCCACCCGGTCTCCATCTCTCCACCCTCCATACCCTCTCCCAAGGTGGCTTCCGCCAGCTCCCTCTCCCTGATGATGTCCTCGTCCCCTCCATCTACCCCTCCTATCAACTTTGACCCTGCCCCACCCCCCACTTCCCGTGTCCTTTCCTTTCGGCACCCTCCCTCCCTTCTCTTCTCTTCCCTTCTTTTTCCATCTCCCTGTCCCCTCCCTTCCCCCTCTTCCCCCGGGCTTCCTCTCCCCCTTCCTCCCTCCCCCCTATCTCCCCTGCCCGTGGCATCTCTGCTCTCCCCTCTCGCTCTCCCACTCCCCTTCCTCCTCCTCCTCTCTTGGCAGGTCCCCGGACTCGCACACGTATAGTGAACATTCGCGCGCCGGAGATCGTCGCCTTTTGTGCTTCGTGTGTGTGACGTCATATAGTGTTTTTGGTGTCCGCCATCCCACTCCTACGTTCACTTGTGCCGTCGGACTCACCAGTGTTTTGTGCGCCGTGCCGCCGTGTTTTCCGTGTTGTTATCGTCACATGTGAACGACTCCGTGTTTTTTTTTTTTTTTTATGTCTCTGTGATCTCTCTCTTTTGCCCGTCACTTTGTTCATTGTTATTCACCATGTTTTATACTCTTGTAAAACGCTATGGCTGAAGAGCGGCGTAGTGTGCCGCTGCCAGCCTACCTGAATTGTACAGGTTTTAAAATAACAATAAAGTAAAAAAAAAAAAAAAAAAAAAAAAAACATATACACACATCATTCGAGGGTTGGATTCCCTCTCTTCTTCATCGAAGAGTTTCACTGCCTGGGCTACTCTCAGGGTGCGCCTTCGACGTGGAAGATCCTTGCCGTGTCGTCTGTTTGCCGCCGCCGCCGCCGCCGCTTGGTCGCCGCCTTCCGGTCCTTGCCGCCGCCGCCGCCGCCGCCGCCGCCTGCCGGGGCTCGTCGCCCGTCGCCCCCGCCTGGTCGCCGCCTGCCGGGGCTCGCCGCCCCCGCCTGGTCGCCGCCTGCCGGTGCCCGCCGCCGCCGCCTGCCGGTGCTCGCCGCCGCCGCCGCCGCCGCCGCCGGTGCCCGCCGCCTGCCGGTGCTCGCCGCCGCCGCCGCCGCCGGTGCCCGCCGCCGCCGCCGCCGCCATCCGGTGCCGCCTGGTCGCCACCATCGCCGCCGTCCTGACCCTGGTCTACGGCCGTCTTCGTCTTCATTCGTCTTTGTCTGTCCCCGGTTTCTGTCCTCTCCTCTTCGTTCTGTTCGTTCTTGTTTCTCTCTCCCGTCATGTCCGCCCCCACCACCACTGTCACTACTACCACCACCGCCATTGTCTATACCTCCCCTTCCGCCGCCTCCACCACTATAACTTGGTGTGCCCAGTCCCACCTCCCTCCTTCCATTCCACCTCTCCTCACTGTCCCTTCACCCTCTATCTTTGTCGCCCCCTCTCCCGCTTCTTCCTCCCGCTCCTCTCGTTCTGATCCCTTCCCCCCACTCCCCCAGCCTGTCACTGCAGCTCCAGCTCGGGTGGTGGCCCGTCGGGCCACTGCCCACGCCCAGCTCTCCCCGTCACCTTCGCCATCACCGCCGCCTCTGCCGCCGTCATCGTCATCGTCGCCTTCACCGTCACCGTCACCATCTCCGGCGCCGACTCCGGCCCCGGGACCTGCCCCTCCCCGCCACATTCCCGTTGTTCCCATCCCCCACACCTCCTCCACCGCCGTCAAGCGCCCCGGTGGCACCCCTGCTTCCTCTGCTTCCAAAAAGGCTGCACCTCGTCCTCCTTCCCCCACCCTTGATGCCATGGAAGTCTCCCCGCCTGTCCCTGCCCCCTCATCCTCCTCCTCTCTCCCTTCCTCCTACCGCTACCTCCTCTCCCGTCCTGATCCCTCTCTCCTTGAAGCCCGGAACCTCACCCTCTTCCTTCGCCAGCATTGTCCTGGTGCCCCCATCTCCCTCCTCACTCCTCGCCGAGATTCTGTTCTCATCTCCTCCCCCAGCCCAACCCTCCATACTGACATCCTCTCCCGTCTCCCCATCACCCGTTTTGGTCCCAATGCCTCCCTTACCCCTGCTCCTTCTCCATCTCCTACCCGCCAACCCCAACCCCCGCGTCGCCCGCCGACCCTCACCGCCGTGATCACGCGGCTCAGTCCGTCGATCACGGAGGAGGAGGTGTTGGCGGAGCTCCAGGCCCATCCCACGCTGGAGGTGCGGGCGGTCCGCCGCATTTTCAACTCGGCCGGCCCCACCCGCCTTATGCGGGTTTTCTCTGAGGACGCCCCCTCCATTGACCGTCTCCTGAAGGAGGGTGCCCTCCTCTTCCACCAGCGGTACAAGGTCGACCCTTCTCGTTCCCCTCCTCAATCCCTGCGCTGCCAGAGGTGTCTGCGCTATAATGCGCACCCCACAGCTGAGTGCCGCGAGGCCCCCACCTGCCCGCATTGTCGGCAGGCGCACTTCCTCCGGCAGTGCCCTAACCTCCAATCCCCTCCCTCCTGTAATACCTGCAATCTCCCTCATCCCACCTACTCCCAAAAGTGTAAAGCCCGACCCCCTCCAACCACTCCTGAACTCACCGTACCTGTCCATCCTCTGGACGCCCCCACCCCTCCTGGCAATTCCCTTCGTCCCCCACCCACCGCTGAGAACATCATCAGGTTCCTCACCATCGTCCTCCAGAATGTTCATCCCTTTCAGCGCCCTCACACCCTCCAGCAGTTCTCCCTTGCTGCCCGTTCCATCTTCCAACTCAAGATGTACGCCACCTACTCCAACAACCAGGCCCATTTCACCTTCTCCCGTCTTGACACCCTCGTTTAAATCCCAGTCATGGCGCGACAGCAACGTATCCTTTTCAACAACATACGCTCCCTTCCCGCCAACAAAAACCTGTTCCTGCACACCCTTGCCACCCACCGCGTGGATGCCTTCCTCCTCAATGACACCTTCCTGCAACCCCACCACACAGTCCACACTTCGCCCTACCTCCTCCACCGCTCCGATAATCCCCTCCCGATTGCGCGTGGCGGAGTTGCCATTGGTCACCACCGCCAGATCCCCGTTCGGCTCCAACCTCTCCTTCCCGACCCCACCGAACACCTGATCCTTAGTCTCTTCTTCCCCGGCCTTACCGTTACCTGCGCCACCATCTATGTCCGCCCCAATGCTCCTCTTCCCTTCGACTTCCTCTCCCACGTCGATCGTACCTTTTCCTCCTACGTGATCGCCGCCGACCTCAACATCCGTAGTCGTTCCGCTGCCCAGTTACGGCGATGGCATCGGTTCCTCTCCACCCTTCAAGGTGACCTCGTCCCCATCCCCCGGCATACCCGTCCTGAATCCAACTCCACTCCTGATGTTATCCTCGCCTCCCCCAACCTCCTTGGCCGCATCACGGTGGATGTCCTGGAGCCTATTGGTAGCGACCATCTCCCTGTCCTCCTCACCGTTTCAGACGGTCGTCGCCCTCGCCCCGACCCTCGTACTGACCCTCCCCCTCAGTATGTCCACGACTATTCCCGAGCCGACTGGAATGCCTACCGGGATACCCTTTCCACCCAGGTCGATAGCCACCCTCTCACCTACCACCACCCTGACGATGTCACCCATGCCGCCTCCTTTCTCCAGCGGACCTTGTCTGAGGCCGTGGAGGCTCACGTTCCTACTGTCGCCATCCACCCCCACCGTCCTACCTTACCCCCACAGGCCGTTCTCCTCCTCCGTGAATCCCGTCGTCTCTACCGTGCCTTCCTCCGCACGCGTGACCCGGACACACTACGACGCCACCGGCAACTCCAGCGACACGTTCGTAATTTGCTCGCGGCTAAGAAACGCCGGGACTGGCGACAGACATGCACCCGTTTAAATGCAACCCTACCAATCAACTCGTCCAAGTTCTGGTCGGCCTTCCGTCGCCTTACCGGAACTAAACCCTCCCCCTATTATCCTCTTCTCCATGATGATCACCCTTTCCCTGACCTCCTTAGTAAGGCCAATCACTTTGCCTCCTACCTCTCCGATGTATTTTCCGTCCCCGATGATCCCCAGTTCGATTACTCCCTCTTCCCAGATATCCGCGATCGAACTGACACCTCTTCCCCTCCCCTCGCTCCTGGCTTCCAGTACTTGGACAACATTACACACACGGAACTCAATGCCCCTATCACTACACAGGATCTCATTGCTACACTCCGCACAAAACGCAACACCGCTCCTGGTCACAATCGTGCCACCTACCGTCACCTTCGTGAAGCTCCTGTCTCTTTCCTCTCCACCCTGGCCAGGCTCTACAATGTAGTCCTGTCCACCGGTTACTACCCCGACCTGTGGAAAACCTCCCGTATCCTCATGTTCCTTAAACCTGGCAAACCGCCGTCCGCCGTCTCCTCCTACCATCCCATCAGCCTTACCTCGGTCTTCAGCAAGGTCCTAGAATCTATCCTCACCCGCCGCATCCACCAGCATCTCCGCCAGCACCGCCTCCTTCCCGTCACCCAGTGTGGCTTTCGGCCATCCTTCTCTTCCGACGATCTTCTCCTTCACCTCACTCATCTCCTTTCCGAACAGCTTAATTCCCGTCGCTCCGCCATCTTCCTCTCACTTGACCTCGAACGCGCTTATGACCGCGTCTGGCATTCCGGTCTCCTCTTCAAGCTCCAAACCTTTGCCCTTCCCATTAACTACGTCCGTCTGATCGGTTCCTTTCTCTCCCGCCGTCCTTCCTATGTCACCATCCATAACACCGATTCCTACACCTTTTTCCCCTCTGCCGGTGTGCCCCAAGGCTCCGTCCTCTCCCCCCTTCTGTACCTTTTGTACACGGCGGACATGCCGCCGCCGTCGCCCCCCGTCCACCTTCTCCAGTTTGCCGATGACACCGCCTTCCTCGCCCTTGCCCCCACCCTGCAACGCTCCCAACGCCTTCTCCAATCCCATCTTGACCGGTTCACCGCTTGGTGCAACCAGTGGTTGCTCAAGGTCAATCCCTCCAAAACCCAGGCGATCATTGTAGGCAAAACCACCCCTTCCTTCCGCCTCCTTGATTTCTATCTCACCGTCTATGGCCGTCCTATCGCCCTCACTCCCACCCTTAAGTACCTTGGCGTCACCCTCGACCGTCGCCTCACCTGGACTCCCCATCTCCAGACAATCCAAGCCAAGGCACGTTCCCGACTCCGTCTCCTCAAGCTCCTTTCCGGCCGCACGTGGGGTCTGGACCCCTCCACAATCCTCCACACCTATAAATCCATCATCCGCCCTATCCTTTGTTACGCCCATCCAGCCTGGATCTCCGCCCCCCCTACCTTCTATAAATCCCTCCAAATCCTTGAACGCCATGCTCTCCGCCTTGCCTATCGCATCCGTCTCCCCTCCCCCACACGGATCCTGTATGATCTCATCCCCTTCCCCCACCTCCTCCTTTTCCTTGAAAGGATACGTATCCTGTACACCTCACGTAAACTTGATCCTCCTCACCCGCTCGTTTCCTCGCTCCTCTCCCACCCCCGCCCGCTGCCGCGCCTGTATTCGCACGTCCCACCCGGTCTCCATCTCTCCACCCTCCATACCCTCTCCCAAGGTGGCTTCCGCCAGCTCCCTCTCCCTGATGATGTCCTCGTCCCCTCCATCTACCCCTCCTATCAACTTTGACCCTGCCCCACCCCCACTTCCCGTGTCCTTTCCTTTCGGCACCCTCCCTCCCTTCTCTTCTCTTCCCTTCTTTTCCCATCTCCCTGTCCCCTCCCTTCCCCCTCTTCCCCTGGGCTTCCTCTCCCCCTTCCTCCCTCCCCCCTATCTCCCCTGCCCGTGGCATCTCTGCTCTCCCCTCTCGCTCTCCCACTCCCCTTCCTCCTCCTCCTCTCTTGGCAGGTCCCCGGACTCGCACACGTATAGTGAACATTCGCGCGCCGGAGATCGTCGCCTTTTGTGCTTCGTGTGTGTGACGTCATATAGTGTTTTTGGTGTCCGCCATCCCACTCCTACGTTCACTTGTGCCGTCGGACTCACCAGTGTTTTGTGCGCCGTGCCGACGTGTTTTCCGTGTTGTTATCGTCACATGTGAACGACTCCGTGTTTTTTTATGTCTCTGTGACCTCTCTCTTTTGCCCGTCACTTTGTTCATTGTTATTCACCATGTTTTATACTCTTGTAAAACGCTATGGCTGAAGAGCGGCGTAGTGTGCCGCTGCCAGCCTACCTGAATTGTACAGGTTTTAAAATAACAATAAAGTAAAAAACATATACACATGACTATTCGGCCACGATTTCGTGCGATGGATTAAACTGCCGAAACGGCGTAGTTTTTGGCAGGCACAGACTGGGGTAAAAGCCTGTGCCTTGGAAAGTATTTGAAAAGTTGTATGCGTAATTGAATAGTAGGTACTTTCCTTGATAGCAATGATTTTGACCTAATGAGATACAGAGTTTTACGCTTCCGAGCAGCGAGATTCCGAACAGCCGGGCTTGCAGAAGATAATAGGGGTCTCAACCCACACCCTCCGATATC